>NC_141817.1:11685790-11996251 GCF_057944985.1 Cucurbita pepo subsp. pepo
CTTAGGACAATCTTTAATGGATATGGTATGATACTAAAACGAGAAAACAACTTTTCAGATCGAGTTAACGACCCTGTCCCAAAGGGGAAAAAAGTTCCTATGTTAACACCTTTGGAATTTGAGTGCAAAATGGCCCGGAAGCGAAAGTAAAAAAAATTCGTATTTTCACCAATTATATGTGTAAGGTTCTTAATCTTGACCGTTCCTTAAGGATTCGTCGAAAAATATCGAGAGAAACAAAGGTTTTTCCGATACTGATTCGGGTGCCTCCATGAGGGTCTTTTCATAAGGGTTGAGGTTGTGAAGTCTTATCGACACGAGTAAATGTTTTGTTTCTTCCATATTTTTCACTTAGGACAGTCTTTAATGGATATGGTATGATACTAAAACGAAAAAACAACTTTTCAGATCGAGTTAACGACCCTGTCCCAAAGGGGAAAAAAGTTCCTATGTTAACACCTATGGAATTTGAGTGCAAAATGGCCCGGAAGCGAAAGTGAAAAAAATTCGTATTTTCACCAATTATATGTGTAAGGTTCTTAATCTTGACCGTTCCTTACAGATTCGTCGAAAAATATCGAGAGAAACAAAGGTTTTTCCGATACTGATTCGGGTGCCTCCATGAGGGTCTTTTCATAAGGGTTGAGGTTGTGAAGTCTTATCGACACGAGTAAATGTTTTTTTTCTAACATATTTTTCACTTAGGACCATCTTTAGTCGATATGGTATGATACTAAAACGAGAAAACAACTTTTCAGATCGAGTTAACGACCCTGTCCCAAAAGGGGAAAAAAGTTCCTATGTTAACACCTGTGGAATTTGAGTACAAAATGGCCCGGAAGCGAAAGTGAAAAAAATTCGTATTTTCACCAATTATATGTGTAAGGTTCTTAATCTTGACCGTTCCTTACAGATTCGTCGAAAAATATCGAGAGAACCAAAGGTTTTTCCGATACTGATTCGGGTGCCTCCATGAGGGTCTTTTCATAAGGGTTGAGGTTGTAAAGTCTTATCGACACGAGTAAATGTTTTGTTTCTAACATATTTTTTACTTAGGACCATCTTTAGTGGATATGGTATGATACTAAAACGAGAAAACAACTTTTCAGATCGAGTTAACGACCCTGTCCCAAAGGGGAAAAAAGTTCCTATGTTAACACGTATGGAATTTGAGTGCAAAATGGCCCGGAAGCGAAAGTGAAAAAAATTCGTATTTTCACCAATTATATGTGTAAGGTTCTTAATCTTGACCGTTCCTTACAGATTCGTCGAAAAATATCGAGAGAAACAAAGGTTTTTCCGATACTGATTTGGGTGCCTCCATGAAGGTCTTTTCATAAGGGTTGAGGTTGTGAAGTCTTATCGACACGAGTAAATGTTTTGTTTCTTCCATATTTTTCACTTAGGACAATCTTTAATGGATATGTTATGATACTAAAACGAGAAAACAACTTTTCAGATCGAGTTAACGACCCTGTCCCAAAGGGGAAAAAAGTTCCTATGTTAACACGTATGGAATTTGAGTGCAAAATGGCCCGGAAGCGAAAGTGAAAAAAATTCGTATTTTCACCAATTATATGTGTAAGGTTCTTAATCTTGACCGTTCCTTACAGATTCGTCGAAAAATATCAAGAGAAACAAAGGTTTTTCCGATACTGATTCGGGTGCCTCCATGAGGGTCTTTTCATAAGGGTTGAGGTTGTGAAATCTTATCGACACGAGTAAATGTTTTGTTTCTTCCATATTTTTAACTTAGGACAATCTTTAATGGATATGGTATGATACTAAAACGAGAAAACAACTTTTCAGATCGAGTTAACGACCCTGTCCCAAAGGGGAAAAAAGTTCCTATGTTAACACCTATGGAATTTGAGTGCAAAATGGCATGGAAGCGAAAGTGAAAAAAATTCATATTTTCACCAATTATATGTGTAAGGTTCTTAATCTTGACCCTTCCTTACAGATTCGTCGAAAAATATCGAGAGAAACAAAGGTTTTTCCGATACTGATTCGGGTTCCTCCATGAGGATCTTTTCATAAGGGTTGAGGTTGTGAAGTCTTATCGACACGAGTAAATGTTTTGTTTCTTCCATATTTTTCACTTAGGACAATCTTTAGTGGATATGGTATGATACTAAAACGAAAAAATAACTTTTCAGATCGAGTTAACGACCCTGTCCCAAAGGGGAAAAAAGTTCCTATGTTAACACCTATGGAATTTGAGTGCAAAATGGCCCGGAAGCGAAAGTGAAAAAAATTCGTATTTTCACCAATTATATGTGTAAGGTTCTTAATCTTGACCGTTCCTTACAGATTCGTCGAAAAATATCGAGAGAAACAAAGGTTTTTCCGATACTGATTCGGGTGCCTCCATGAGGGTCTTTTCGTAAGGGTTGAGGTTGTGAAGTCTTATCGACACGAGTAAATGTTTTGTTTCTTCCATATTTTTCACTTAGGACAATCTTTAATGGATATGGTATGATACTAAAACGAGAAAACAACTTTTCAGATCGAGTTAACGACCCTGTCCCAAAGAGGGAAAAAGTTCCTATGTTAACACCTATGGAATTTGAGTGCAAAATGGCTCGGAAGCGAAAGTGAAAAAAATTCGTATTTTCACCAATTATATGTGTAAGGTTCTTAATCTTGACCGTTCCTTACAGATTTGTCGAAAAATATCGAGAGAAACAAAGGTTTTTCCGATACTGATTCGGTTGCCTCCATGAGAGTCTTTTCATAAGGGTTGAGGTTGTGAAGTCTTATCGACACGAGTAAATGTTTTGTTTCTTCCATATTTTTCACTTAGGACAATCTTTAGTGGATATGGTATGATACTAAAACGAGAAAACAACTTTGCAGATCGAGTTAACGACCCTGTCCCAAAGGGGAAAAAAGTTCCTATGTTAACACCTATGGAATTTGAGTGCAAAATTGCCTGGAAGCGAAAGTGAAAAAAATTCGTATTTTCCCCAATTATATGTTTAAGGTTCTTCATCTTGACCATTCCTTACAGATTCGTCGAAAAATATCGAGAGAAACAAAGGTTTTTCCGATACTGATTCGAGTGCCTCCATGAGGGTGTTTTCATAAGGGTTGAGAATGTGAAGTCTTATCGACACGAGTAAATGTTTTTTTTCTTCCATATTTTTCACTTAGGACAATCTTTAGTGGATATGGTATGATACTAAAATGAGAAAACAACTTTTCAGATCGAGTTAACGACCCTGTCCCATAGGGGAAAAAAGTTCCTATGTTAATACCTATGGAATTTGAGTGCAAAATGGCCCAGAAGCGAAAGTGAAAAAAATTCGTATTTTCACCAATTATATGTGTAAGGTTCTTAATCTTGACCGTTCCTTACAGATTCGTCGAAAAATATCGAGAGAAACAAAGGTTTTTCCGATACTTATTCGGTTGCCTCCATGAGGGTCTTTTCATAAGGGTTGAGGTTGTGAAGTCTTATCGACAGGAGTAAATGTTTTGTTTCTTCCATATTTTTCACTTAGGACCATCTTTAGTGGATATGGTATGATACTAAAATGAGAAAACAACTTTTCAGATCGAGTTAACGACCCTGTCCCATAGGGGAAAAAAGTTCCCATGCTAACACATATGGAATTTGAGTGCAAAATGGCCTGGAAGCGAAAGTGAAAAAAATTCGTATTTTCACCAATTATATGTTTAAGGTTCTTCATCTTGACCATTCCTTATAGATTCGTCGAAAAATATCGAGAGAAACAAAGGTTTTTCCGATACTGATTCGAGTGCCTCCATGAGGGTGTTTTCATAAGGGTTGAGAATGTGAAGTCTTATCGACACGAGTAAATGTTTTTTTTCTTCCATATTTTTCACTTAGGACAATCTTTAGTGGATATGGTATGATACTGTAACGAGAAAACAACTTTTCAGATCGAGTTAACGACCCTGTCTCAAAGGGGAAAAAAGTTCCTATGTTAATACCTATGGAATTTGAGTGCAAAATGGCCCAGAAGCGAAAGTGAAAAAAATTCGTATTTTCACCAATTATATGTGTAAGGTTCTTAATCTTGACCGTTCCTTACAGATTCGTCGAAAAATATCGAGAGAAACAAAGGTTTTTCCGATACTTATTCGGTTGCCTCCATGAGGGTCTTTTCATAAGGGTTGAGGTTGTGAAGTCTTATCGACACGAGTAAATGTTTTGTTTCTTCCATATTTTTCACTTAGGACAATCTTTAATGGATATGGTATGATACTAAAACGAGAAACCAACTTTTCAGATCGAGTTGACGACCCTGTCCCAAAGGGGAAAAAAGTTTCTATGTTAACACCTATGGAATTTGAGTGCAAAATGGCCCGGAAGCGAAAGTGAAAAAAATTCGTATTTTCACCAATTATATGTGTAAGGTTCTTCCGATACTGATTCGGGTGCCTCCATGAGGGTCTTTTCATAAGGGTTGAGGTTGTGCAGTCTTATCGACACGAGTAAATGTTTTGTTTCTTCCATATTTTTCACTTAGGACAATCTTTAATGGATATGGTATGATACTAAAATGAGAAAACAACTTTTCAGATCGAGTTAACGACCCTGTCCCAAAGGGGAAAAAAGTTCCTATGTTAACACCTATGGAATTTGAGTGCAAAATGGCCCGGAAGCGAAAGTGAAAAAAATTCGTATTTTCACCAATTATATGTGTAAGGTTCTTAATCTTGACCGTTCCTTACAGATTCGTCGAAAAATATCGAGAGAAACAAAGGTTTTTCCGATACTGATTCGGGTGCCTCCATGAGGGTCTTTTCGTAAGGGTTGAGGTTGTGAAGTCTTATCGACACGAGTAAATGTTTTGTTTCTTCCATATTTTTCACTTAGGACAATCTTTAATGGATATGGTATGATACTAAAACGAGAAAACAACTTTTCAGATCGAGTTAACGACCCTGTCCCAAAGAGGGAAAAAGTTCCTATGTTAACACCTATGGAATTTGAGTGCAAAATGGCCCGGAAGCGAAAGTGAAAAAAATTCGTATTTTCACCAATTATATGTGTAAGGTTCTTAATCTTGACCGTTCCTTACAGATTTGTCGAAAAATATCGAGAGAAACAAAGGTTTTTCCGATACTGATTCGGTTGCCTCCATGAGAGTCTTTTCATAAGGGTTGAGGTTGTGAAGTCTTATCGACACGAGTAAATGTTTTGTTTCTTCCATATTTTTCACTTAGGACAATCTTTAGTGGATATGGTATGATACTAAAACGAGAAAACAACTTTGCAGATCGAGTTAACGACCCTGTCCCAAAGGGGAAAAAAGTTCCTATGTTAACACCTATGGAATTTGAGTGCAAAATTGCCTGGAAGCGAAAGTGAAAAAAATTCGTATTTTCCCCAATTATATGTTTAAGGTTCTTCATCTTGACCATTCCTTACAGATTCGTCGAAAAATATCGAGAGAAACAAAGGTTTTTCCGATACTGATTCGAGTGCCTCCATGAGGGTGTTTTCATAAGGGTTGAGAATGTGAAGTCTTATCGACACGAGTAAATGTTTTTTTTCTTCCATATTTTTCACTTAGGACAATCTTTAGTGGATATGGTATGATACTAAAATGAGAAAACAACTTTTCAGATCGAGTTAACGACCCTGTCCCATAGGGGAAAAAAGTTCCTATGTTAATACCTATGGAATTTGAGTGCAAAATGGCCCAGAAGCGAAAGTGAAAAAAATTCGTATTTTCACCAATTATATGTGTAAGGTTCTTAATCTTGACCGTTCCTTACAGATTCGTCGAAAAATATCGAGAGAAACAAAGGTTTTTCCGATACTTATTCGGTTGCCTCCATGAGGGTCTTTTCATAAGGGTTGAGGTTGTGAAGTCTTATCGACAGGAGTAAATGTTTTGTTTCTTTCATATTTTTCACTTAGGACCATCTTTAGTGGATATGGTATGATACTAAAATGAGAAAACAACTTTTCAGATCGAGTTAACGACCCTGTCCCATAGGGGAAAAAAGTTCCCATGCTAACACATATGGAATTTGAGTGCAAAATGGCCTGGAAGCGAAAGTGAAAAAAATTCGTATTTTCACCAATTATATGTTTAAGGTTCTTCATCTTGACCATTCCTTATAGATTCGTCGAAAAATATCAAGAGAAACAAAGGTTTTTCCGATACTGATTCGAGTGCCTCCATGAGGGTGTTTTCATAAGGGTTGAGAATGTGAAGTCTTATCGACACGAGTAAATGTTTTTTTTCTTCCATATTTTTCACTTAGGACAATCTTTAGTGGATATGGTATGATACTGTAACGAGAAAACAACTTTTCAGATCGAGTTAACGACCCTGTCTCAAAGGGGAAAAAAGTTCCTATGTTAATACCTATGGAATTTGAGTGCAAAATGGCCCAGAAGCGAAAGTGAAAAAAATTCGTATTTTCACCAATTATATGTGTAAGGTTCTTAATCTTGACCGTTCCTTACAGATTCGTCGAAAAATATCGAGAGAAACAAAGGTTTTTCCGATACTTATTCGGTTGCCTCCATGAGGGTCTTTTCATAAGGGTTGAGGTTGTGAAGTCTTATCGACACGAGTAAATGTTTTGTTTCTTCCATATTTTTCACTTAGGACAATCTTTAATGGATATGGTATGATACTAAAACGAGAAAACAACTTTTCAGATCGAGTTAACGACCCTGTCCCAAAGGGGAAAAAAGTTCATCTGTTAACACCTATGGAATTTGAGTGCAAAATGGCCCGGAAGCGAAAGTGAAAAAAAATCGTATTTTCACCAATTATATGTGTAAGGTTCTTAATCTTGACCTTTCCTTACAGATTCGTCGAAAAATATCGAGAGAAACAAAGGTTTTTCCGATACTGATTCGGGTGCCTCCATGAGGGTCTTTTCACAAGGGTTGAGGTTGTGAAGTCTTATCGACACGAGTAAATGTTTTGTTTCTTCCATATTTTTCACTTAGGACAATCTTTAATGGATATGGTATGATACTCAAACGAGAAAACAACTTTTCAGATCGAGTTAACGACCCTGTCCCAAAGGGGAAAAAAGTTCCTATATTAACACCTATGGAATTTGAGTGCAAAATGGCCCGGAAGCGAAAGTGAAAAAAATTCGTATTTTCACCAATTATATGTGTAAGGTTCTTCCGATACTGATTCGGGTGCCTCCAAGAGGGTCTTTTCATAAGGGTTGAGGTTGTGCAGTCTTATCGACACGAGTAAATGTTTTGTTTCTTCCATATTTTTCACTTAGGACAATCTTTAATGGATATGGTATGATACTAAAATGAGAAAACAACTTTTCAGATCGAGTTAACGACCCTGTCCCAAAGGGGAAAAAAGTTCCTATGTTAACACCTATGGAATTTGAGTGCAAAATGGCCCGGAAGCGAAAGTGAAAAAAATTCGTATTTTCACCAATTATATGTGTAAGGTTCTTAATCTTGACCGTTTCTTACAGATTCGTCGAAAAATATCGAGAGAAACAAAGGTTTTTCCGATACTGATTCGGGTGCCTCCATGAGGGTCTTTTCATAAGGGTTGAGGTTGTGAAGTCTTATCGACACGAGTAAATGTTTTTTTTCTAACATATTTTTCACTTAGGACCATCTTTAGTCGATATGGTATGATACTAAAACGAGAAAACAACTTTTCAGATCGAGTTAACGACCCTGTCCCAAAGGGGAAAAAAGTTCCTATGTTAACACCTGTGGAATTTGAGTACAAAATGGCCCGGAAGCGAAAGTGAAAAAAATTCGTATTTTCACCAATTATATGTGTAAGGTTCTTAATCTTGACCCTTCCTTACAGATTCGTCGAAAAATATCGAGAGAAACAAAGGTTTTTCCGATACTGATTCGGGTGCCTCCATGAGGGTCTTTTCATAAGGGTTGAGGTTGTAAAGTCTTATCGACACGAGTAAATGTTTTGTTTCTAACATATTTTTTACTTAGGACCATCTTTAGTGGATATGGTATGATACTAAAACGAGAAAACAACTTTTCAGATCGAGTTAACGACCCTGTCCCAAAGGGGAAAAAAGTTCCTATGTTAACACCTATGGAATTTGAGTGCAAAATGGCCCGGAAGCGAAAGTGAAAAAAAATCGTATTTTCACAAATTATATGTGTAAGGTTCTTAATCTTGACCGTTCCTTACAGATTAGTCGAAAAATATCGAGAGAAACAAAGGTTTTTCCGATACTGATTCGGGTGCCTCCATGAGGGTCTTTTCATAAGGGTTGAGGTTGTGAAGTCTTATCGACACGAGTAAATTTTTTTTTTGCTTCCATATTTTTCACTTAGGACCATCTTTAGTGGATATGGTATGATACTAAAATGAGAAAACAACTTTTCAGATTGAGTTAACGACCCTGTCCCAAAGGGGAAAAAAGTTCCTATGTTAACACCTATGGAATTTAAGTGCAAAATGGCCCGGAAGCGAAAGTGAAAAAAAATCGTATTTTCACCAATTATATGTGTAAGGTTCTTAATCTTGACCTTTCCCTACAGATTCGTCGAAAAATATCAAGAGAAACAAAGGTTTTTCCGATACTGATTCGGGTGCCTCCATGAGGGTCTTTTCACAAGGGTTGAGGTTGTGAAGTCTTATCGACACGAGTAAATGTTTTGTTTCTTCCATATTTTTCACTTAGGACAATCTTTAATGGATATGGTATGATACTAAAACGAGAAAACAACTTTTCAGATCGAGTTAACGACCCTGTCCCAAAGGGGAAAAAAGTTCCTATATTAACACCTATGGAATTTGAGTGCAAAATGGCCCGGAAGCGAAAGTGAAAAAAATTCGTATTTTCACCAATTATATGTGTAAGGTTCTTAATCTTGACCGTTCCTTACAGATTCGTCGAAAAATATCGAGAGAAACAAATGTTTTTCCGATACTGATTCGGGTGCCTCCATGAGGGTCTTTTCATAAGGGTTGAGGTTGTGAAGTCTTATCGACACGAGTAAATGTTTTGTTTCTTCCATATTTTTCACTTAGGACAATCTTTAGGGGATATGGTATGATACTAAAACGAGAAAACAACTTTTCAGATCGAGTTAACGACCCTGTCCCAAAGGGGAAAAAAGTTCCTCTGTTAACACCTATGAAATTTGAGTGCAAAATGGCCCGGAAGCGAAAGTTAAAAAAAATCGTATTTTCACCAATTATATGTGTAAGGTTCTTAATCTTGACCTTTCCTTACAGATTCGTCGAAAAATATCAAGAGAAACAAAGGTTTTTCCGATACTGATTCGGGTGCCTCCATGAGGGTCTTTTCACAAGGGTTGAGGTTGTGAAGTCTTATCGACACGAGTAAATGTTTTGTTTCTTCCATATTTTTCACTTAGGACAATCTTTAATGGATATGGTATGATACTAAAACGAGAAAACAACTTTTCAGATCGAGTTAACGACCCTGTCCCAAAGGGGAAAAAAGTTCATCTGTTAACACCTATGGAATTTGAGTGCAAAATGGCCCGGAAGCGAAAGTGAAAAAAAATCGTATTTTCACCAATTATATGTGTAAGGTTCTTAATCTTGACCTTTCCTTACAGATTCGTCGAAAAATATCAAGAGAAACAAAGGTTTTTCCGATACTGATTCGGGTGCCTCCATGAGGGTCTTTTCACAAGGGTTGAGGTTGTGAAGTCTTATCGACACGAGTAAATGTTTTGTTTCTTCCATATTTTTCACTTAGGACAATCTTTAATGGATATGGTATGATACTAAAACGAGAAAACAACTTTTCAGATCGAGTTAACGACCCTGTCCCAAAGGGGAAAAAAGTTCCTCTGTTAACACCTATGGAATTTGAGTGCAAAATGGCCCGGAAGCGAAAGTGAAAAAAAATCGTATTTTCACCAATTATATGTGTAAGGTTCTTAATCTTGACCTTTCCTTACAGATTCGTCGAAAAATATCGAGAGAAACAAAGGTTTTTCCGATACTGATTCGGGTGCCTCCATGAGGGTCTTTTCACAAGGGTTGAGGTTGTGAAGTCTTATCGACACGAGTAAATGTTTTGTTTCTTCCATATTTTTCACTTAGGACAATCTTTAATGGATATGGTATGATACTAAAACGAGAAAACAACTTTTCAGATCGAGTTAACGACCCTGTCCCAAAGGGGAAAAAAGTTCCTATATTAACACCTATGGAATTTGAGTGCAAAATGGCCCGGAAGCGAAAGTGAAAAAAATTCGTATTTTCACCAATTATATGTGTAAGGTTCTTAATCTTGACCGTTCCTTACAGATTCGTCGAAAAATATCGAGAGAAACAAAGGTTTTTCCGATACTGATTCGGGTGCCTCCATGAGGGTCTTTTCATAAGGGTTGAGGTTGTGAAGTCTTATCGACACGAGTAAATGTTTTGTTTCTTCCATATTTTTCACTTAGGACAATCTTTAGGGGATATGGTATGATACTAAAACGAGAAAACAACTTTTCAGATCGAGTTAACGACCCTGTCCCAAAGGGGAAAAAAGTTCCTCTGTTAACACCTATGAAATTTGAGTGCAAAATGGCCCGGATGCGAAAGTTAAAAAAAATCGTATTTTCACCAATTATATGTGTAAGGTTCTTAATCTTGACCTTTCCTTACAGATTCGTCGAAAAATATCAAGAGAAACAAAGGTTTTTCCGATACTGATTCGGGTGCCTCCATGAGGGTCTTTTCACAAGGGTTGAGGTTGTGAAGTCTTATCGACACGAGTAAATGTTTTGTTTCTTCCATATTTTTCACTTAGGACAATCTTTAATGGATATGGTATGATACTAAAACGAGAAAACAACTTTTCAGATCGAGTTAACGACCCTGTCCCAAAGGGGAAAAAAGTTCATCTGTTAACACCTATGGAATTTGAGTGCAAAATGGCCCGGAAGCGAAAGTGAAAAAAAATCGTATTTTCACCAATTATATGTGTAAGGTTCTTAATCTTGACCTTTCCTTACAGATTCGTCGAAAAATATCAAGAGAAACAAAGGTTTTTCCGATACTGATTCGGGTGCCTCCATGAGGGTCTTTTCACAAGGGTTGAGGTTGTGAAGTCTTATCGACACGAGTAAATGTTTTGTTTCTTCCATATTTTTCACTTAGGACAATCTTTAATGGATATGGTATGATACTAAAACGAGAAAACAACTTTTCAGATCGAGTTAACGACCCTGTCCCAAAGGGGAAAAAAGTTCCTCTGTTAACACCTATGGAATTTGAGTGCAAAATGGCCCGGAAGCGAAAGTGAAAAAAAATCGTATTTTCACCAATTATATGTGTAAGGTTCTTAATCTTGACCTTTCCTTACAGATTCGTCGAAAAATATCGAGAGAAACAAAGGTTTTTCCGATACTGATTCGGGTGCCTCCATGAGGGTCTTTTCACAAGGGTTGAGGTTGTGAAGTCTTATCGACACGAGTAAATGTTTTGTTTCTTCCATATTTTTCACTTAGGACAATCTTTAATGGATATGGTATGATACTCAAACGAGAAAACAACTTTTCAGATCGAGTTAACGACCCTGTCCCAAAGGGGAAAAAAGTTCCTATATTAACACCTATGGAATTTGAGTGCAAAATGGCCCGGAAGCGAAAGTGAAAAAAATTCGTATTTTCACCAATTATATGTGTAAGGTTCTTAATCTTGACCGTTCCTTACAGATTCGTCGAAAAATATCGAGAGAAACAAAGGTTTTTCCGATACTGATTCGGGTGCCTCCATGAGGGTCTTTTCATAAGGGTTGAGGTTGTGAAGTCTTATCGACACGAGTAAATGTTTTGTTTCTTCCATATTTTTCACTTAGGACAATCTTTAGTGGATATGGTATGATACTAAAACGAGAAAACAACTTTTCAGATCGAGTTAACGACCCTGTCCCAAAGGGGAAAAAAGTTCCTCTGTTAACACCTATGAAATTTGAGTGCAAAATGGCCCGGAAGCGAAAGTTAAAAAAAATCGTATTTTCACCAATTATATGTGTAAGGTTCTTAATCTTGACCTTTCCTTACAGATTCGTCGAAAAATATCAAGAGAAACAAAGGTTTTTCCGATACTGATTCGGGTGCCTCCATGAGGGTCTTTTCACAAGGGTTGAGGTTGTGAAGTCTTATCGACACGAGTAAATGTTTTGTTTCTTCCATATTTTTCACTTAGGACAATCTTTAATGGATATGGTATGATACTAAAACGAGAAAACAACTTTTCAGATCGAGTTAACGACCCTGTCCCAAAGGGGAAAAAAGTTCCTCTGTTAACACCTATGGAATTTGAGTGCAAAATGGCCCGGAAGCGAAAGTGAAAAAAATTCGTATTTTCACCAATTATATGTGTAAGGTTCTTAATCTTGACCCTTCCTTACAGATTCGTCGAAAAATATCGAGAGAAACAAAGGTTTTTCCGATACTGATTCGGGTGCCTCCATGAGGGTCTTTTCACAAGGGTTGAGGTTGTAAAGTCTTATCGACACGAGTAAATGTTTTGTTTCTAACATATTTTTTACTTAGGACCATCTTTAGTGGATATGGTATGATACTAAAACGAGAAAACAACTTTTCAGATCGAGTTAACGACCCTGTCCCAAAGGGGAAAAAAGTTCCTCTGTTAACACCTATGAAATTTGAGTGCAAAATGGCCCGGAAGCGAAAGTGAAAAAAAATCGTATTTTCACCAATTATATGTGTAAGGTTCTTAATCTTGACCTTTCCTTACAGATTCGTCGAAAAATATCAAGAGAAACAAAGGTTTTTCCGATACTGATTCGGGTGCCTCCATGAGGGTCTTTTCACAAGGGTTGAGGTTGTGAAGTCTTATCGACACGAGTAAATGTTTTGTTTCTTCCATATTTTTCACTTAGGACAATCTTTAATGGATATGGTATGATACTCAAACGAGAAAACAACTTTTCAGATCGAGTTAACGACCCTGTCCCAAAGGGGAAAAAAGTTCCTATATTAACACCTATGGAATTTGAGTGCAAAATGGCCCGGAAGCGAAAGTGAAAAAAATTCGTATTTTCACCAATTATATGTGTAAGGTTCTTAATCTTGACCTTTCCTTACAGATTCGTCGAAAAATATCAAGAGAAACAAAGGTTTTTCCGATACTGATTCGGGTGCCTCCATGAGGGTCTTTTCACAAGGGTTGAGGTTGTGAAGTCTTATCGACACGAGTAAATGTTTTGTTTCTTCCATATTTTTCACTTAGGACAATCTTTAATGGATATGGTATGATACTAAAACGAGAAAACAACTTTTCAGATCGAGTTAACGACCCTGTCCCAAAGGGGAAAAAAGTTCCTCTGTTAACACCTATGGAATTTGAGTGCAAAATGGCCCGGAAGCGAAAGTGAAAAAAATTCGTAGTTTCACCAATTATATGTGTAAGGTTCTTAATCTTGACCCTTCCTTACAGATTCGTCGAAAAATATCGAGAGAAACAAAGGTTTTTCCGATACTGATTCGGGTGCCTCCATGAGGGTCTTTTCACAAGGGTTGAGGTTGTAAAGTCTTATCGACACGAGTAAATGTTTTGTTTCTAACATATTTTTCACTTAGGACCATCTTTAGTGGATATGGTATGATACTAAAACGAGAAAACAACTTTTCAGATCGAGTTAACGACCCTGTCCCAAAGGGGAAAAAAGTTCCTCTGTTAACACCTATGAAATTTGAGTGCAAAATGGCCCGGAAGCGAAAGTTAAAAAAAATCGTATTTTCACCAATTATATGTGTAAGGTTCTTAATCTTGACCTTTCCTTACAGATTCGTCGAAAAATATCAAGAGAAACAAAGGTTTTTCCGATACTGATTCGGGTGCCTCCATGAGGGTCTTTTCACAAGGGTTGAGGTTGTGAAGTCTTATCGACACGAGTAAATGTTTTGTTTCTTCCATATTTTTCACTTAGGACAATCTTTAATGGATATGGTATGATACTAAAACGAGAAAACAACTTTTCAGATCGAGTTAACGACCCTGTCCCAAAGGGGAAAAAAGTTCATCTGTTAACACCTATGGAATTTGAGTGCAAAATGGCCCGGAAGCGAAAGTGAAAAAAAATCGTATTTTCACCAATTATATGTGTAAGGTTCTTAATCTTGACCTTTCCTTACAGATTCGTCGAAAAATATCGAGAGAAACAAAGGTTTTTCCGATACTGATTCGGGTGCCTCCATGAGGGTCTTTTCACAAGGGTTGAGGTTGTGAAGTCTTATCGACACGAGTAAATGTTTTGTTTCTTCCATATTTTTCACTTAGGACAATCTTTAATGGATATGGTATGATACTAAAACGAGAAAACAACTTTTCAGATCGAGTTAACGACCCTGTCCCAAAGGGGAAAAAAGTTCCTCTGTTAACACCTATGGAATTTGAGTGCAAATTGGCCCGGAAGCGAAAGTGAAAAAAATTCGTAGTTTCACCAATTATATGTGTAAGGTTCTTAATCTTGACCCTTCCTTACAGATTCGTCGAAAAATATCGAGAGAAACAAAGGTTTTTCCGATACTGATTCGGGTGCCTCCATGAGGGTCTTTTCACAAGGGTTGAGGTTGTAAAGTCTTATCGACACGAGTAAATGTTTTGTTTCTAACATATTTTTCACTTAGGACCATCTTTAGTGGATATGGTATGATACTAAAACGAGAAAACAACTTTTCAGATCGAGTTAACGACCCTGTCCCAAAGGGGAAAAAAGTTCCTCTGTTAACACCTATGGAATTTGAGTGCAAAATGGCCCGGAAGCGAAAGTTAAAAAAAATCGTATTTTCACCAATTATATGTGTAAGGTTCTTAATCTTGACCTTTCCTTACAGATTCGTCGAAAAATATCAAGAGAAACAAAGGTTTTTCCGATACTGATTCGGGTGCCTCCATGAGGGTCTTTTCACAAGGGTTGAGGTTGTGAAGTCTTATCGACACGAGTAAATGTTTTGTTTCTTCCATATTTTTCACTTAGGACAATCTTTAATGGATATGGTATGATACTAAAACGAGAAAACAACTTTTCAGATCGAGTTAACGACCCTGTCCCAAAGGGGAAAAAAGTTCATCTGTTAACACCTATGGAATTTGAGTGCAAAATGGCCCGGAAGCGAAAGTGAAAAAAAATCGTATTTTCACCAATTATATGTGTAAGGTTCTTAATCTTGACCTTTCCTTACAGATTCGTCGAAAAATATCAAGAGAAACAAAGGTTTTTCCGATACTGATTCGGGTGCCTCCATGAGGGTCTTTTCACAAGGGTTGAGGTTGTGAAGTCTTATCGACACGAGTAAATGTTTTGTTTCTTCCATATTTTTCACTTAGGACAATCTTTAATGGATATGGTATGATACTAAAACGAGAAAACAACTTTTCAGATCGAGTTAACGACCCTGTCCCAAAGGGGAAAAAAGTTCCTCTGTTAACACCTATGGAATTTGAGTGCAAAATGGCCCGGAAGCGAAAGTGAAAAAAAATCGTATTTTCACCAATTATATGTGTAAGGTTCTTAATCTTGACCTTTCCTTACAGATTCGTCGAAAAATATCGAGAGAAACAAAGGTTTTTCCGATACTGATTCGGGTGCCTCCATGAGGGTCTTTTCACAAGGGTTGAGGTTGTGAAGTCTTATCGACACGAGTAAATGTTTTGTTTCTTCCATATTTTTCACTTAGGACAATCTTTAATGGATATGGTATGATACTCAAACGAGAAAACAACTTTTCAGATCGAGTTAACGACCCTGTCCCAAAGGGGAAAAAAGTTCCTATATTAACACCTATGGAATTTGAGTGCAAAATGGCCCGGAAGCGAAAGTGAAAAAAATTCGTATTTTCACCAATTATATGTGTAAGGTTCTTAATCTTGACCGTTCCTTACAGATTCGTCGAAAAATATCGAGAGAAACAAAGGTTTTTCCGATACTGATTCGGGTGCCTCCATGAGGGTCTTTTCATAAGGGTTGAGGTTGTGAAGTCTTATCGACACGAGTAAATGTTTTGTTTCTTCCATATTTTTCACTTAGGACAATCTTTAGTGGATATGGTATGATACTAAAACGAGAAAACAACTTTTCAGATCGAGTTAACGACCCTGTCCCAAAGGGGAAAAAAGTTCCTCTGTTAACACCTATGAAATTTGAGTGCAAAATGGCCCGGAAGCGAAAGTTAAAAAAAATCGTATTTTCACCAATTATATGTGTAAGGTTCTTAATCTTGACCTTTCCTTACAGATTCGTCGAAAAATATCAAGAGAAACAAAGGTTTTTCCGATACTGATTCGGGTGCCTCCATGAGGGTCTTTTCACAAGGGTTGAGGTTGTGAAGTCTTATCGACACGAGTAAATGTTTTGTTTCTTCCATATTTTTCACTTAGGACAATCTTTAATGGATATGGTATGATACTAAAACGAGAAAACAACTTTTCAGATCGAGTTAACGACCCTGTCCCAAAGGGGAAAAAAGTTCCTCTGTTAACACCTATGGAATTTGAGTGCAAAATGGCCCGGAAGCGAAAGTGAAAAAAATTCGTATTTTCACCAATTATATGTGTAAGGTTCTTAATCTTGACCCTTCCTTACAGATTCGTCGAAAAATATCGAGAGAAACAAAGGTTTTTCCGATACTGATTCGGGTGCCTCCATGAGGGTCTTTTCACAAGGGTTGAGGTTGTAAAGTCTTATCGACACGAGTAAATGTTTTGTTTCTAACATATTTTTTACTTAGGACCATCTTTAGTGGATATGGTATGATACTAAAACGAGAAAACAACTTTTCAGATCGAGTTAACGACCCTGTCCCAAAGGGGAAAAAAGTTCCTCTGTTAACACCTATGAAATTTGAGTGCAAAATGGCCCGGAAGCGAAAGTGAAAAAAAATCGTATTTTCACCAATTATATGTGTAAGGTTCTTAATCTTGACCTTTCCTTACAGATTCGTCGAAAAATATCAAGAGAAACAAAGGTTTTTCCGATACTGATTCGGGTGCCTCCATGAGGGTCTTTTCACAAGGGTTGAGGTTGTGAAGTCTTATCGACACGAGTAAATGTTTTGTTTCTTCCATATTTTTCACTTAGGACAATCTTTAATGGATATGGTATGATACTCAAACGAGAAAACAACTTTTCAGATCGAGTTAACGACCCTGTCCCAAAGGGGAAAAAAGTTCCTATATTAACACCTATGGAATTTGAGTGCAAAATGGCCCGGAAGCGAAAGTGAAAAAAATTCGTATTTTCACCAATTATATGTGTAAGGTTCTTAATCTTGACCTTTCCTTACAGATTCGTCGAAAAATATCAAGAGAAACAAAGGTTTTTCCGATACTGATTCGGGTGCCTCCATGAGGGTCTTTTCACAAGGGTTGAGGTTGTGAAGTCTTATCGACACGAGTAAATGTTTTGTTTCTTCCATATTTTTCACTTAGGACAATCTTTAATGGATATGGTATGATACTAAAACGAGAAAACAACTTTTCAGATCGAGTTAACGACCCTGTCCCAAAGGGGAAAAAAGTTCCTCTATTAACACCTATGGAATTTGAGTGCAAAATGGCCCGGAAGCGAAAGTGAAAAAAATTCGTAGTTTCACCAATTATATGTGTAAGGTTCTTAATCTTGACCCTTCCTTACAGATTCGTCGAAAAATATCGAGAGAAACAAAGGTTTTTCCGATACTGATTCGGGTGCCTCCATGAGGGTCTTTTCACAAGGGTTGAGGTTGTAAAGTCTTATCGACACGAGTAAATGTTTTGTTTCTAACATATTTTTCACTTAGGACCATCTTTAGTGGATATGGTATGATACTAAAACGAGAAAACAACTTTTCAGATCGAGTTAACGACCCTGTCCCAAAGGGGAAAAAAGTTCCTCTGTTAACACCTATGAAATTTGAGTGCAAAATGGCCCGGAAGCGAAAGTGAAAAAAAATCGTATTTTCACCAATTATATGTGTAAGGTTCTTAATCTTGACCTTTCCTTACAGATTCGTCGAAAAATATCGAGAGAAACAAAGGTTTTTCCGATACTGATTCGGGTGCCTCCATGAGGGTCTTTTCACAAGGGTTGAGGTTGTGAAGTCTTATCGACACGAGTAAATGTTTTGTTTCTTCCATATTTTTCACTTAGGACAATCTTTAATGGATATGGTATGATACTCAAACGAGAAAACAACTTTTCAGATCGAGTTAACGACCCTGTCCCAAAGGGGAAAAAAGTTCCTCTGTTAACACCTATGGAATTTGAGTGCAAAATGGCCCGGAAGCGAAAGTGAAAAAAATTCGTATTTTCACCAATTATATGTGTAAGGTTCTTAATCTTGACCTTTCCTTACAGATTCGTCGAAAAATATCAAGAGAAACAAAGGTTTTTCCGATACTGATTCGGGTGCCTCCATGAGGGTCTTTTCACAAGGGTTGAGGTTGTGAAGTCTTATCGACACGAGTAAATGTTTTGTTTCTTCCATATTTTTCACTTAGGACAATCTTTAATGGATATGGTATGATACTAAAACGAGAAAACAACTTTTCAGATCGAGTTAACGACCCTGTCCCAAAGGGGAAAAAAGTTCCTCTGTTAACACCTATGGAATTTGAGTGCAAAATGTCCCGGAAGCGAAAGTGAAAAAAATTCGTATTTTCACCAATTATATGTGTAAGGTTCTTAATCTTGACCCTTCCTTACAGATTCGTCGAAAAATATCGAGAGAAACAAAGGTTTTTCTGATACTGATTCGGGTGCCTCCATGAGGGTCTTTTCACAAGGGTTGAGGTTTTAAAGTCTTATCGACACTAGTAAATGTTTTGTTTCTAACATATTTTTTACTTAGGACCATCTTTAGTGGATATGGTATGATACTAAAACGAGAAAACAACTTTTCAGATCGAGTTAACGACCCTGTCCCAAAGGGGAAAAAAGTTCCTCTGTTAACACCTATGGAATTTGAGTGCAAAATGGCCCGGAAGCGAAAGTGAAAAAAAATCGTATTTTCACCAATTATATGTGTAAGGTTCTTAATCTTGACCTTTCCTTACAGATTCGTCGAAAAATATCGAGAGAAACAAAGGTTTTTCCGATACTGATTCGGGTGCCTCCATGAGGGTCTTTTCACAAGGGTTGAGGTTGTGAAGTCTTATCGACACGAGTAAATGTTTTGTTTCTTCCATATTTTTCACTTAGGACAATCTTTAATGGATATGGTATGATACTCAAACGAGAAAACAACTTTTCAGATCGAGTTAACGACCCTGTCCCAAAGGGGAAAAAAGTTCCTATATTAACACCTATGGAATTTGAGTGCAAAATGGCCCGGAAGCGAAAGTGAAAAAAATTCGTATTTTCACCAATTATATGTGTAAGGTTCTTAATCTTGACCGTTCCTTACAGATTCGTCGAAAAATATCGAGAGAAACAAAGGTTTTTCCGATACTGATTCGGGTGCCTCCATGAGGGTCTTTTCATAAGGGTTGAGGTTGTGAAGTCTTATCGACACGAGTAAATGTTTTGTTTCTTCCATATTTTTCACTTAGGACAATCTTTAGTGGATATGGTATGATACTAAAACGAGAAAACAACTTTTCAGATCGAGTTAACGACCCTGTCCCAAAGGGGAAAAAAGTTCCTCTGTTAACACCTATGGAATTTGAGTGCAAAATGGCCCGGAAGCGAAAGTGAAAAAAAATCGTATTTTCACCAATTATATGTGTAAGGTTCTTAATCTTGACCTTTCCTTACAGATTCGTCGAAAAATATCGAGAGAAACAAAGGTTTTTCCGATACTGATTCGGGTGCCTCCATGAGGGTCTTTTCACAAGGGTTGAGGTTGTGAAGTCTTATCGACACGAGTAAATGTTTTGTTTCTTCCATATTTTTCACTTAGGACAATCTTTAATGGATATGGTATGATACTCAAACGAGAAAACAACTTTTCAGATCGAGTTAACGACCCTGTCCCAAAGGGGAAAAAAGTTCCTATATTAACACCTATGGAATTTGAGTGCAAAATGGCCCGGAAGCGAAAGTGAAAAAAATTCGTATTTTCACCAATTATATGTGTAAGGTTCTTAATCTTGACCGTTCCTTACAGATTTGTCGAAAAATATCGAGAGAAACAAAGGTTTTTCCGATACTGATTCGGGTGCCTCCATGAGGGTCTTTTCATAAGGGTTGAGGTTGTGAAGTCTTATCGACACGAGTAAATGTTTTGTTTCTTCCATATTTTTCACTTAGGACAATCTTTAGTGGATATGGTATGATACTAAAACGAGAAAACAACTTTTCAGATCGAGTTAACGACCCTGTCCCAAAGGGGAAAAAAGTTCCTCTGTTAACACCTATGAAATTTGAGTGCAAAATGGCCCGGAAGCGAAAGTTAAAAAAAATCGTATTTTCACCAATTATATGTGCAAGGTTCTTAATCTTGACCTTTCCTTACAGATTCGTCGAAAAATATCAAGAGAAACAAAGGTTTTTCCGATACTGATTCGGGTGCCTCCATGAGGGTCTTTTCACAAGGGTTGAGGTTGTGAAGTCTTATCGACACGAGTAAATGTTTTGTTTCTTCCATATTTTTCACTTAGGACAATCTTTAATGGATATGGTATGATACTAAAACGAGAAAACAACTTTTCAGATCGAGTTAACGACCCTGTCCCAAAGGGGAAAAAAGTTCCTCTGTTAACACCTATGGAATTTGAGTGCAAAATGGCCCGGAAGCGAAAGTGAAAAAAATTCGTATTTTCACCAATTATATGTGTAAGGTTCTTAATCTTGACCCTTCCTTACAGATTCGTCGAAAAATATCGAGAGAAACAAAGGTTTTTCCGATACTGATTCGGGTGCCTCCATGAGGGTCTTTTCACAAGGGTTGAGGTTGTAAAGTCTTATCGACACGAGTAAATGTTTTGTTTCTAACATATTTTTTACTTAGGACCATCTTTAGTGGATATGGTATGATACTAAAACGAGAAAACAACTTTTCAGATCGAGTTAACGACCCTGTCCCAAAGGGGAAAAAAGTTCCTCTGTTAACACCTATGAAATTTGAGTGCAAAATGGCCCGGAAGCGAAAGTGAAAAAAAATCGTATTTTCACCAATTATATGTGTAAGGTTCTTAATCTTGACCTTTCCTTACAGATTCGTCGAAAAATATCAAGAGAAACAAAGGTTTTTCCGATACTGATTCGGGTGCCTCCATGAGGGTCTTTTCACAAGGGTTGAGGTTGTGAAGTCTTATCGACACGAGTAAATGTTTTGTTTCTTCCATATTTTTCACTTAGGACAATCTTTAATGGATATGGTATGATACTCAAACGAGAAAACAACTTTTCAGATCGAGTTAACGACCCTGTCCCAAAGGGGAAAAAAGTTCCTATATTAACACCTATGGAATTTGAGTGCAAAATGGCCCGGAAGCGAAAGTGAAAAAAATTCGTATTTTCACCAATTATATGTGTAAGGTTCTTAATCTTGACCGTTCCTTACAGATTCGTCGAAAAATATCGAGAGAAACAAAGGTTTTTCCGATACTGATTCGGGTGCCTCCATGAGGGTCTTTTCATAAGGGTTGAGGTTGTGAAGTCTTATCGACACGAGTAAATGTTTTGTTTCTTCCATATTTTTCACTTAGGACAATCTTTAGTGGATATGGTATGATACTAAAACGAGAAAACAACTTTTCAGATCGAGTTAACGACCCTGTCCCAAAGGGGAAAAAAGTTCCTCTGTTAACACCTATGGAATTTGAGTGCAAAATGGCCCGGAAGCGAAAGTGAAAAAAATTCGTATTTTCACCAATTATATGTGTAAGGTTCTTAATCTTGACCCTTCCTTACAGATTCGTCGAAAAATATCGAGAGAAACAAAGGTTTTTCCGATACTGATTCGGGTGCCTCCATGAGGGTCTTTTCATAAGGGTTGAGGTTGTGAAGTCTTATCGACACGAGTAAATGTTTTGTTTCTAACATATTTTTTACTTAGGACCATCTTTAGTGGATATGGTATGATACTAAAACGAGAAAACAACTTTTCAGATCGAGTTAACGACCCTGTCCCAAAGGGGAAAAAAGTTCCTCTGTTAACACCTATGAAATTTGAGTGCAAAATGGCCCGGAAGCGAAAGTTAAAAAAAATCGTATTTTCACCAATTATATGTGTAAGGTTCTTAATCTTGACCTTTCCTTACAGATTCGTCGAAAAATATCAAGAGAAACAAAGGTTTTTCCGATACTGATTCGGGTGCCTCCATGAGGGTCTTTTCACAAGGGTTGAGGTTGTGAAGTCTTATCGACACGAGTAAATGTTTTGTTTCTTCCATATTTTTCACTTAGGACAATCTTTAATGGATATGGTATGATACTCAAACGAGAAAACAACTTTTCAGATCGAGTTAACGACCCTGTCCCAAAGGGGAAAAAAGTTCCTATATTAACACCTATGGAATTTGAGTGCAAAATGGCCCGGAAGCGAAAGTGAAAAAAATTCGTATTTTCACCAATTATATGTGTAAGGTTCTTAATCTTGACCGTTCCTTACAGATTCGTCGAAAAATATCGAGAGAAACAAAGGTTTTTCCGATACTGATTCGGGTGCCTCCATGAGGGTCTTTTCATAAGGGTTGAGGTTGTGAAGTCTTATCGACACGAGTAAATGTTTTGTTTCTTCCATATTTTTCACTTAGGACAATCTTTAGTGGATATGGTATGATACTAAAACGAGAAAACAACTTTTCAGATCGAGTTAACGACCCTGTCCCAAAGGGGAAAAAAGTTCCTCTGTTAACACCTATGGAATTTGAGTGCAAAATGGCCCGGAAGCGAAAGTGAAAAAAATTCGTATTTTCACCAATTATATGTGTAAGGTTCTTAATCTTGACCCTTCCTTACAGATTCGTCGAAAAATATCGAGAGAAACAAAGGTTTTTCCGATACTGATTCGGGTGCCTCCATGAGGGTCTTTTCATAAGGGTTGAGGTTGTGAAGTCTTATCGACACGAGTAAATGTTTTGTTTCTAACATATTTTTTACTTAGGACCATCTTTAGTGGATATGGTATGATACTAAAACGAGAAAACAACTTTTCAGATCGAGTTAACGACCCTGTCCCAAAGGGGAAAAAAGTTCCTCTGTTAACACCTATGAAATTTGAGTGCAAAATGGCCCGGAAGCGAAAGTTAAAAAAAATCGTATTTTCACCAATTATATGTGTAAGGTTCTTAATCTTGACCTTTCCTTACAGATTCGTCGAAAAATATCAAGAGAAACAAAGGTTTTTCCGATACTGATTCGGGTGCCTCCATGAGGGTCTTTTCACAAGGGTTGAGGTTGTGAAGTCTTATCGACACGAGTAAATGTTTTGTTTCTTCCATATTTTTCACTTAGGACAATCTTTAATGGATATGGTATGATACTCAAACGAGAAAACAACTTTTCAGATCGAGTTAACGACCCTGTCCCAAAGGGGAAAAAAGTTCCTATATTAACACCTATGGAATTTGAGTGCAAAATGGCCCGGAAGCGAAAGTGAAAAAAATTCGTATTTTCACCAATTATATGTGTAAGGTTCTTAATCTTGACCGTTCCTTACAGATTCGTCGAAAAATATCGAGAGAAACAAAGGTTTTTCCGATACTGATTCGGGTGCCTCCATGAGGGTCTTTTCATAAGGGTTGAGGTTGTGAAGTCTTATCGACACGAGTAAATGTTTTGTTTCTTCCATATTTTTCACTTAGGACAATCTTTAGTGGATATGGTATGATACTAAAACGAGAAAACAACTTTTCAGATCGAGTTAACGACCCTGTCCCAAAGGGGAAAAAAGTTCCTCTGTTAACACCTATGGAATTTGAGTGCAAAATGGCCCGGAAGCGAAAGTGAAAAAAAATCGTATTTTCACCAATTATATGTGTAAGGTTCTTAATCTTGACCTTTCCTTACAGATTCGTCGAAAAATATCGAGAGAAACAAAGGTTTTTCCGATACTGATTCGGGTGCCTCCATGAGGGTCTTTTCACAAGGGTTGAGGTTGTGAAGTCTTATCGACACGAGTAAATGTTTTGTTTCTTCCATATTTTTCACTTAGGACAATCTTTAATGGATATGGTATGATACTCAAACGAGAAAACAACTTTTCAGATCGAGTTAACGACCCTGTCCCAAAGGGGAAAAAAGTTCCTATATTAACACCTATGGAATTTGAGTGCAAAATGGCCCGGAAGCGAAAGTGAAAAAAATTCGTATTTTCACCAATTATATGTGTAAGGTTCTTAATCTTGACCGTTCCTTACAGATTCGTCGAAAAATATCGAGAGAAACAAAGGTTTTTCCGATACTGATTCGGGTGCCTCCATGAGGGTCTTTTCATAAGGGTTTAGGTTGTGAAGTCTTATCGACACGAGTAAATGTTTTGTTTCTTCCATATTTTTCACTTAGGACAATCTTTAGTGGATATGGTATGATACTAAAACGAGAAAACAACTTTTCAGATCGAGTTAACGACCCTGTCCCAAAGGGGAAAAAAGTTCCTCTGTTAACACCTATGAAATTTGAGTGCAAAATGGCCCGGAAGCGAAAGTGAAAAAAAATCGTATTTTCACCAATTATATGTGTAAGGTTCTTAATCTTGACCTTTCCTTACAGATTCGTCGAAAAATATCAAGAGAAACAAAGGTTTTTCCGATACTGATTCGGGTGCCTCCATGAGGGTCTTTTCACAAGGGTTGAGGTTGTGAAGTCTTATCGACACGAGTAAATGTTTTGTTTCTTCCATATTTTTCACTTAGGACAATCTTTAATGGATATGGTATGATACTAAAACGAGAAAACAACTTTTCAGATCGAGTTAACGACCCTGTCCCAAAGGGGAAAAAAGTTCCTCTGTTAACACCTATGGAATTTGAGTGCAAAATGGCCCGGAAGCGAAAGTGAAAAAAATTCGTATTTTCACCAATTATATGTGTAAGGTTCTTAATCTTGACCCTTCCTTACAGATTCGTCGAAAAATATCGAGAGAAACAAAGGTTTTTCCGATACTGATTCGGGTGCCTCCATGAGGGTCTTTTCACAAGGGTTGAGGTTGTAAAGTCTTATCGACACGAGTAAATGTTTTGTTTCTAACATATTTTTTACTTAGGACCATCTTTAGTGGATATGGTATGATACTAAAACGAGAAAACAACTTTTCAGATCGAGTTAACGACCCTGTCCCAAAGGGGAAAAAAGTTCCTCTGTTAACACCTATGAAATTTGAGTGCAAAATGGCCCGGAAGCGAAAGTGAAAAAAAATCGTATTTTCACCAATTATATGTGTAAGGTTCTTAATCTTGACCTTTCCTTACAGATTCGTCGAAAAATATCAAGAGAAACAAAGGTTTTTCCGATACTGATTCGGGTGCCTCCATGAGGGTCTTTTCACAAGGGTTGAGGTTGTGAAGTCTTATCGACACGAGTAAATGTTTTGTTTCTTCCATATTTTTCACTTAGGACAATCTTTAATGGATATGGTATGATACTCAAACGAGAAAACAACTTTTCAGATCGAGTTAACGACCCTGTCCCAAAGGGGAAAAAAGTTCCTATATTAACACCTATGGAATTTGAGTGCAAAATGGCCCGGAAGCGAAAGTGAAAAAAATTCGTATTTTCACCAATTATATGTGTAAGGTTCTTAATCTTGACCGTTCCTTACAGATTCGTCGAAAAATATCGAGAGAAACAAAGGTTTTTCCGATACTGATTCGGGTGCCTCCATGAGGGTCTTTTCATAAGGGTTGAGGTTGTGAAGTCTTATCGACACGAGTAAATGTTTTGTTTCTTCCATATTTTTCACTTAGGACAATCTTTAGTGGATATGGTATGATACTAAAACGAGAAAACAACTTTTCAGATCGAGTTAACGACCCTGTCCCAAAGGGGAAAAAAGTTCCTCTGTTAACACCTATGGAATTTGAGTGCAAAATGGCCCGGAAGCGAAAGTGAAAAAAATTCGTATTTTCACCAATTATATGTGTAAGGTTCTTAATCTTGACCCTTCCTTACAGATTCGTCGAAAAATATCGAGAGAAACAAAGGTTTTTCCGATACTGATTCGGGTGCCTCCATGAGGGTCTTTTCATAAGGGTTGAGGTTGTGAAGTCTTATCGACACGAGTAAATGTTTTGTTTCTAACATATTTTTTACTTAGGACCATCTTTAGTGGATATGGTATGATACTAAAACGAGAAAACAACTTTTCAGATCGAGTTAACGACCCTGTCCCAAAGGGGAAAAAAGTTCCTCTGTTAACACCTATGAAATTTGAGTGCAAAATGGCCCGGAAGCGAAAGTTAAAAAAAATCGTATTTTCACCAATTATATGTGTAAGGTTCTTAATCTTGACCTTTCCTTACAGATTCGTCGAAAAATATCAAGAGAAACAAAGGTTTTTCCGATACTGATTCGGGTGCCTCCATGAGGGTCTTTTCACAAGGGTTGAGGTTGTGAAGTCTTATCGACACGAGTAAATGTTTTGTTTCTTCCATATTTTTCACTTAGGACAATCTTTAATGGATATTGTATGATACTAAAACGAGAAAACAACTTTTCAGATCGAGTTAACGACCCTGTCCCAAAGGGGAAAAAAGTTCCTCTGTTAACACCTATGGAATTTGAGTGCAAAATGGCCCGGAAGCGAAAGTGAAAAAAATTCGTATTTTCACCAATTATATGTGTAAGGTTCTTAATCTTGACCCTTCCTTACAGATTCGTCGAAAAATATCGAGAGAAACAAAGGTTTTTCCGATACTGATTCGGGTGCCTCCATGAGGGTCTTTTCACAAGGGTTGAGGTTTTAAAGTCTTATCGACACGAGTAAATGTTTTGTTTCTAACATATTTTTTACTTAGGACCATCTTTAGTGGATATGGTATGATACTAAAACGAGAAAACAACTTTTCAGATCGAGTTAACGACCCTGTCCCAAAGGGGAAAAAAGTTCCTCTGTTAACACCTATGAAATTTGAGTGCAAAATGGCCCGGAAGCGAAAGTGAAAAAAAATCGTATTTTCACCAATTATATGTGTAAGGTTCTTAATCTTGACCTTTCCTTACAGATTCGTCGAAAAATATCAAGAGAAACAAAGGTTTTTCCGATACTGATTCGGGTGCCTCCATGAGGGTCTTTTCACAAGGGTTGAGGTTGTGAAGTCTTATCGACACGAGTAAATGTTTTGTTTCTTCCATATTTTTCACTTAGGACAATCTTTAGTGGATATGGTATGATACTAAAACGAGAAAACAACTTTTCAGATCGAGTTAACGACCCTGTCCCAAAGGGGAAAAAAGTTCCTCTGTTAACACCTATGGAATTTGAGTGCAAAATGGCCCGGAAGCGAAAGTGAAAAAAATTCGTATTTTCACAAATTATATGTGTAAGGTTCTTAATCTTGACCCTTCCTTACAGATTCGTCGAAAAATATCGAGAGAAACAAAGGTTTTTCCGATACTGATTCGGGTGCCTCCATGAGGGTCTTTTCATAAGGGTTGAGGTTGTAAAGTCTTATCAACACGAGTAAATGTTTTGTTTCTAACATATTTTTTACTTAGGACCATCTTTAGTGGATATGGTATGATACTAAAACGAGAAAACAACTTTTCAGATCGAGTTAACGACCCTGTCCCAAAGGGGAAAAAAGTTCCTATGTTAACACCTATGGAATTTGAGTGCAAAATGGCCCGGAAGCGAAAGTGAAAAAAATTCGTATTTTCACCAATTATATGTGTAAGGTTCTTAATCTTGACCGTTCCTTACAGATTCGTCGAAAAATATCGAGCGAAACAAAGGTTTTTCCGATACTTATTCGGGTGCCTCCATGATGGTCTTTTCATAAGGTTTAAGAATGTGAAGTCTTACCGACACGAGTAAATGTTTTGTTTCTTCCATATTTTTTACTTAGGACCATCTTTAGTGGATATGGTATGATACTAAAACGAGAAAACAACTTTTCAGATCGAGTTAACGACCCTGTCCCAAAGGGGAAAAAAGTTCCTATATTAACACCTATGGAATTTGAGTGCAAAATGGCCCGGAAGCGAAAGTGAAAAAAATTCGTATTTTCACCAATTATATGTGTAAGGTTCTTAATCTTGACCGTTCCTTACAGATTCGTCGAAAAATATCGAGAGAAACAAAGGTTTTTCCGATACTGATTCGGGTGCCTCCATGAGGGTCTTTTCATAAGGGTTGAGGTTGTGAAGTCTTATCGACACGAGTAAATGTTTTGTTTCTTCCATATTTTTACCTTAGGACAATCTTTAGTGGATATGGTATGATACTAAAACGAGAAAACAACTTTTCAGATCGAGTTAACGACCCTGTCCCAAAGGGGAAAAAAGTTCCTCTGTTAACACCTATGAAATTTGAGTGCAAAATGGCCCGGAAGCGAAAGTTAAAAAAAATCGTATTTTCACCAATTATATGTGTAAGGTTCTTAATCTTGACCTTTCCTTACAGATTCGTCGAAAAATATCAAGAGAAACAAAGGTTTTTCCGATACTGATTCGGGTGCCTCCATGAGGGTCTTTTCACAAGGGTTGAGGTTGTGAAGTCTTATCGACACGAGTAAATGTTTTGTTTCTTCCATATTTTTCACTTAGGACAATCTTTAATGGATATGGTATGATACTAAAACGAGAAAACAACTTTTCAGATCGAGTTAACGACCCTGTCCCAAAGGGGAAAAAAGTTCCTCTGTTAACACCTATGGAATTTGAGTGCAAAATGGCCCGGAAGCGAAAGTGAAAAAAATTCGTATTTTCACCAATTATATGTGTAAGGTTCTTAATCTTGACCCTTCCTTACAGATTCGTCGAAAAATATCGAGAGAAACAAAGGTTTTTCCGATACTGATTCGGGTGCCTCCATGAGGGTCTTTTCATAAGGGTTGAGGTTGTAAAGTCTTATCGACACGAGTAAATGTTTTGTTTCTAACATATTTTTTACTTAGGACCATCTTTAGTGGATATGGTATGATACTAAAACGAGAAAACAACTTTTCAGAGCGAGTTAACGACCCTGTCCCAAGGGGGAAAAAAGTTCCTCTGTTAACACCTATGAAATTTGAGTGCAAAATGGCCCGGAAGCGAAAGTTAAAAAAAATCATATTTTCACCAATTATATGTGTAAGGTTCTTAATCTTGACCTTTCCTTACAGATTCGTCGAAAAATATCAAGAGAAACAAAGGTTTTTCCGATACTGATTCGGGTGCCTCCATGAGGGTCTTTTCACAAGGGTTGAGGTTGTGAAGTCTTATCGACACGAGTAAATGTTTTGTTTCTTCCATATTTTTCACTTAGGACAATCTTTAATGGATATGGTATGATACTCAAACGAGAAAACAACTTTTCAGATCGAGTTAACGACCCTGTCCCAAAGGGGAAAAAAGTTCCTATATTAACACCTATGGAATTTGAGTGCAAAATGGCCCGGAAGCGAAAGTGAAAAAAATTCGTATTTTCACCAATTATATGTGTAAGGTTCTTAATCTTGACCGTTCCTTACAGATTCGTCGAAAAATATCGAGAGAAACAAAGGTTTTTCCGATACTGATTCGGGTGCCTCCATGAGGGTCTTTTCATAAGGGTTGAGGTTGTGAAGTCTTATCGACACGAGTAAATGTTTTGTTTCTTCCATATTTTTCACTTAGGACAATCTTTAGTGGATATGGTATGATACTAAAACGAGAAAACAACTTTTCAGATCGAGTTAACGACCCTGTCCCAAAGGGGAAAAAAGTTCCTCTGTTAACACCTATGGAATTTGTGTGCAAAATGGCCCGGAAGCGAAAGTGAAAAAAATTCGTATTTTCACCAATTATATGTGTAAGGTTCTTAATCTTGACCCTTCCTTACAGATTCGTCGAAAAATATCGAGAGAAACAAAGGTTTTTCCGATACTGATTCGGGTGCCTCCATGAGGGTCTTTTCATAAGGGTTGAGGTTGTAAAGTCTTATCGACACGAGTAAATGTTTTGTTTCTAACATATTTTTTACTTAGGACCATCTTTAGTGGATATGGTATGATACTAAAACGAGAAAACAACTTTTCAGATCGAGTTAACGACCCTGTCCCAAAGGGGAAAAAAGTTCCTATGTTAACACCTATGGAATTTGAGTGCAAAATGGCCCGGAAGCGAAAGTGAAAAAAATTCGTATTTTCACCAATTATATGTGTAAGGTTCTTAATCTTGACCCTTCCTTACAGATTAGTCGAAAAATATCGAGAGAAACAAAGGTTTTTCCGATACTGATTCGGGTGCCTCCATGAGGGTCTTTTCATAAGGGTTGAGGTTGTGAAGTCTTATCGACACGAGTAAATTTTTTTTTTGCTTCCATATTTTTCACTTAGGACCATCTTTAGTGGATATGGTATGATACTAAAATGAGAAAACAACTTTTCAGATTGAGTTAACGACCCTGTCCCAAAGGGGAAAAAAGTTCCTATGTTAACACCTATGGAATTTAAGTGCAAAATGGCCCGGAAGCGAAAGTGAAAAAAAATCGTATTTTCACCAATTATATGTGTAAGGTTCTTAATCTTGACCTTTCCTTACAGATTCGTCGAAAAATATCAAGAGAAACAAAGGTTTTTCCGATACTGATTCGGGTGCCTCCATAAGGGTCTTTTCATAAGGATTGAGGTTGTGAAGTCTTATCGACACGAGTAAATGTTTTGTTTCTTCCATATTTTTCACTTAGGACAATCTTTAGTGGATATGGTATGATACTAAAATGAGAAAACAACTTTTCAGATCGAGTTAACGACCCTGTCCCAAAGGGGAAAAAAGTTCCTATGTTAACTAACACCTATGGAATTTGAGTGCAAAATGGCCCGGAAGCGAAAGTGAAAAAAATTCGTATTTTCACCAATTATATGTGTAAGGTTCTTAATCTTGACTGTTCCTTACAGATTCGTCGAAAAATATCGAGAGAAACAAAGGTTTTTCCGATACTGATTAGGGTGCCTCCATGAGGGTCTTTTCATAAGGGTTGAGGTTGTGAAGTCTTATCGACACGAGGAAATGTTTTGTTTCTTCCATATTTTTCACTTAGGACAATCTTTAGTGGATATGGTATGATACTAAAACGAGAAAACAACTTTTCAGATCGAGTTAACGACCCTGTCCCAAAGGAAAAAAAAGTTCCTATGTTAACACCTATGGAATTTGAGTGCAAAATGGCCCGGAAGCGAAAGTGAAAAAAAATCGTATTTTCACCAATTATATGTGTAAGGTTCTTAATCTTGACCGTTCCTTACAGATTCTTCGAAAAATATCGAGAGAAACAAAGGTTTTTCCGATACTGCTTCGGGTGCCTCCATGAGGGTCTTTTCATAAGGGTCGAGGTTGTGAAGTCTTATCGACACGAGTAAATGTTTTGTTTCTTCCATATTTTTCACTTAGGACAATCTTTAGTGGATATGGTATGATACTAAAACGAGAAAACAACTTTTCAGATCGAGTTAACGACCCTGTCCCAAAGGGGAAAAAAGTTCCTATGTTAACACCTATGGAATTTGAGTGCAAAATGGCCCGGAAGCGAAAGTGAAAAAAATTCGTATTTTCACCAATTATATGTGTAAGGTTCTTAATCTTGACCGTTCCTTACAGATTCGTCGAAAAATATCGAGAGAAACAAAGGTTTTTCCGATACTGATTCGGGTGCCTCCATGAGGGTCTTTTCATAAGGGTTGAGGTTGTGAAGTCTTATCGACACGAGTAAATGTTTTGTTTCTTCCATATTTTTCACTTAGGACAATCTTTAGTGGATATGGTATGATACTAAAACGAGAAAACAACTTTTCAGATCAAGTTAACGACCCTGTCCCAAAGGGGAAAAAAGTTCCTCTGTTAACACCTATGAAATTTGAGTGCAAAATGGCCCGGAAGCGAAAGTTAAAAAAAATCGTATTTTCACCAATTATATGTGTAAGGTTCTTAATCTTGACCTTTCCTTACAGATTCGTCGAAAAATATCAAGAGAAACAAAGGTTTTTCCGATACTGATTCGGGTGCCTCCACGAGGGTCTTTTCACAAGGGTTGAGGTTGTGAAGTCTTATCGACACGAGTAAATGTTTTGTTTCTTCCATATTTTTCACTTAGGACAATCTTTAATGGATATGGTATGATACTAAAACGAGAAAAAAACTTTTCAGATCGAGTTAACGACCCTGTCCCAAAGGGGAAAAAAGTTCATCTGTTAACACCTATGGAATTTGAGTGCAAAATGGCCCGGAAGCGAAAGTGAAAAAAAATCGTATTTTCACCAATTATATGTGTAAGGTTCTTAATCTTGACCTTTCCTTACAGATTCGTCGAAAAATATCAAGAGAAACAAAGGTTTTTCCGATACTGATTCGGGTGCCTCCATGAGGGTCTTTTCACAAGGGTTGAGGTTGTGAAGTCTTATCGACACGAGTAAATGTTTTGTTTCTTCCATATTTTTCACTTAGGACAATCTTTAATGCATATGGTATGATACTAAAACGAGAAAACAACTTTTCAGATCGAGTTAACGACCCTGTCCCAAAGGGGAAAAAAGTTCCTATGTTAACACCTATGGAATTTGAGTGCAAAATGGCCCGGAAGCGAAAGTGAAAAAAATTCGTATTTTCACCAATTATATGTGTAATGTTCTTAATCTTGACCGTTCCTTATAGATTCGTCGAAACATATCGATAGAAACAAAGGTTTTTCCGATACTGATTCGGGTGCCTCCATGAGGGTCTTTTCATAAGGGTTGAGGTTGTGAAGTCTTATCGACACGAGTAAATGTTTTGTTTCTTCCATATTTTTCACTTAGGAAAACTTTAGTGGATATGGTATGATACTAAAACGAGAAAACAACTTTTCAGATCGAGTTAACGACCCTGTCCCAAAGGGGAAAAAAGTTCCTATGTTAACACCTATGGAATTTGAGTGCAAAATGGCCCGGAAGCGAAAGTGAAAAAAATTCGTATTTTCACCAATTATATGTGTAAGGTTCTTAATCTTGACGGTTCCTTACAGATTCGTCGAAAAATATCGAGAGAAACAAAGGTTTTTCAGATACTGATTCGGGTGCCTCCATGAGGGTCTTTTCATAAGGGTTGAGGTTGTGAAGTCTTATCGACACGAGTAAATGTTTTGTTTCTAACATATTTTTTACTTAGGACAATCTTTAGTTGATATGGTATGATACTAAAACGAGAAAACAACTTTTCAGATCGAGTTAACGACCCTGTCCCAAAGGGGAAAAAAGTTCCTATGTTAACACCTATGGAATTTGAGTGCAAAATGGCCCGGAAGCGAAAGTGAAAAAAAATCGTAGTTTCACCAATTATATGTGTAAGGTTCTTAATCTTGACCGTTCCTTACAGATTAGTCGAAAAATATCGAGAGAAACAAAGGTTTTTCCGATACTGATTCGGGTGCCTCCATGAGGGTCTTTTCATAAGGGTTGAGGTTGTGAAGTCTTATCGACACGAGTAAATTTTTTTTTTGCTTCCATATTTTTCACTTAGGACCATCTTTAGTGGATATGGTATGATACTAAAATGAGAAAACAACTTTTCAGATTGAGTTAACGACCCTGTCCCAAAGGGGAAAAAAGTTCCTATGTTAACACCTATGGAATTTAAGTGCAAAATGGCCCGGAAGCGAAAGTGAAAAAAAATCGTATTTTCACCAATTATATGTGTAAGGTTCTTAATCTTGACCTTTCCTTACAGATTCGTCGAAAAATATCAAGAGAAACAAAGGTTTTTCCGATACTGATTCGGGTGCCTCCATAAGGGTCTTTTCATAAGGATTGAGGTTGTGAAGTCTTATCGACACGAGTAAATGTTTTGTTTCTTCCATATTTTTCACTTAGGACAATCTTTAGTGGATATGGTATGATACTAAAACGAGAAAACAACTTTTCAGATCGAGTTAACGACCCTGTCCCAAAGGGGAAAAAAGTTCCTATGTTAACACCTATGGAATTTGAGTGCAAAATGGCCCGGAAGCGAAAGTGAAAAAAATTCGTATTTTCACCAATTATATGTGTAAGGTTCTTAATCTTGACCGTTCCTTACAGATTCGTCGAAAAATATCGAGAGAAACAAAGGTTTTTCCGATACTGATTCGGGTGCCTCCATGAGGGTCTTTTCATAAGGGTCGAGGTTGTGAAGTCTTATCGACACGAGTAAATGTTTTGTTTCTTCCATATTTTTCACTTAGGACAATCTTTAGTGGATATGGTATGATACTAAAACGAGAAAACAACTTTTCAGATCGAGTTAACAACCCTGTCCCAAAGAGGAAAAAAGTTCCTATGTTAACACCTATGGAATTTGAGTGCAAAATGGCCCGGAAGCGAAAGTGAAAAAAATTCGTATTTTCACCAATTATATGTGTAAGGTTCTTAATCTTGACCGTTCCTTACAGATTCGTCGAAAAATATCGAGAGAAACAAAGGTTTTTCCGATACTGATTCGGGTGCCTCCATGAGGGTCTTTTCATAAGGGTCGAGGTTGTGAAGTCTTATCGACACGAGTAAATGTTTTGTTTCTTCCATATTTTTCACTTAGGACAATCTTTAGTGGATATGGTATGATACTAAAACGAGAAAACAACTTTTCAGATCGAGTTAACAACCCTGTCCCAAAGAGGAAAAAAGTTCCTATGTTAACACCTATGGAATTTGAGTGCAAAATGGCCCGGAAGCGAAAGTGAAAAAAATTCGTATTTTCACCAATTATATGTGTAAGGTTCTTAATCTTGACCGTTCCTTACAGATTCGTCGAAAAATATCGAGAGAAACAAAGGTTTTTCCGATACTGATTTGGGTGCCTCCATGAGGGTCTTTTCATTAGGGTCGAGGTTGTGAAGTCTTATCGACACGAGGAAATGTTTTGTTTCTTCCATATTTTTCACTTAGGACAATCTTTAGTGGATATGGTATGATACTAAAACGAGAAAACAACTTTTCAGATCGAGTTAACGACCCTGTCCCAAAGGGGAAAAAAGTTCCTATGTTAACACCTATGGAATTTGAGTGCAAAATGGCCCGGAAGCGAAAGTGAAAAAAATTCGTATTTTCACCAATTATATGTGTAAGGTTCTTAATCTTGACCGTTCCTTACAGATTCGTCGAAAAATATCGAGAGAAACAAAGGTTTTTCCGATACTGATTCGGGTGCCTCCATGAGGGTCTTTTCATAAGGGTCGAGGTTGTGAAGTCTTATCGACACGAGTAAATGTTTTGTTTCTTCCATATTTTTCACTTAGGACAATCTTTAGTGGATATGGTATGATACTAAAACGAGAAAACAACTTTTCAGATCGAGTTAACGACCCTGTCCCAAAGGGGAAAAAAGTTCCTATGTTAACACCTATGGAATTTGAGTGCAAAATGGCCCGGAAGCGAAAGTGAAAAAAATTCGTATTTTCACCAATTATATGTGTAAGGTTCTTAATCTTGACCGTTCCTTACAGATTCGTCGAAAAATATCGAGAGAAACAAAGGTTTTTCCGATACTGATTCGGGTGCCTCCATGAGGGTCTTTTCATAAGGGTTGAGGTTGTGAAGTCTTATCGACACGAGTAAATGTTTTGTTTCTTCCATATTTTTCACTTAGGACAATCTTTAGTGGATATGGTATGATACTAAAACGAGAAAACAACTTTTCAGATCGAGTTAACGACCCTGTCCCAAAGGGGAAAAAAGTTCCTCTGTTAACACCTATGAAATTTGAGTGCAAAATGGCCCGGAAGCGAAAGTTAAAAAAAATCGTATTTTCACCAATTATATGTGTAAGGTTCTTAATCTTGACCTTTCCTTACAGATTCGTCGAAAAATATCAAGAGAAACAAAGGTTTTTCCGATACTGATTCGGGTGCCTCCATGAGGGTCTTTTCACAAGGGTTGAGGTTGTGAAGTCTTATCGACACGAGTAAATGTTTTGTTTCTTCCATATTTTTCACTTAGGACAATCTTTAATGGATATGGTATGATACTAAAACGAGAAAACAACTTTTCAGATCGAGTTAACGACCCTGTCCCAAAGGGGAAAAAAGTTCATCTGTTAACACCTATGGAATTTGAGTGCAAAATGGCCCGGAAGCGAAAGTGAAAAAAAATCGTATTTTCACCAATTATATGTGTAAGGTTCTTAATCTTGACCTTTCCTTACAGATTCGTCGAAAAATATCAAGAGAAACAAAGGTTTTTCCGATACTGATTCGGGTGCCTCCATGAGGGTCTTTTCACAAGGGTTGAGGTTGTGAAGTCTTATCGACACGAGTAAATGTTTTGTTTCTTCCATATTTTTCACTTAGGACAATCTTTAATGCATATGGTATGATACTAAAACGAGAAAACAACTTTTCAGATCGAGTTAACGACCCTGTCCCAAAGGGGAAAAAAGTTCCTCTGTTAACACCTATGGAATTTGAGTGCAAAATGGCCCGGAAGCGAAAGTGAAAAAAAATCGTATTTTCACCAATTATATGTTTAAGGTTCTTAATCTTGACCGTTCCTTACAGATTCGTCGAAAAATATCGAGAGAAACAAAGGTTTTTCCGATACTGATTCGGGTGCCTCCATGAGGGTCTTTTCATAAGGGTTGAGGTTGTGAAGTCTTATCGACACGAGTAAATGTTTTGTTTCTTCCATATTTTTCACTTAGGACAATCTTTAGTGGATATGGTATGATACTAAAATGAGAAAACAACTTTTCAGATCGAGTTAACGACCCTGTCCCAAAGGGGAAAAAAGTTCCTATGTTAACTAACACCTATGGAATTTGAGTGCAAAATGGCCCGGAAGCGAAAGTGAAAAAAATTCGTATTTTCACCAATTATATGTGTAAGGTTCTTCATCTTGACTGTTCCTTACAGATTCGTCGAAAAATATCGAGAGAAACAAAGGTTTTTCCGATACTGATTAGGGTGCCTCCATGAGGGTCTTTTCATAAGGGTTGAGGTTGTGAAGTCTTATCGACACGAGGAAATGTTTTGTTTCTTCCATATTTTTCACTTAGGACAATCTTTAGTGGATATGGTATGATACTAAAACGAGAAAACAACTTTTCAGATCGAGTTAACGACCCTGTCCCAAAGGAAAAAAAAGTTCCTATGTTAACACCTATGGAATTTGAGTGCAAAATGGCCCGGAAGCGAAAGTGAAAAAAAATCGTATTTTCACCAATTATATGTGTAAGGTTCTTAATCTTGACCGTTCCTTACAGATTCGTCGAAAAATATCGAGAGAAACAAATGTTTTTCCGATACTGATTCGGGTGCCTCCATGAGGGTCTTTTCATAAGGGTTGAGGTTGTGAAGTCTTATCGACACGAGTAAATGTTTTGTTTCTTCCATATTTTTCACTTAGGACAATCTTTAGTGGATATGGTATGATACTAAAACGAGAAAACAACTTTTCAGATCGAGTTAACGACCCTGTCCCAAAGGGGAAAAAAGTTCCTATGTTAACACCTATGGAATTTGAGTGCAAAATGGCCCGGAAGCGAAAGTGAAAAAAATTCGTATTTTCACCAATTATATGTGTAATGTTCTTAATCTTGACCGTTCCTTATAGATTCGTCGAAACATATCGATAGAAACAAAGGTTTTTCCGATACTGATTCGGGTGCCTCCATGAGGGTCTTTTCATAAGGGTTGAGGTTGTGAAGTCTTATCGACACGAGTAAATGTTTTGTTTCTTCCATATTTTTCACTTAGGAAAACTTTAGTGGATATGGTATGATACTAAAACGAGAAAACAACTTTTCAGATCGAGTTAACGACCCTGTCCCAAAGGGGAAAAAAGTTCCTATGTTAACACCTATGGAATTTGAGTGCAAAATGGCCCGGAAGCGAAAGTGAAAAAAATTCGTATTTTCACCAATTATATGTGTAAGGTTCTTAATCTTGACGGTTCCTTACAGATTCGTCGAAAAATATCGAGAGAAACAAAGGTTTTTCAGATACTGATTCGGGTGCCTCCATGAGGGTCTTTTCATAAGGGTTGAGGTTGTGAAGTCTTATCGACACGAGTAAATGTTTTGTTTCTAACATATTTTTTACTTAGGACAATCTTTAGTGGATATGGTATGATACTAAAACGAGAAAACAACTTTTCAGATCGAGTTAACGACCCTGTCCCAAAGGGGAAAAAAGTTCCTATGTTAACACCTATGGAATTTGAGTGCAAAATGGCCCGGAAGCGAAAGTGAAAAAAAATCGTAGTTTCACCAATTATATGTGTAAGGTTCTTAATCTTGACCGTTCCTTACAGATTAGTCGAAAAATATCGAGAGAAACAAAGGTTTTTCCGATACTGATTCGGGTGCCTCCATGAGGGTCTTTTCATAAGGGTTGAGGTTGTGAAGTCTTATCGACACGAGTAAATTTTTTTTTTGCTTCCATATTTTTCACTTAGGACCATCTTTAGTGGATATGGTATGATACTAAAATGAGAAAACAACTTTTCAGATTGAGTTAACGACCCTGTCCCAAAGGGGAAAAAAGTTCCTATGTTAACACCTATGGAATTTAAGTGCAAAATGGCCCGGAAGCGAAAGTGAAAAAAAATCGTATTTTCACCAATTATATGTGTAAGGTTCTTAATCTTGACCTTTCCTTACAGATTCGTCGAAAAATATCAAGAGAAACAAAGGTTTTTCCGATACTGATTCGGGTGCCTCCATAAGGGTCTTTTCATAAGGATTGAGGTTGTGAAGTCTTATCGACACGAGTAAATGTTTTGTTTCTTCCATATTTTTCACTTAGGACAATCTTTAGTGGATATGGTATGATACTAAAACGAGAAAACAACTTTTCAGATCGAGTTAACGACCCTGTCCCAAAGGGGAAAAAAGTTCCTATGTTAACACCTATGGAATTTGAGTGCAAAATGGCCCGGAAGCGAAAGTGAAAAAAATTCGTATTTTCACCAATTATATGTGTAAGGTTCTTAATCTTGACCGTTCCTTACAGATTCGTCGAAAAATATCGAGAGAAACAAAGGTTTTTCCGATACTGATTCGGGTGCCTCCATGAGGGTCTTTTCATAAGGGTCGAGGTTGTGAAGTCTTATCGACACGAGTAAATGTTTTGTTTCTTCCATATTTTTCACTTAGGACAATCTTTAGTGGATATGGTATGATACTAAAACGAGAAAACAACTTTTCAGATCGAGTTAACAACCCTGTCCCAAAGAGGAAAAAAGTTCCTATGTTAACACCTATGGAATTTGAGTGCAAAATGGCCCGGAAGCGAAAGTGAAAAAAATTCGTATTTTCACCAATTATATGTGTAAGGTTCTTAATCTTGACCGTTCCTTACAGATTCGTCGAAAAATATCGAGAGAAACAAAGGTTTTTCCGATACTGATTTGGGTGCCTCCATGAGGGTCTTTTCATTAGGGTCGAGGTTGTGAAGTCTTATCGACACGAGGAAATGTTTTGTTTCTTCCATATTTTTCACTTAGGACAATCTTTAGTGGATATGGTATGATACTAAAACGAGAAAACAACTTTTCAGATCGAGTTAACGACCCTGTCCCAAAGGGGAAAAAAGTTCCTATGTTAACACCTATGGAATTTGAGTGCAAAATGGCCCGGAAGCGAAAGTGAAAAAAATTCGTATTTTCACCAATTATATGTGTAAGGTTCTTAATCTTGACCGTTCCTTACAGATTCGTCGAAAAATATCGAGAGAAACAAAGGTTTTTCCGATACTGATTCGGGTGCCTCCATGAGGGTCTTTTCATAAGGGTCGAGGTTGTGAAGTCTTATCGACACGAGTAAATGTTTTGTTTCTTCCATATTTTTCACTTAGGACAATCTTTAGTGGATATGGTATGATACTAAAACGAGAAAACAACTTTTCAGATCGAGTTAACAACCCTGTCCCAAAGAGGAAAAAAGTTCCTATGTTAACACCTATGGAATTTGAGTGCAAAATGGCCCGGAAGCGAAAGTGAAAAAAATTCGTATTTTCACCAATTATATGTGTAAGGTTCTTAATCTTGACCGTTCCTTACAGATTCGTCGAAAAATATCGAGAGAAACAAAGGTTTTTCCGATACTGATTTGGGTGCCTCCATGAGGGTCTTTTCATTAGGGTCGAGGTTGTGAAGTCTTATCGACACGAGGAAATGTTTTGTTTCTTCCATATTTTTCACTTAGGACAATCTTTAGTGGATATGGTATGATACTAAAACGAGAAAACAACTTTTCAGATCGAGTTAACGACCCTGTCCCAAAGGGGAAAAAAGTTCCTATGTTAACACCTATGGAATTTGAGTGCAAAATGGCCCGGAAGCGAAAGTGAAAAAAATTCGTATTTTCACCAATTATATGTGTAAGGTTCTTAATCTTGACCGTTCCTTACAGATTCGTCGAAAAATATCGAGAGAAACAAAGGTTTTTCCGATACTGATTCGGGTGCCTCCATGAGGGTCTTTTCATAAGGGTCGAGGTTGTGAAGTCTTATCGACACGAGTAAATGTTTTGTTTCTTCCATATTTTTCACTTAGGACAATCTTTAGTGGATATGGTATGATACTAAAACGAGAAAACAACTTTTCAGATCGAGTTAACGACCCTGTCCCAAAGGGGAAAAAAGTTCCTATGTTAACACCTATGGAATTTGAGTGCAAAATGGCCCGGAAGCGAAAGTGAAAAAAATTCGTATTTTCACCAATTATATGTGTAAGGTTCTTAATCTTGACTGTTCCTTACAGATTCGTCGAAAAATATCGAGAGAAACAAAGGTTTTTCCGATACTGATTCGGGTGCCTCCATGAGGGTCTTTTCATAAGGGTTGAGGTTGTGAAGTCTTATCGACACGAGTAAATGTTTTGTTTCTTCCATATTTTTCACTTAGGACAATCTTTAGTGGATATGGTATGATACTAAAACGAGAAAACAACTTTTCAGATCGAGTTAACGACCCTGTCCCAAAGGGGAAAAAAGTTCCTATGTTAACACCTATGGAATTTGAGTGCAAAATGGCCCGGAAGCGAAAGTGAAAAAAATTCGTATTTTCACCAATTATATGTGTAAGGTTCTTAATCTTGACCGTTCCTTACAGATTCGTCGAAAAATATCGAGAGAAACAAAGGTTTTTCCGATACTGATTCGGGTGCCTCCATGAGGGTCTTTTCATAAGGGTCGAGGTTGTGAAGTCTTATCGACACGAGTAAATGTTTTGTTTCTTCCATATTTTTCACTTAGGACAATCTTTAGTGGATATGGTATGATACTAAAACGAGAAAACAACTTTTCAGATCGAGTTAACGACCCTGTCCCAAAGGGGAAAAAAGTTCCTATGTTAACACCTATGGAATTTGAGTGCAAAATGGCCCGGAAGCGAAAGTGAAAAAAATTCGTATTTTCACCAATTATATGTGTAAGGTTCTTAATCTTGACCGTTCCTTACAGATTCGTCGAAAAATATCGAGAGAAACAAAGGTTTTTCCGATACTGATTCGGGTGCCTCCATGAGGGTCTTTTCATAAGGGTCGAGGTTGTGAAGTCTTATCGACACGAGTAAATGTTTTGTTTCTTCCATATTTTTCACTTAGGACAATCTTTAGTGGATATGGTATGATACTAAAACGAGAAAACAACTTTTCAGATCGAGTTAACGACCCTGTCCCAAAGGGGAAAAAAGTTCCTATGTTAACACCTATGGAATTTGAGTGCAAAATGGCCCGGAAGCGAAAGTGAAAAAAATTCGTATTTTCACCAATTATATGTGTAAGGTTCTTAATCTTGACCGTTCCTTACAGATTCGTCGAAAAATATCGAGAGAAACAAAGGTTTTTCCGATACTGATTTGGGTGCCTCCATGAGGGTCTTTTCATTAGGGTCGAGGTTGTGAAGTCTTATCGACACGAGGAAATGTTTTGTTTCTTCCATATTTTTCACTTAGGACAATCTTTAGTGGATATGGTATGATACTAAAACGAGAAAACAACTTTTCAGATCGAGTTAACGACCCTGTCCCAAAGGGGAAAAAAGTTCCTATGTTAACACCTATGGAATTTGAGTGCAAAATGGCCCGGAAGCGAAAGTGAAAAAAATTCGTATTTTCACCAATTATATGTGTAATGTTCTTAATCTTGACCGTTCCTTATAGATTCGTCGAAACATATCGATAGAAACAAAGGTTTTTCCGATACTGATTCGGGTGCCTCCATGAGGGTCTTTTCATAAGGGTTGAGGTTGTGAAGTCTTATCGACACGAGTAAATGTTTTGTTTCTTCCATATTTTTCACTTAGGACAATCTTTAGTGGATATGGTATGATACTAAAACGAGAAAACAACTTTTCAGATCGAGTTAACGACCCTGTCCCAAAGGGGAAAAAAGTTCCTATGTTAACACCTATGGAATTTGAGTGCAAAATGGCCCGGAAGCGAAAGTGAAAAAAATTCGTATTTTCACCAATTATATGTGTAAGGTTCTTAATCTTGACTGTTCCTTACAGATTCGTCGAAAAATATCGAGAGAAACAAAGGTTTTTCCGATACTGATTCGGGTGCCTCCATGAGGGTCTTTTCATAAGGGTTGAGGTTGTGAAGTCTTATCGACACGAGTAAATGTTTTGTTTCTTCCATATTTTTCACTTAGGACAATCTTTAGTGGATATGGTATGATACTAAAACGAGAAAACAACTTTTCAGATCGAGTTAACGACCCTGTCCCAAAGGGGAAAAAAGTTCCTATGTTAACACCTATGGAATTTGAGTGCAAAATGGCCCGGAAGCGAAAGTGAAAAAAATTCGTATTTTCACCAATTATATGTGTAAGGTTCTTAATCTTGACCGTTCCTTACAGATTCGTCGAAAAATATCGAGAGAAACAAAGGTTTTTCCGATACTGATTCGGGTGCCTCCATGAGGGTCTTTTCATAAGGGTCGAGGTTGTGAAGTCTTATCGACACGAGTAAATGTTTTGTTTCTTCCATATTTTTCACTTAGGACAATCTTTAGTGGATATGGTATGATACTAAAACGAGAAAACAACTTTTCAGATCGAGTTAACGACCCTGTCCCAAAGGGGAAAAAAGTTCCTATGTTAACACCTATGGAATTTGAGTGCAAAATGGCCCGGAAGCGAAAGTGAAAAAAATTCGTATTTTCACCAATTATATGTGTAAGGTTCTTAATCTTGACCGTTCCTTACAGATTCGTCGAAAAATATCGAGAGAAACAAAGGTTTTTCCGATACTGATTCGGGTGCCTCCATGAGGGTCTTTTCATAAGGGTCGAGGTTGTGAAGTCTTATCGACACGAGTAAATGTTTTGTTTCTTCCATATTTTTCACTTAGGACAATCTTTAGTGGATATGGTATGATACTAAAACGAGAAAACAACTTTTCAGATCGAGTTAACGACCCTGTCCCAAAGGGGAAAAAAGTTCCTATGTTAACACCTATGGAATTTGAGTGCAAAATGGCCCGGAAGCGAAAGTGAAAAAAATTCGTATTTTCACCAATTATATGTGTAAGGTTCTTAATCTTGACTGTTCCTTACAGATTCGTCGAAAAATATCGAGAGAAACAAAGGTTTTTCCGATACTGATTCGGGTGCCTCCATGAGGGTCTTTTCATAAGGGTTGAGGTTGTGAAGTCTTATCGACACGAGTAAATGTTTTGTTTCTTCCATATTTTTCACTTAGGACAATCTTTAGTGGATATGGTATGATACTAAAACGAGAAAACAACTTTTCAGATCGAGTTAACGACCCTGTCCCAAAGGGGAAAAAAGTTCCTATGTTAACACCTATGGAATTTGAGTGCAAAATGGCCCGGAAGCGAAAGTGAAAAAAATTCGTATTTTCACCAATTATATGTGTAAGGTTCTTAATCTTGACCGTTCCTTACAGATTCGTCGAAAAATATCGAGAGAAACAAAGGTTTTTCCGATACTGATTCGGGTGCCTCCATGAGGGTCTTTTCATAAGGGTCGAGGTTGTGAAGTCTTATCGACACGAGTAAATGTTTTGTTTCTTCCATATTTTTCACTTAGGACAATCTTTAGTGGATATGGTATGATACTAAAACGAGAAAACAACTTTTCAGATCGAGTTAACGACCCTGTCCCAAAGGGGAAAAAAGTTCCTATGTTAACACCTATGGAATTTGAGTGCAAAATGGCCCGGAAGCGAAAGTGAAAAAAATTCGTATTTTCACCAATTATATGTGTAAGGTTCTTAATCTTGACTGTTCCTTACAGATTCGTCGAAAAATATCGAGAGAAACAAAGGTTTTTCCGATACTGATTCGGGTGCCTCCATGAGGGTCTTTTCATAAGGGTTGAGGTTGTGAAGTCTTATCGACACGAGTAAATGTTTTGTTTCTTCCATATTTTTCACTTAGGACAATCTTTAGTGGATATGGTATGATACTAAAACGAGAAAACAACTTTTCAGATCGAGTTAACGACCCTGTCCCAAAGGGGAAAAAAGTTCCTATGTTAACACCTATGGAATTTGAGTGCAAAATGGCCCGGAAGCGAAAGTGAAAAAAATTCGTATTTTCACCAATTATATGTGTAAGGTTCTTAATCTTGACCGTTCCTTACAGATTCGTCGAAAAATATCGAGAGAAACAAAGGTTTTTCCGATACTGATTCGGGTGCCTCCATGAGGGTCTTTTCATAAGGGTCGAGGTTGTGAAGTCTTATCGACACGAGTAAATGTTTTGTTTCTTCCATATTTTTCACTTAGGACAATCTTTAGTGGATATGGTATGATACTAAAACGAGAAAACAACTTTTCAGATCGAGTTAACGACCCTGTCCCAAAGGGGAAAAAAGTTCCTATGTTAACACCTATGGAATTTGAGTGCAAAATGGCCTGGAAGCGAAAGTGAAAAAAATTCGTATTTTCACCAATTATATGTGTAAGGTTCTTAATCTTGACCGTTCCTTATAGATTCGTCGAAACATATCGAGAGAAACAAAGGTTTTTCCGATACTGATTCGGGTGCCTCCATGAGGGTCTTTTCATAAGGGTTGAGGTTGTGAAGTCTTATCGACACGAGTAAATGTTTTGTTTCTTCCATATTTTTCACTTAGGACAATCTTTAGTGGATATGGTATGATACTAAAACGAGAAAACAACTTTTCAGATCGAGTTAACGACCCTGTCCCAAAGGGGAAAAAAGTTCCTATGTTAACACCTATGGAATTTGAGTGCAAAATGGCCCGGAAGCGAAAGTGAAAAAAATTCGTATTTTCACCAATTATATGTGTAAGGTTCTTAATCTTGACTGTTCCTTACAGATTCGTCGAAAAATATCGAGAGAAACAAAGGTTTTTCCGATACTGATTAGGGTGCCTCCATGAGGGTCTTTTCATAAGGGTTGAGGTTGTGAAGTCTTATCGACACGAGGAAATGTTTTGTTTCTTCCATATTTTTCACTTAGGACAATCTTTAGTGGATATGGTATGATACTAAAACGAGAAAACAACTTTTCAGATCGAGTTAACGACCCTGTCCCAAAGGAAAAAAAAGTTCCTATGTTAACACCTATGGAATTTGAGTGCAAAATGGCCCGGAAGCGAAAGTGAAAAAAATTCGTATTTTCACCAATTATATGTGTAAGGTTCTTAATCTTGACCGTTCCTTACAGATTCGTCGAAAAATATCGAGAGAAACAAATGTTTTTCCGATACTGATTCGGGTGCCTCCATGAGGGTCTTTTCATAAGGGTTGAGGTTGTGAAGTCTTATCGACACGAGTAAATGTTTTGTTTCTTCCATATTTTTCACTTAGGACAATCTTTAGTGGATATGGTATGATACTAAAACGAGAAAACAACTTTTCAGATCGAGTTAACGACCCTGTCCCAAAGGGGAAAAAAGTTCCTATGTTAACACCTATGGAATTTGAGTGCAAAATGGCCCGGAAGCGAAAGTGAAAAAAATTCGTATTTTCACCAATTATATGTGTAATGTTCTTAATCTTGACCGTTCCTTATAGATTCGTCGAAACATATCGATAGAAACAAAGGTTTTTCCGATACTGATTCGGGTGCCTCCATGAGGGTCTTTTCATAAGGGTTGAGGTTGTGAAGTCTTATCGACACGAGTAAATGTTTTGTTTCTTCCATATTTTTCACTTAGGAAAACTTTAGTGGATATGGTATGATACTAAAACGAGAAAACAACTTTTCAGATCGAGTTAACGACCCTGTCCCAAAGGGGAAAAAAGTTCCTATGTTAACACCTATGGAATTTGAGTGCAAAATGGCCCGGAAGCGAAAGTGAAAAAAATTCGTATTTTCACCAATTATATGTGTAAGGTTCTTAATCTTGACGGTTCCTTACAGATTCGTCGAAAAATATCGAGAGAAACAAAGGTTTTTCAGATACTGATTCGGGTGCCTCCATGAGGGTCTTTTCATAAGGGTTGAGGTTGTGAAGTCTTATCGACACGAGTAAATGTTTTGTTTCTTCCATATTTTTCACTTAGGACAATCTTTAGTGGATATGGTATGATACTAAAACGAGAAAACAACTTTTCAGATCGAGTTAACGACCCTGTCCCAAAGGGGAAAAAAGTTCCTATGTTAACACCTATGGAATTTGAGTGCAAAATGGCCCGGAAGCGAAAGTGAAAAAAAATCGTAGTTTCACCAATTATATGTGTAAGGTTCTTAATCTTGACCGTTCCTTACAGATTAGTCGAAAAATATCGAGAGAAACAAAGGTTTTTCCGATACTGATTCGGGTGCCTCCATGAGGGTCTTTTCATAAGGGTTGAGGTTGTGAAGTCTTATCGACACGAGTAAATTTTTTTTTTGCTTCCATATTTTTCACTTAGGACCATCTTTAGTGGATATGGTATGATACTAAAATGAGAAAACAACTTTTCAGATTGAGTTAACGACCCTGTCCCAAAGGGGAAAAAAGTTCCTATGTTAACACCTATGGAATTTAAGTGCAAAATGGCCCGGAAGCGAAAGTGAAAAAAAATCGTATTTTCACCAATTATATGTGTAAGGTTCTTAATCTTGACCTTTCCTTACAGATTCGTCGAAAAATATCAAGAGAAACAAAGGTTTTTCCGATACTGATTCGGGTGCCTCCATAAGGGTCTTTTCATAAGGATTGAGGTTGTGAAGTCTTATCGACACGAGTAAATGTTTTGTTTCTTCCATATTTTTCACTTAGGACAATCTTTAGTGGATATGGTATGATACTAAAACGAGAAAACAACTTTTCAGATCGAGTTAACGACCCTGTCCCAAAGGGGAAAAAAGTTCCTATGTTAACACCTATGGAATTTGAGTGCAAAATGGCCCGGAAGCGAAAGTGAAAAAAATTCGTATTTTCACCAATTATATGTGTAAGGTTCTTAATCTTGACCGTTCCTTACAGATTCGTCGAAAAATATCGAGAGAAACAAAGGTTTTTCCGATACTGATTCGGGTGCCTCCATGAGGGTCTTTTCATAAGGGTCGAGGTTGTGAAGTCTTATCGACACGAGTAAATGTTTTGTTTCTTCCATATTTTTCACTTAGGACAATCTTTAGTGGATATGGTATGATACTAAAACGAGAAAACAACTTTTCAGATCGAGTTAACAACCCTGTCCCAAAGGGGAAAAAAGTTCCTATGTTAACACCTATGGAATTTGAGTGCAAAATGGCCCGGAAGCGAAAGTGAAAAAAATTCGTATTTTCACCAATTATATGTGTAAGGTTCTTAATCTTGACCGTTCCTTACAGATTCGTCGAAAAATATCGAGAGAAACAAAGGTTTTTCCGATACTGATTTGGGTGCCTCCATGAGGGTCTTTTCATTAGGGTCGAGGTTGTGAAGTCTTATCGACACGAGGAAATGTTTTGTTTCTTCCATATTTTTCACTTAGGACAATCTTTAGTGGATATGGTATGATACTAAAACGAGAAAACAACTTTTCAGATCGAGTTAACGACCCTGTCCCAAAGGGGAAAAAAGTTCCTATGTTAACACCTATGGAATTTGAGTGCAAAATGGCCCGGAAGCGAAAGTGAAAAAAATTCGTATTTTCACCAATTATATGTGTAATGTTCTTAATCTTGACCGTTCCTTATAGATTCGTCGAAACATATCGATAGAAACAAAGGTTTTTCCGATACTGATTCGGGTGCCTCCATGAGGGTCTTTTCATAAGGGTTGAGGTTGTGAAGTCTTATCGACACGAGTAAATGTTTTGTTTCTTCCATATTTTTCACTTAGGACAATCTTTAGTGGATATGGTATGATACTAAAACGAGAAAACAACTTTTCAGATCGAGTTAACAACCCTGTCCCAAAGGGGAAAAAAGTTCCTATGTTAACACCTATGGAATTTGAGTGCAAAATGGCCCGGAAGCGAAAGTGAAAAAAATTCGTATTTTCACCAATTATATGTGTAAGGTTCTTAATCTTGACCGTTCCTTACAGATTCGTCGAAAAATATCGAGAGAAACAAAGGTTTTTCCGATACTGATTTGGGTGCCTCCATGAGGCTCTTTTCATTAGGGTCGAGGTTGTGAAGTCTTATCGACACGAGGAAATGTTTTGTTTCTTCCATATTTTTCACTTAGGACAATCTTTAGTGGATATGGTATGATACTAAAACGAGAAAACAACTTTTCAGATCGAGTTAACGACCCTGTCCCAAAGGGGAAAAAAGTTCCTATGTTAACACCTATGGAATTTGAGTGCAAAATGGCCCGGAAGCGAAAGTGAAAAAAATTCGTATTTTCACCAATTATATGTGTAAGGTTCTTAATCTTGACTGTTCCTTACAGATTCGTCGAAAAATATCGAGAGAAACAAAGGTTTTTCCGATACTGATTCGGGTGCCTCCATGAGGGTCTTTTCATAAGGGTTGAGGTTGTGAAGTCTTATCGACACGAGTAAATGTTTTGTTTCTTCCATATTTTTCACTTAGGACAATCTTTAGTGGATATGGTATGATACTAAAACGAGAAAACAACTTTTCAGATCGAGTTAACGACCCTGTCCCAAAGGGGAAAAAAGTTCCTATGTTAACACCTATGGAATTTGAGTGCAAAATGGCCCGGAAGCGAAAGTGAAAAAAATTCGTATTTTCACCAATTATATGTGTAAGGTTCTTAATCTTGACCGTTCCTTACAGATTCGTCGAAAAATATCGAGAGAAACAAAGGTTTTTCCGATACTGATTCGGGTGCCTCCATGAGGGTCTTTTCATAAGGGTCGAGGTTGTGAAGTCTTATCGACACGAGTAAATGTTTTGTTTCTTCCATATTTTTCACTTAGGACAATCTTTAGTGGATATGGTATGATACTAAAACGAGAAAACAACTTTTCAGATCGAGTTAACGACCCTGTCCCAAAGGGGAAAAAAGTTCCTATGTTAACACCTATGGAATTTGAGTGCAAAATGGCCCGGAAGCGAAAGTGAAAAAAATTCGTATTTTCACCAATTATATGTGTAAGGTTCTTAATCTTGACTGTTCCTTACAGATTCGTCGAAAAATATCGAGAGAAACAAAGGTTTTTCCGATACTGATTCGGGTGCCTCCATGAGGGTCTTTTCATAAGGGTTGAGGTTGTGAAGTCTTATCGACACGAGTAAATGTTTTGTTTCTTCCATATTTTTCACTTAGGACAATCTTTAGTGGATATGGTATGATACTAAAACGAGAAAACAACTTTTCAGATCGAGTTAACGACCCTGTCCCAAAGGGGAAAAAAGTTCCTATGTTAACACCTATGGAATTTGAGTGCAAAATGGCCCGGAAGCGAAAGTGAAAAAAATTCGTATTTTCACCAATTATATGTGTAAGGTTCTTAATCTTGACCGTTCCTTACAGATTCGTCGAAAAATATCGAGAGAAACAAAGGTTTTTCCGATACTGATTCGGGTGCCTCCATGAGGGTCTTTTCATAAGGGTCGAGGTTGTGAAGTCTTATCGACACGAGTAAATGTTTTGTTTCTTCCATATTTTTCACTTAGGACAATCTTTAGTGGATATGGTATGATACTAAAACGAGAAAACAACTTTTCAGATCGAGTTAACGACCCTGTCCCAAAGGGGAAAAAAGTTCCTATGTTAACACCTATGGAATTTGAGTGCAAAATGGCCCGGAAGCGAAAGTGAAAAAAATTCGTATTTTCACCAATTATATGTGTAAGGTTCTTAATCTTGACTGTTCCTTACAGATTCGTCGAAAAATATCGAGAGAAACAAAGGTTTTTCCGATACTGATTCGGGTGCCTCCATGAGGGTCTTTTCATAAGGGTTGAGGTTGTGAAGTCTTATCGACACGAGTAAATGTTTTGTTTCTTCCATATTTTTCACTTAGGACAATCTTTAGTGGATATGGTATGATACTAAAACGAGAAAACAACTTTTCAGATCGAGTTAACGACCCTGTCCCAAAGGGGAAAAAAGTTCCTATGTTAACACCTATGGAATTTGAGTGCAAAATGGCCCGGAAGCGAAAGTGAAAAAAATTCGTATTTTCACCAATTATATGTGTAAGGTTCTTAATCTTGACCGTTCCTTACAGATTCGTCGAAAAATATCGAGAGAAACAAAGGTTTTTCCGATACTGATTCGGGTGCCTCCATGAGGGTCTTTTCATAAGGGTCGAGGTTGTGAAGTCTTATCGACACGAGTAAATGTTTTGTTTCTTCCATATTTTTCACTTAGGACAATCTTTAGTGGATATGGTATGATACTAAAACGAGAAAACAACTTTTCAGATCGAGTTAACGACCCTGTCCCAAAGGGGAAAAAAGTTCCTATGTTAACACCTATGGAATTTGAGTGCAAAATGGCCTGGAAGCGAAAGTGAAAAAAATTCGTATTTTCACCAATTATATGTGTAAGGTTCTTAATCTTGACCGTTCCTTATAGATTCGTCGAAACATATCGAGAGAAACAAAGGTTTTTCCGATACTGATTCGGGTGCCTCCATGAGGGTCTTTTCATAAGGGTTGAGGTTGTGAAGTCTTATCGACACGAGTAAATGTTTTGTTTCTTCCATATTTTTCACTTAGGACAATCTTTAGTGGATATGGTATGATACTAAAACGAGAAAACAACTTTTCAGATCGAGTTAACGACCCTGTCCCAAAGGGGAAAAAAGTTCCTATGTTAACACCTATGGAATTTGAGTGCAAAATGGCCCGGAAGCGAAAGTGAAAAAAATTCGTATTTTCACCAATTATATGTGTAAGGTTCTTAATCTTGACTGTTCCTTACAGATTCGTCGAAAAATATCGAGAGAAACAAAGGTTTTTCCGATACTGATTAGGGTGCCTCCATGAGGGTCTTTTCATAAGGGTTGAGGTTGTGAAGTCTTATCGACACGAGGAAATGTTTTGTTTCTTCCATATTTTTCACTTAGGACAATCTTTAGTGGATATGGTATGATACTAAAACGAGAAAACAACTTTTCAGATCGAGTTAACGACCCTGTCCCAAAGGAAAAAAAAGTTCCTATGTTAACACCTATGGAATTTGAGTGCAAAATGGCCCGGAAGCGAAAGTGAAAAAAAATCGTATTTTCACCAATTATATGTGTAAGGTTCTTAATCTTGACCGTTCCTTACAGATTCGTCGAAAAATATCGAGAGAAACAAATGTTTTTCCGATACTGATTCGGGTGCCTCCATGAGGGTCTTTTCATAAGGGTTGAGGTTGTGAAGTCTTATCGACACGAGTAAATGTTTTGTTTCTTCCATATTTTTCACTTAGGACAATCTTTAGTGGATATGGTATGATACTAAAACGAGAAAACAACTTTTCAGATCGAGTTAACGACCCTGTCCCAAAGGGGAAAAAAGTTCCTATGTTAACACCTATGGAATTTGAGTGCAAAATGGCCCGGAAGCGAAAGTGAAAAAAATTCGTATTTTCACCAATTATATGTGTAATGTTCTTAATCTTGACCGTTCCTTATAGATTCGTCGAAACATATCGATAGAAACAAAGGTTTTTCCGATACTGATTCGGGTGCCTCCATGAGGGTCTTTTCATAAGGGTTGAGGTTGTGAAGTCTTATCGACACGAGTAAATGTTTTGTTTCTTCCATATTTTTCACTTAGGAAAACTTTAGTGGATATGGTATGATACTAAAACGAGAAAACAACTTTTCAGATCGAGTTAACGACCCTGTCCCAAAGGGGAAAAAAGTTCCTATGTTAACACCTATGGAATTTGAGTGCAAAATGGCCCGGAAGCGAAAGTGAAAAAAATTCGTATTTTCACCAATTATATGTGTAAGGTTCTTAATCTTGACGGTTCCTTACAGATTCGTCGAAAAATATCGAGAGAAACAAAGGTTTTTCAGATACTGATTCGGGTGCCTCCATGAGGGTCTTTTCATAAGGGTTGAGGTTGTGAAGTCTTATCGACACGAGTAAATGTTTTGTTTCTTCCATATTTTTCACTTAGGACAATCTTTAGTGGATATGGTATGATACTAAAACGAGAAAACAACTTTTCAGATCGAGTTAACGACCCTGTCCCAAAGGGGAAAAAAGTTCCTATGTTAACACCTATGGAATTTGAGTGCAAAATGGCCCGGAAGCGAAAGTGAAAAAAATTCGTATTTTCACCAATTATATGTGTAAGGTTCTTAATCTTGACTGTTCCTTACAGATTCGTCGAAAAATATCGAGAGAAACAAAGGTTTTTCCGATACTGATTCGGGTGCCTCCATGAGGGTCTTTTCATAAGGGTTGAGGTTGTGAAGTCTTATCGACACGAGTAAATGTTTTGTTTCTTCCATATTTTTCACTTAGGACAATCTTTAGTGGATATGGTATGATACTAAAACGAGAAAACAACTTTTCAGATCGAGTTAACGACCCTGTCCCAAAGGGGAAAAAAGTTCCTATGTTAACACCTATGGAATTTGAGTGCAAAATGGCCCGGAAGCGAAAGTGAAAAAAATTCGTATTTTCACCAATTATATGTGTAAGGTTCTTAATCTTGACCGTTCCTTACAGATTCGTCGAAAAATATCGAGAGAAACAAAGGTTTTTCCGATACTGATTCGGGTGCCTCCATGAGGGTCTTTTCATAAGGGTCGAGGTTGTGAAGTCTTATCGACACGAGTAAATGTTTTGTTTCTTCCATATTTTTCACTTAGGACAATCTTTAGTGGATATGGTATGATACTAAAACGAGAAAACAACTTTTCAGATCGAGTTAACGACCCTGTCCCAAAGGGGAAAAAAGTTCCTATGTTAACACCTATGGAATTTGAGTGCAAAATGGCCCGGAAGCGAAAGTGAAAAAAATTCGTATTTTCACCAATTATATGTGTAAGGTTCTTAATCTTGACCGTTCCTTACAGATTCGTCGAAAAATATCGAGAGAAACAAAGGTTTTTCCGATACTGATTCGGGTGCCTCCATGAGGGTCTTTTCATAAGGGTCGAGGTTGTGAAGTCTTATCGACACGAGTAAATGTTTTGTTTCTTCCATATTTTTCACTTAGGACAATCTTTAGTGGATATGGTATGATACTAAAACGAGAAAACAACTTTTCAGATCGAGTTAACGACCCTGTCCCAAAGGGGAAAAAAGTTCCTATGTTAACACCTATGGAATTTGAGTGCAAAATGGCCCGGAAGCGAAAGTGAAAAAAATTCGTATTTTCACCAATTATATGTGTAAGGTTCTTAATCTTGACTGTTCCTTACAGATTCGTCGAAAAATATCGAGAGAAACAAAGGTTTTTCCGATACTGATTCGGGTGCCTCCATGAGGGTCTTTTCATTAGGGTCGAGGTTGTGAAGTCTTATCGACACGAGGAAATGTTTTGTTTCTTCCATATTTTTCACTTAGGACAATCTTTAGTGGATATGGTATGATACTAAAACGAGAAAACAACTTTTCAGATCGAGTTAACGACCCTGTCCCAAAGGGGAAAAAAGTTCCTATGTTAACACCTATGGAATTTGAGTGCAAAATGGCCCGGAAGCGAAAGTGAAAAAAATTCGTATTTTCACCAATTATATGTGTAAGGTTCTTAATCTTGACGGTTCCTTACAGATTCGTCGAAAAATATCGAGAGAAACAAAGGTTTTTCAGATACTGATTCGGGTGCCTCCATGAGGGTCTTTTCATAAGGGTTGAGGTTGTGAAGTCTTATCGACACGAGTAAATGTTTTGTTTCTTCCATATTTTTCACTTAGGACAATCTTTAGTGGATATGGTATGATACTAAAACGAGAAAACAACTTTTCAGATCGAGTTAACGACCCTGTCCCAAAGGGGAAAAAAGTTCCTATGTTAACAGCTATGGAATTTGAGTGCAAAATGGCCCGGAAGCGAAAGTGAAAAAAATTCGTATTTTCACCAATTATATGTGTAAGGTTCTTAATCTTGACCGTTCCTTACAGATTCGTCGAAAAATATCGAGAGAAACAAAGGTTTTTCCGATACTGATTCGGGGGCCTCCATGAGGGTCTTTCAATAAGGGTCGAGGTTGTGAAGTCTTATCGACACGAGTAAATGTTTTGTTTCTTCCATATTTTTCACTTAGGACAATCTTTAGTGGATATGGTATGATACTAAAACGAGAAAACAACTTTTCAGATCGAGTTAACGACCCTGTCCCAAAGGGGAAAAAAGTTCCTATGTTAACACCTATTAAATTTGAGTGCAAAATGGCCCGGAAGCGAAAGTGAAAAAAATTCGTATTTTCACCAATTATATGTGTAAGGTTCTTAATCTTGACGGTTCCTTACAGATTCGTCGAAAAATATCGAGAGAAACAAAGGTTTTTCAGATACTGATTCGGGTGCCTCCATGAGGGTCTTTTCATAAGGGTTGAGGTTGTGAAGTCTTATCGACACGAGTAAATGTTTTGTTTCTTCCATATTTTTCACTTAGGACAATCTTTAGTGGATATGGTATGATACTAAAACGAGAAAACAACTTTTCAGATCGAGTTAACGACCCTGTCCCAAAGGGGAAAAAAGTTCCTATGTTAACAGCTATGGAATTTGAGTGCAAAATGGCCCGAAAGCGAAAGTGAAAAAAATTCGTATTTTCACCAATTATATGTGTAAGGTTCTTAATCTTGACCGTTCCTTACAGATTCGTCGAAAAATATCGAGAGAAACAAAGGTTTTTCCGATACTGATTCGGGGGCCTCCATGAGGGTCTTTCAATAAGGGTCGAGGTTGTGAAGTCTTATCGACACGAGTAAATGTTTTGTTTCTTCCATATTTTTCACTTAGGACAATCTTTAGTGGATATGGTATGATACTAAAACGAGAAAACAACTTTTCAGATCGAGTTAACGACCCTGTCCCAAAGGGGAAAAAAGTTCCTATGTTAACACCTATGGAATTTGAGTGCAAAATGGCCCGGAAGCGAAAGTGAAAAAAATTCGTATTTTCACCAATTATATGTGTAAGGTTCTTAATCTTGACGGTTCCTTACAGATTCGTCGAAAAATATCGAGAGAAACAAAGGTTTTTCCGATACTGATTCGGGTGCCTCCATGAGGGTCTTTTCATAAGGGTTGAGGTTGTGAAGTCTTATCGACACGAGTAAATGTTTTGTTTCTTCCATATTTTTCACTTAGGACAATCTTTAGTGGATATGGTATGATACTAAAACGAGAAAACAACTTTTCAGATCGAGTTAACGACCCTGTCCCAAAGGGGAAAAAAGTTCCTATGTTAACACCTATGGAATTTGAGTGCAAAATGGCCCGGAAGCGAAAGTGAAAAAAATTCGTATTTTCACCAATTATATGTGTAAGGTTCTTAATCTTGACCGTTCCTTACAGATTCGTCGAAAAATATCGAGAGAAACAAAGGTTTTTCCGATACTGATTCGGGTGCCTCCATGAGGGTCTTTTCATAAGGGTTGAGGTTGTGAAGTCTTATCGACACGAGTAAATGTTTTGTTTCTTCCATATTTTTCACTTAGGACAATCTTTAGTGGATATGGTATGATACTAAAACGAGAAAACAACTTTTCAGATCGAGTTAACGACCCTGTCCCAAAGGGGAAAAAAGTTCCTATGTTAACAGCTATGGAATTTGAGTGCAAAATGGCCCGGAAGCGAAAGTGAAAAAAATTCGTATTTTCACCAATTATATGTGTAAGGTTCTTAATCTTGACCGTTCCTTACAGATTCGTCGAAAAATATCGAGAGAAACAAAGGTTTTTCCGATACTGATTCGGGTGCCTCCATGCGGGTCTTTTCATAAGGGTCGAGGTTGTGAAGTCTTATCGACACGAGTAAATGTTTTGTTTCTTCCATATTTTTCACTTAGGACAATCTTTAGTGGATATGGTATGATACTAAAACGAGAAAACAACTTTTCAGATCGAGTTAACGACCCTGTCCCAAAGGGGAAAAAAGTTCCTATGTTAACACCTATGGAATTTGAGTGCAAAATGGCCCGGAAGCGAAAGTGAAAAAAATTCGTATTTTCACCAATTATATGTGTAAGGTTCTTAATCTTGACCGTTCCTTACAGATTCGTCGAAAAATATCGAGAGAAACAAAGGTTTTTCCGATACTGATTTGGGTGCCTCCATGAGGGTCTTTTCATTAGGGTCGAGGTTGTGAAGTCTTATCGACACGAGGAAATGTTTTGTTTCTTCCATATTTTTCACTTAGGACAATCTTTAGTGGATATGGTATGATACTAAAACGAGAAAACAACTTTTCAGATCGAGTTAACGACCCTGTCCCAAAGGGGAAAAAAGTTCCTATGTTAACACCTATGGAATTTGAGTGCAAAATGGCCCGGAAGCGAAAGTGAAAAAAATTCGTGTTTTCACCAATTATATGTGTAATGTTCTTAATCTTGACCGTTCCTTATAGATTCGTCGAAACATATCGATAGAAACAAAGGTTTTTCCGATACTGATTCGGGTGCCTCCATGAGGGTCTTTTCATAAGGGTTGAGGTTGTGAAGTCTTATCGACACGAGTAAATGTTTTGTTTCTTCCATATTTTTCACTTAGGAAAACTTTAGTGGATATGGTATGATACTAAAACGAGAAAACAACTTTTCAGATCGAGTTAACGACCCTGTCCCAAAGGGGAAAAAAGTTCCTATGTTAACACCTATGGAATTTGAGTGCAAAATGGCCCGGAAGCGAAAGTGAAAAAAATTCGTATTTTCACCAATGATATGTGTAAGGTTCTTAATCTTGACGGTTCCTTACAGATTCGTCGAAAAATATCGAGAGAAACAAAGGTTTTTCAGATACTGATTCGGGTGCCTCCATGAGGGTCTTTTCATAAGGGTTGAGGTTGTGAAGTCTTATCGACACGAGTAAATGTTTTGTTTCTTCCATATTTTTCACTTAGGACAATCTTTAGTGGATATGGTATGATACTAAAACGAGAAAACAACTTTTCAGATCGAGTTAACGACCCTGTCCCAAAGGGGAAAAAAGTTCCTATGTTAACACCTATGGAATTTGAGTGCAAAATGGCCCGGAAGCGAAAGTGAAAAAAATTCGTATTTTCACCAATGATATGTGTAAGGTTCTTAATCTTGACGGTTCCTTACAGATTCGTCGAAAAATATCGAGAGAAACAAAGGTTTTTCAGATACTGATTCGGGTGCCTCCATGAGGGTCTTTTCATAAGGGTTGAGGTTGTGAAGTCTTATCGACACGAGTAAATGTTTTGTTTCTTCCATATTTTTCACTTAGGACAATCTTTAGTGGATATGGTATGATACTAAAACGAGAAAACAACTTTTCAGATCGAGTTAACGACCCTGTCCCAAAGGGGAAAAAAGTTCCTATGTTAACACCTATGGAATTTGAGTGCAAAATGGCCCGGAAGCGAAAGTGAAAAAAATTCGTATTTTCACCAATTATATGTGTAAGGTTCTTAATCTTGACGGTTCCTTACAGATTCGTCGAAAAATATCGAGAGAAACAAAGGTTTTTCCGATACTGATTCGGGTGCCTCCATGAGGGTCTTTTCATAAGGGTTGAGGTTGTGAAGTCTTATCGACACGAGTAAATGTTTTGTTTCTTCCATATTTTTCACTTAGGACAATCTTTAGTGGATATGGTATGATACTAAAACGAGAAAACAACTTTTCAGATCGAGTTAACGACCCTGTCCCAAAGGGGAAAAAAGTTCCTATGTTAACACCTATGGAATTTGAGTGCAAAATGGCCCGGAAGCGAAAGTGAAAAAAATTCGTATTTTCACCAATTATATGTGTAAGGTTCTTAATCTTGACCGTTCCTTACAGATTCGTCGAAAAATATCGAGAGAAACAAAGGTTTTTCCGATACTGATTCGGGTGCCTCCATGCGGGTCTTTTCATAAGGGTCGAGGTTGTGAAGTCTTATCGACACGAGTAAATGTTTTGTTTCTTCCATATTTTTCACTTAGGACAATCTTTAGTGGATATGGTATGATACTAAAACGATAAAACAACTTTTCAGATCGAGTTAACGACCCTGTCCCAAAGGGGAAAAAAGTTCCTATGTTAACACCTATGGAATTTGAGTGCAAAATGGCCCGGAAGCGAAAGTGAAAAAAATTCGTATTTTCACCAATTATATGTGTAAGGTTCTTAATCTTGACTGTTCCTTACAGATTCGTCGAAAAATATCGAGAGAAACAAAGGTTTTTCCGATACTGATTCGGGTGCCTCCATGAGGGTCTTTTCATAAGGGTTGAGGTTGTGAAGTCTTATCGACACGAGTAAATGTTTTGTTTCTTCCATATTTTTCACTTAGGACAATCTTTAGTGGATATGGTATGATACTAAAACGAGAAAACAACTTTTCAGATCGAGTTAACGACCCTGTCCCAAAGGGGAAAAAAGTTCCTATGTTAACACCTATGGAATTTGAGTGCAAAATGGCCCGGAAGCGAAAGTGAAAAAAATTCGTATTTTCACCAATGATATGTGTAAGGTTCTTAATCTTGACGGTTCCTTACAGATTCGTCGAAAAATATCGAGAGAAACAAAGGTTTTTCAGATACTGATTCGGGTGCCTCCATGAGGGTCTTTTCATAAGGGTTGAGGTTGTGAAGTCTTATCGACACGAGTAAATGTTTTGTTTCTTCCATATTTTTCACTTAGGACAATCTTTAGTGGATATGGTATGATACTAAAACGAGAAAACAACTTTTCAGATCGAGTTAACGACCCTGTCCCAAAGGGGAAAAAAGTTCCTATGTTAACAGCTATGGAATTTGAGTGCAAAATGGCCCGGAAGCGAAAGTGAAAAAAATTCGTATTTTCACCAATTATATGTGTAAGGTTCTTAATCTTGACCGTTCCTTACAGATTCGTCGAAAAATATCGAGAGAAACAAAGGTTTTTCCGATACTGATTCGGGGGCCTCCATGAGGGTCTTTTCATAAGGGTCGAGGTTGTGAAGTCTTATCGACACGAGTAAATGTTTTGTTTCTTCCATATTTTTCACTTAGGACAATCTTTAGTGGATATGGTATGATACTAAAACGAGAAAACAACTTTTCAGATCGAGTTAACGACCCTGTCCCAAAGGGGAAAAAAGTTCCTATGTTAACACCTATGGAATTTGAGTGCAAAATGGCCCGGAAGCGAAAGTGAAAAAAATTCGTATTTTCACCAATTATATGTGTAAGGTTCTTAATCTTGACCGTTCCTTACAGATTCGTCGAAAAATATCGAGAGAAACAAAGGTTTTTCCGATACTGATTCGGGTGCCTCCATGCGGGTCTTTTCATAAGGGTCGAGGTTGTGAAGTCTTATCGACACGAGTAAATGTTTTGTTTCTTCCATATTTTTCACTTAGGACAATCTTTAGTGGATATGGTATGATACTAAAACGATAAAACAACTTTTCAGATCGAGTTAACGACCCTGTCCCAAAGGGGAAAAAAGTTCCTATGTTAACACCTATGGAATTTGAGTGCAAAATGGCCCGGAAGCGAAAGTGAAAAAAATTCGTATTTTCACCAATTATATGTGTAAGGTTCTTAATCTTGACTGTTCCTTACAGATTCGTCGAAAAATATCGAGAGAAACAAAGGTTTTTCCGATACTGATTCGGGTGCCTCCATGAGGGTCTTTTCATAAGGGTTGAGGTTGTGAAGTCTTATCGACACGAGTAAATGTTTTGTTTCTTCCATATTTTTCACTTAGGACAATCTTTAGTGGATATGGTATGATACTAAAACGAGAAAACAACTTTTCAGATCGAGTTAACGACCCTGTCCCAAAGGGGAAAAAAGTTCCTATGTTAACACCTATGGAATTTGAGTGCAAAATGGCCCGGAAGCGAAAGTGAAAAAAATTCGTATTTTCACCAATGATATGTGTAAGGTTCTTAATCTTGACGGTTCCTTACAGATTCGTCGAAAAATATCGAGAGAAACAAAGGTTTTTCAGATACTGATTCGGGTGCCTCCATGAGGGTCTTTTCATAAGGGTTGAGGTTGTGAAGTCTTATCGACACGAGTAAATGTTTTGTTTCTTCCATATTTTTCACTTAGGACAATCTTTAGTGGATATGGTATGATACTAAAACGAGAAAACAACTTTTCAGATCGAGTTAACGACCCTGTCCCAAAGGGGAAAAAAGTTCCTATGTTAACAGCTATGGAATTTGAGTGCAAAATGGCCCGGAAGCGAAAGTGAAAAAAATTCGTATTTTCACCAATTATATGTGTAAGGTTCTTAATCTTGACCGTTCCTTACAGATTCGTCGAAAAATATCGAGAGAAACAAAGGTTTTTCCGATACTGATTCGGGGGCCTCCATGAGGGTCTTTTCATAAGGGTCGAGGTTGTGAAGTCTTATCGACACGAGTAAATGTTTTGTTTCTTCCATATTTTTCACTTAGGACAATCTTTAGTGGATATGGTATGATACTAAAACGAGAAAACAACTTTTCAGATCGAGTTAACGACCCTGTCCCAAAGGGGAAAAAAGTTCCTATGTTAACACCTATGGAATTTGAGTGCAAAATGGCCCGGAAGCGAAAGTGAAAAAAATTCGTATTTTCACCAATTATATGTGTAAGGTTCTTAATCTTGACGGTTCCTTACAGATTCGTCGAAAAATATCGAGAGAAACAAAGGTTTTTCCGATACTGATTCGGGTGCCTCCATGAGGGTCTTTTCATAAGGGTTGAGGTTGTGAAGTCTTATCGACACGAGTAAATGTTTTGTTTCTTCCATATTTTTCACTTAGGACAATCTTTAGTGGATATGGTATGATACTAAAACGAGAAAACAACTTTTCAGATCGAGTTAACGACCCTGTCCCAAAGGGGAAAAAAGTTCCTATGTTAACACCTATGGAATTTGAGTGCAAAATGGCCCGGAAGCGAAAGTGAAAAAAATTCGTATTTTCACCAATTATATGTGTAAGGTTCTTAATCTTGACCGTTCCTTACAGATTCGTCGAAAAATATCGAGAGAAACAAAGGTTTTTCCGATACTGATTCGGGTGCCTCCATGCGGGTCTTTTCATAAGGGTCGAGGTTGTGAAGTCTTATCGACACGAGTAAATGTTTTGTTTCTTCCATATTTTTCACTTAGGACAATCTTTAGTGGATATGGTATGATACTAAAACGATAAAACAACTTTTCAGATCGAGTTAACGACCCTGTCCCAAAGGGGAAAAAAGTTCCTATGTTAACACCTATGGAATTTGAGTGCAAAATGGCCCGGAAGCGAAAGTGAAAAAAATTCGTATTTTCACCAATTATATGTGTAAGGTTCTTAATCTTGACTGTTCCTTACAGATTCGTCGAAAAATATCGAGAGAAACAAAGGTTTTTCCGATACTGATTCGGGTGCCTCCATGAGGGTCTTTTCATAAGGGTTGAGGTTGTGAAGTCTTATCGACACGAGTAAATGTTTTGTTTCTTCCATATTTTTCACTTAGGACAATCTTTAGTGGATATGGTATGATACTAAAACGAGAAAACAACTTTTCAGATCGAGTTAACGACCCTGTCCCAAAGGGGAAAAAAGTTCCTATGTTAACACCTATGGAATTTGAGTGCAAAATGGCCCGGAAGCGAAAGTGAAAAAAATTCGTATTTTCACCAATTATATGTGTAAGGTTCTTAATCTTGACCGTTCCTTACAGATTCGTCGAAAAATATCGAGAGAAACAAAGGTTTTTCCGATACTGATTCGGGTGCCTCCATGAGGGTCTTTTCATAAGGGTCGAGGTTGTGAAGTCTTATCGACACGAGTAAATGTTTTGTTTCTTCCATATTTTTCACTTAGGACAATCTTTAGTGGATATGGTATGATACTAAAACGAGAAAACAACTTTTCAGATCGAGTTAACGACCCTGTCCCAAAGGGGAAAAAAGTTCCTATGTTAACACCTATGGAATTTGAGTGCAAAATGGCCCGGAAGCGAAAGTGAAAAAAATTCGTATTTTCACCAATTATATGTGTAAGGTTCTTAATCTTGACCGTTCCTTACAGATTCGTCGAAAAATATCGAGAGAAACAAAGGTTTTTCCGATACTGATTTGGGTGCCTCCATGAGGGTCTTTTCATTAGGGTTGAGGTTGTGAAGTCTTATCGACACGAGGAAATGTTTTGTTTCTTCCATATTTTTCACTTAGGACAATCTTTAGTGGATATGGTATGATACTAAAACGAGAAAACAACTTTTCAGATCGAGTTAACGACCCTGTCCCAAAGGGGAAAAAAGTTCCTATGTTAACACCTATGGAATTTGAGTGCAAAATGGCCCGGAAGCGAAAGTGAAAAAAATTCGTATTTTCACCAATTATATGTGTAATGTTCTTAATCTTGACCGTTCCTTATAGATTCGTCGAAACATATCGATAGAAACAAAGGTTTTTCCGATACTGATTCGGGTGCCTCCATGAGGGTCTTTTCATAAGGGTTGAGGTTGTGAAGTCTTATCGACACGAGTAATTGTTTTGTTTCTTCCATATTTTTCACTTAGGAAAACTTTAGTGGATATGGTATGATACTAAAACGAGAAAACAACTTTTCAGATCGAGTTAACGACCCTGTCCCAAAGGGGAAAAAAGTTCCTATGTTAACACCTATGGAATTTGAGTGCAAAATGGCCCGGAAGCGAAAGTGAAAAAAATTCGTATTTTCACCAATTATATGTGTAAGGTTCTTAATCTTGACGGTTCCTTACAGATTCGTCGAAAAATATCGAGAGAAACAAAGGTTTTTCCGATACTGATTCGGGTGCCTCCATGAGGGTCTTTTCATAAGGGTTGAGGTTGTGAAGTCTTATCGACACGAGTAAATGTTTTGTTTCTTCCATATTTTTCACTTAGGACAATCTTTAGTGGATATGGTATGATACTAAAACGAGAAAACAACTTTTCAGATCGAGTTAACGACCCTGTCCCAAAGGGGAAAAAAGTTCCTATGTTAACACCTATGGAATTTGAGTGCAAAATGGCCCGGAAGCGAAAGTGAAAAAAATTCGTATTTTCACCAATTATATGTGTAAGGTTCTTAATCTTGACCGTTCCTTACAGATTCGTCGAAAAATATCGAGAGAAACAAAGGTTTTTCCGATACTGATTCGGGTGCCTCCATGCGGGTCTTTTCATAAGGGTCGAGGTTGTGAAGTCTTATCGACACGAGTAAATGTTTTGTTTCTTCCATATTTTTCACTTAGGACAATCTTTAGTGGATATGGTATGATACTAAAACGATAAAACAACTTTTCAGATCGAGTTAACGACCCTGTCCCAAAGGGGAAAAAAGTTCCTATGTTAACACCTATGGAATTTGAGTGCAAAATGGCCCGGAAGCGAAAGTGAAAAAAATTCGTATTTTCACCAATTATATGTGTAAGGTTCTTAATCTTGACTGTTCCTTACAGATTCGTCGAAAAATATCGAGAGAAACAAAGGTTTTTCCGATACTGATTCGGGTGCCTCCATGAGGGTCTTTTCATAAGGGTTGAGGTTGTGAAGTCTTATCGACACGAGTAAATGTTTTGTTTCTTCCATATTTTTCACTTAGGACAATCTTTAGTGGATATGGTATGATACTAAAACGAGAAAACAACTTTTCAGATCGAGTTAACGACCCTGTCCCAAAGGGGAAAAAAGTTCCTATGTTAACACCTATGGAATTTGAGTGCAAAATGGCCCGGAAGCGAAAGTGAAAAAAATTCGTATTTTCACCAATTATATGTGTAAGGTTCTTAATCTTGACCGTTCCTTACAGATTCGTCGAAAAATATCGAGAGAAACAAAGGTTTTTCCGATACTGATTCGGGTGCCTCCATGAGGGTCTTTTCATAAGGGTCGAGGTTGTGAAGTCTTATCGACACGAGTAAATGTTTTGTTTCTTCCATATTTTTCACTTAGGACAATCTTTAGTGGATATGGTATGATACTAAAACGAGAAAACAACTTTTCAGATCGAGTTAACGACCCTGTCCCAAAGGGGAAAAAAGTTCCTATGTTAACACCTATGGAATTTGAGTGCAAAATGGCCCGGAAGCGAAAGTGAAAAAAATTCGTATTTTCACCAATTATATGTGTAAGGTTCTTAATCTTGACCGTTCCTTACAGATTCGTCGAAAAATATCGAGAGAAACAAAGGTTTTTCCGATACTGATTCGGGTGCCTCCATGAGGGTCTTTTCATAAGGGTCGAGGTTGTGAAGTCTTATCGACACGAGTAAATGTTTTGTTTCTTCCATATTTTTCACTTAGGACAATCTTTAGTGGATATGGTATGATACTAAAACGAGAAAACAACTTTTCAGATCGAGTTAACGACCCTGTCCCAAAGGGGAAAAAAGTTCCTATGTTAACACCTATGGAATTTGAGTGCAAAATGGCCCGGAAGAGAAAGTGAAAAAAATTCGTATTTTCACCAATTATATGTGTAAGGTTCTTAATCTTGACTGTTCCTTACAGATTCGTCGAAAAATATCGAGAGAAACAAAGGTTTTTCCGATACTGATTCGGGTGCCTCCATGAGGGTCTTTTCATAAGGGTTGAGGTTGTGAAGTCTTATCGACACGAGTAAATGTTTTGTTTCTTCCATATTTTTCACTTAGGACAATCTTTAGTGGATATGGTATGATACTAAAACGAGAAAACAACTTTTCAGATCGAGTTAACGACCCTGTCCCAAAGGGGAAAAAAGTTCCTATGTTAACACCTATGGAATTTGAGTGCAAAATGGCCCGGAAGCGAAAGTGAAAAAAATTCGTATTTTCACCAATTATATGTGTAAGGTTCTTAATCTTGACCGTTCCTTACAGATTCGTCGAAAAATATCGAGAGAAACAAAGGTTTTTCCGATACTGATAAGGGTGCCTCCATGCGGGTCTTTTCATAAGGGTCGAGGTTGTGAAGTCTTATCGACACGAGTAAATGTTTTGTTTCTTCCATATTTTTCACTTAGGACAATCTTTAGTGGATATGGTATGATACTAAAACGATAAAACAACTTTTCAGATCGAGTTAACGACCCTGTCCCAAAGGGGAAAAAAGTTCCTATGTTAACACCTATGGAATTTGAGTGCAAAATGGCCCGGAAGCGAAAGTGAAAAAAATTCGTATTTTCACCAATTATATGTGTAAGGTTCTTAATCTTGACCGTTCCTTACAGATTCGTCGAAAAATATCGAGAGAAACAAAGGTTTTTCCGATACTGATTCGGGTGCCTCCATGAGGGTCTTTTCATAAGGGTCGAGGTTGTGAAGTCTTATCGACACGAGTAAATGTTTTGTTTCTTCCATATTTTTCACTTAGGACAATCTTTAGTGGATATGGTATGATACTAAAACGAGAAAACAACTTTTCAGATCGAGTTAACGACCCTGTCCCAAAGGGGAAAAAAGTTCCTATGTTAACACCTATGGAATTTGAGTGCAAAATGGCCCGGAAGCGAAAGTGAAAAAAATTCGTATTTTCACCAATTATATGTGTAAGGTTCTTAATCTTGACCGTTCCTTACAGATTCGTCGAAAAATATCGAGAGAAACAAAGGTTTTTCCGATACTGATTCGGGTGCCTCCATGAGGGTCTTTTCATAAGGGTTGAGGTTGTGAAGTCTTATCGACACGAGTAAATGTTTTGTTTCTTCCATATTTTTCACTTAGGACAATCTTTAGTGGATATGGTATGATACTAAAACGAGAAAACAACTTTTCAGATCGAGTTAACGACCCTGTCCCAAAGGGGAAAAAAGTTCCTATGTTAACACCTATGGAATTTGAGTGCAAAATGGCCCGGAAGCGAAAGTGAAAAAAATTCGTATTTTCACCAATTATATGTGTAAGGTTCTTAATCTTGACCGTTCCTTACAGATTCGTCGAAAAATATCGAGAGAAACAAAGGTTTTTCCGATACTGATTCGGGTGCCTCCATGCGGGTCTTTTCATAAGGGTCGAGGTTGTGAAGTCTTATCGACACGAGTAAATGTTTTGTTTCTTCCATATTTTTCACTTAGGACAATCTTTAGTGGATATGGTATGATACTAAAACGATAAAACAACTTTTCAGATCGAGTTAACGACCCTGTCCCAAAGGGGAAAAAAGTTCCTATGTTAACACCTATGGAATTTGAGTGCAAAATGGCCCGGAAGCGAAAGTGAAAAAAATTCGTATTTTCACCAATTATATGTGTAAGGTTCTTAATCTTGACTGTTCCTTACAGATTCGTCGAAAAATATCGAGAGAAACAAAGGTTTTTCCGATACTGATTCGGGTGCCTCCATGAGGGTCTTTTCATAAGGGTTGAGGTTGTGAAGTCTTATCGACACGAGTAAATGTTTTGTTTCTTCCATATTTTTCACTTAGGACAATCTTTAGTGGATATGGTATGATACTAAAACGAGAAAACAACTTTTCAGATCGAGTTAACGACCCTGTCCCAAAGGGGAAAAAAGTTCCTATGTTAACACCTATGGAATTTGAGTGCAAAATGGCCCGGAAGCGAAAGTGAAAAAAATTCGTATTTTCACCAATTATATGTGTAAGGTTCTTAATCTTGACCGTTCCTTACAGATTCGTCGAAAAATATCGAGAGAAACAAAGGTTTTTCCGATACTGATTCGGGTGCCTCCATGCGGGTCTTTTCATAAGGGTCGAGGTTGTGAAGTCTTATCGACACGAGTAAATGTTTTGTTTCTTCCATATTTTTCACTTAGGACAATCTTTAGTGGATATGGTATGATACTAAAACGAGAAAACAACTTTTCAGATCGAGTTAACGACCCTGTCCCAAAGGGGAAAAAAGTTCCTATGTTAACACCTATGGAATTTGAGTGCAAAATGGCCCGGAAGCGAAAGTGAAAAAAATTCGTATTTTCACCAATTATATGTGTAAGGTTCTTAATCTTGACCGTTCCTTACAGATTCGTCGAAAAATATCGAGAGAAACAAAGGTTTTTCCGATACTGATTTGGGTGCCTCCATGAGGGTCTTTTCATTAGGGTTGAGGTTGTGAAGTCTTATCGACACGAGGAAATGTTTTGTTTCTTCCATATTTTTCACTTAGGACAATCTTTAGTGGATATGGTATGATACTAAAACGAGAAAACAACTTTTCAGATCGAGTTAACGACCCTGTCCCAAAGGGGAAAAAAGTTCCTATGTTAACACCTATGGAATTTGAGTGCAAAATGGCCCGGAAGCGAAAGTGAAAAAAATTCGTATTTTCACCAATTATATGTGTAATGTTCTTAATCTTGACCGTTCCTTATAGATTCGTCGAAACATATCGATAGAAACAAAGGTTTTTCCGATACTGATTCGGGTGCCTCCATGAGGGTCTTTTCATAAGGGTTGAGGTTGTGAAGTCTTATCGACACGAGTAATTGTTTTGTTTCTTCCATATTTTTCACTTAGGAAAACTTTAGTGGATATGGTATGATACTAAAACGAGAAAACAACTTTTCAGATCGAGTTAACGACCCTGTCCCAAAGGGGAAAAAAGTTCCTATGTTAACACCTATGGAATTTGAGTGCAAAATGGCCCGGAAGCGAAAGTGAAAAAAATTCGTATTTTCACCAATTATATGTGTAAGGTTCTTAATCTTGACCGTTCCTTACAGATTCGTCGAAAAATATCGAGAGAAACAAAGGTTTTTCCGATACTGATTCGGGGGCCTCCATGAGGGTCTTTTCATAAGGGTCGAGGTTGTGAAGTCTTATCGACACGAGTAAATGTTTTGTTTCTTCCATATTTTTCACTTAGGACAATCTTTAGTGGATATGGTATGATACTAAAACGAGAAAACAACTTTTCAGATCGAGTTAACGACCCTGTCCCAAAGGGGAAAAAAGTTCCTATGTTAACACCTATGGAATTTGAGTGCAAAATGGCCCGGAAGCGAAAGTGAAAAAAATTCGTATTTTCACCAATTATATGTGTAAGGTTCTTAATCTTGACCGTTCCTTACAGATTCGTCGAAAAATATCGAGAGAAACAAAGGTTTTTCCGATACTGATTTGGGTGCCTCCATGAGGGTCTTTTCATTAGGGTTGAGGTTGTGAAGTCTTATCGACACGAGGAAATGTTTTGTTTCTTCCATATTTTTCACTTAGGACAATCTTTAGTGGATATGGTATGATACTAAAACGAGAAAACAACTTTTCAGATCGAGTTAACGACCCTGTCCCAAAGGGGAAAAAAGTTCCTATGTTAACACCTATGGAATTTGAGTGCAAAATGGCCCGGAAGCGAAAGTGAAAAAAATTCGTATTTTCACCAATTATATGTGTAATGTTCTTAATCTTGACCGTTCCTTATAGATTCGTCGAAACATATCGATAGAAACAAAGGTTTTTCCGATACTGATTCGGGTGCCTCCATGAGGGTCTTTTCATAAGGGTTGAGGTTGTGAAGTCTTATCGACACGAGTAATTGTTTTGTTTCTTCCATATTTTTCACTTAGGAAAACTTTAGTGGATATGGTATGATACTAAAACGAGAAAACAACTTTTCAGATCGAGTTAACGACCCTGTCCCAAAGGGGAAAAAAGTTCCTATGTTAACACCTATGGAATTTGAGTGCAAAATGGCCCGGAAGCGAAAGTGAAAAAAATTCGTATTTTCACCAATTATATGTGTAAGGTTCTTAATCTTGACCGTTCCTTACAGATTCGTCGAAAAATATCGAGAGAAACAAAGGTTTTTCCGATACTGATTCGGGGGCCTCCATGAGGGTCTTTTCATAAGGGTCGAGGTTGTGAAGTCTTATCGACACGAGTAAATGTTTTGTTTCTTCCATATTTTTCACTTAGGACAATCTTTAGTGGATATGGTATGATACTAAAACGAGAAAACAACTTTTCAGATCGAGTTAACGACCCTGTCCCAAAGGGGAAAAAAGTTCCTATGTTAACACCTATGGAATTTGAGTGCAAAATGGCCCGGAAGCGAAAGTGAAAAAAATTCGTATTTTCACCAATTATATGTGTAAGGTTCTTAATCTTGACCGTTCCTTACAGATTCGTCGAAAAATATCGAGAGAAACAAAGGTTTTTCCGATACTGATTTGGGTGCCTCCATGAGGGTCTTTTCATTAGGGTTGAGGTTGTGAAGTCTTATCGACACGAGGAAATGTTTTGTTTCTTCCATATTTTTCACTTAGGACAATCTTTAGTGGATATGGTATGATACTAAAACGAGAAAACAACTTTTCAGATCGAGTTAACGACCCTGTCCCAAAGGGGAAAAAAGTTCCTATGTTAACACCTATGGAATTTGAGTGCAAAATGGCCCGGAAGCGAAAGTGAAAAAAATTCGTATTTTCACCAATTATATGTGTAATGTTCTTAATCTTGACCGTTCCTTATAGATTCGTCGAAACATATCGATAGAAACAAAGGTTTTTCCGATACTGATTCGGGTGCCTCCATGAGGGTCTTTTCATAAGGGTTGAGGTTGTGAAGTCTTATCGACACGAGTAATTGTTTTGTTTCTTCCATATTTTTCACTTAGGAAAACTTTAGTGGATATGGTATGATACTAAAACGAGAAAACAACTTTTCAGATCGAGTTAACGACCCTGTCCCAAAGGGGAAAAAAGTTCCTATGTTAACACCTATGGAATTTGAGTGCAAAATGGCCCGGAAGCGAAAGTGAAAAAAATTCGTATTTTCACCAATTATATGTGTAAGGTTCTTAATCTTGACCGTTCCTTACAGATTCGTCGAAAAATATCGAGAGAAACAAAGGTTTTTCCGATACTGATTCGGGTGCCTCCATGAGGGTCTTTTCATAAGGGTTGAGGTTGTGAAGTCTTATCGACACGAGTAAATGTTTTGTTTCTTCCATATTTTTCACTTAGGACAATCTTTAGTGGATATGGTATGATACTAAAACGAGAAAACAACTTTTCAGATCGAGTTAACGACCCTGTCCCAAAGGGGAAAAAAGTTCCTATGTTAACACCTATGGAATTTGAGTGCAAAATGGCCCGGAAGCGAAAGTGAAAAAAATTCGTATTTTCACCAATTATATGTGTAAGGTTCTTAATCTTGACCGTTCCTTACAGATTCGTCGAAAAATATCGAGAGAAACAAAGGTTTTTCCGATACTGATTCGGGGGCCTCCATGAGGGTCTTTTCATAAGGGTCGAGGTTGTGAAGTCTTATCGACACGAGTAAATGTTTTGTTTCTTCCATATTTTTCACTTAGGACAATCTTTAGTGGATATGGTATGATACTAAAACGAGAAAACAACTTTTCAGATCGAGTTAACGACCCTGTCCCAAAGGGGAAAAAAGTTCCTATGTTAACACCTATGGAATTTGAGTGCAAAATGGCCCGGAAGCGAAAGTGAAAAAAATTCGTATTTTCACCAATTATATGTGTAAGGTTCTTAATCTTGACCGTTCCTTACAGATTCGTCGAAAAATATCGAGAGAAACAAAGGTTTTTCCGATACTGATTCGGGTGCCTCCATGAGGGTCTTTTCATAAGGGTCGAGGTTGTGAAGTCTTATCGACACGAGTAAATGTTTTGTTTCTTCCATATTTTTCACTTAGGACAATCTTTAGTGGATATGGTATGATACTAAAACGAGAAAACAACTTTTCAGATCGAGTTAACGACCCTGTCCCAAAGGGGAAAAAAGTTCCTATGTTAACACCTATGGAATTTGAGTGCAAAATGGCCCGGAAGCGAAAGTGAAAAAAATTCGTATTTTCACCAATTATATGTGTAATGTTCTTAATCTTGACCGTTCCTTACAGATTCGTCGAAACATATCGATAGAAACAAAGGTTTTTCCGATACTGATTCGGGTGCCTCCATGAGGGTCTTTTCATAAGGGTTGAGGTTGTGAAGTCTTATCGACACGAGTAATTGTTTTGTTTCTTCCATATTTTTCACTTAGGAAAACTTTAGTGGATATGGTATGATACTAAAACGAGAAAACAACTTTTCAGATCGAGTTAACGACCCTGTCCCAAAGGGGAAAAAAGTTCCTATGTTAACACCTATGGAATTTGAGTGCAAAATGGCCCGGAAGCGAAAGTGAAAAAAATTCGTATTTTCACCAATTATATGTGTAAGGTTCTTAATCTTGACCGTTCCTTACAGATTCGTCGAAAAATATCGAGAGAAACAAAGGTTTTTCCGATACTGATTCGGGTGCCTCCATGAGGGTCTTTTCATAAGGGTTGAGGTTGTGAAGTCTTATCGACACGAGTAAATGTTTTGTTTCTTCCATATTTTTCACTTAGGACAATCTTTAGTGGATATGGTATGATACTAAAACGAGAAAACAACTTTTCAGATCGAGTTAACGACCCTGTCCCAAAGGGGAAAAAAGTTCCTATGTTAACAGCTACGGAATTTGAGTGCAAAATGGCCCGGAAGCGAAAGTGAAAAAAATTCGTATTTTCACCAATTATATGTGTAAGGTTCTTAATCTTGACCGTTCCTTACAGATTCGTCGAAAAATATCGAGAGAAACAAAGGTTTTTCCGATACTGATTCGGGGGCCTCCATGAGGGTCTTTTCATAAGGGTCGAGGTTGTGAAGTCTTATCGACACGAGTAAATGTTTTGTTTCTTCCATATTTTTCACTTAGGACAATCTTTAGTGGATATGGTATGATACTAAAACGAGAAAACAACTTTTCAGATCGAGTTAACGACCCTGTCCCAAAGGGGAAAAAAGTTCCTATGTTAACACCTATGGAATTTGAGTGCAAAATGGCCCGGAAGCGAAAGTGAAAAAAATTCGTATTTTCACCAATTATATGTGTAAGGTTCTTAATCTTGACCGTTCCTTACAGATTCGTCGAAAAATATCGAGAGAAACAAAGGTTTTTCCGATACTGATTCGGGTGCCTCCATGAGGGTCTTTTCATAAGGGTTGAGGTTGTGAAGTCTTATCGACACGAGTAAATGTTTTGTTTCTTCCATATTTTTCACTTAGGACAATCTTTAGTGGATATGGTATGATACTAAAACGAGAAAACAACTTTTCAGATCGAGTTAACGACCCTGTCCCAAAGGGGAAAAAAGTTCCTATGTTAACACCTACGGAATTTGAGTGCAAAATGGCCCGGAAGCGAAAGTGAAAAAAATTCGTATTTTCACCAATTATATGTGTAAGGTTCTTAATCTTGACCGTTCCTTACAGATTCGTCGAAAAATATCGAGAGAAACAAAGGTTTTTCCGATACTGATTCGGGGGCCTCCATGAGGGTCTTTTCATAAGGGTCGAGGTTGTGAAGTCTTATCGACACGAGTAAATGTTTTGTTTCTTCCATATTTTTCACTTAGGACAATCTTTAGTGGATATGGTATGATACTAAAACGAGAAAACAACTTTTCAGATCGAGTTAACGACCCTGTCCCAAAGGGGAAAAAAGTTCCTATGTTAACACCTATGGAATTTGAGTGCAAAATGGCCCGGAAGCGAAAGTGAAAAAAATTCGTATTTTCACCAATTATATGTGTAAGGTTCTTAATCTTGACGGTTCCTTACAGATTCGTCGAAAAATATCGAGAGAAACAAAGGTTTTTCCGATACTGATTCGGGTGCCTCCATGAGGGTCTTTTCATAAGGGTTGAGGTTGTGAAGTCTTATCGACACGAGTAAATGTTTTGTTTCTTCCATATTTTTCACTTAGGACAATCTTTAGTGGATATGGTATGATACTAAAACGAGAAAACAACTTTTCAGATCGAGTTAACGACCCTGTCCCAAAGGGGAAAAAAGTTCCTATGTTAACACCTATGGAATTTGAGTGCAAAATGGCCCGGAAGCGAAAGTGAAAAAAATTCGTATTTTCACCAATTATATGTGTAATGTTCTTAATCTTGACCGTTCCTTATAGATTCGTCGAAACATATCGATAGAAACAAAGGTTTTTCCGATACTGATTCGGGTGCCTCCATGAGGGTCTTTTCATAAGGGTTGAGGTTGTGAAGTCTTATCGACACGAGTAATTGTTTTGTTTCTTCCATATTTTTCACTTAGGAAAACTTTAGTGGATATGGTATGATACTAAAACGAGAAAACAACTTTTCAGATCGAGTTAACGACCCTGTCCCAAAGGGGAAAAAAGTTCCTATGTTAACACCTATGGAATTTGAGTGCAAAATGGCCCGGAAGCGAAAGTGAAAAAAATTCGTATTTTCACCAATTATATGTGTAAGGTTCTTAATCTTGACCGTTCCTTACAGATTCGTCGAAAAATATCGAGAGAAACAAAGGTTTTTCCGATACTGATTCGGGTGCCTCCATGAGGGTCTTTTCATAAGGGTTGAGGTTGTGAAGTCTTATCGACACGAGTAAATGTTTTGTTTCTTCCATATTTTTCACTTAGGACAATCTTTAGTGGATATGGTATGATACTAAAACGAGAAAACAACTTTTCAGATCGAGTTAACGACCCTGTCCCAAAGGGGAAAAAAGTTCCTATGTTAACAGCTACGGAATTTGAGTGCAAAATGGCCCGGAAGCGAAAGTGAAAAAAATTCGTATTTTCACCAATTATATGTGTAAGGTTCTTAATCTTGACCGTTCCTTACAGATTCGTCGAAAAATATCGAGAGAAACAAAGGTTTTTCCGATACTGATTCGGGGGCCTCCATGAGGGTCTTTTCATAAGGGTCGAGGTTGTGAAGTCTTATCGACACGAGTAAATGTTTTGTTTCTTCCATATTTTTCACTTAGGACAATCTTTAGTGGATATGGTATGATACTAAAACGAGAAAACAACTTTTCAGATCGAGTTAACGACCCTGTCCCAAAGGGGAAAAAAGTTCCTATGTTAACACCTATGGAATTTGAGTGCAAAATGGCCCGGAAGCGAAAGTGAAAAAAATTCGTATTTTCACCAATTATATGTGTAAGGTTCTTAATCTTGACGGTTCCTTACAGATTCGTCGAAAAATATCGAGAGAAACAAAGGTTTTTCCGATACTGATTCGGGTGCCTCCATGAGGGTCTTTTCATAAGGGTTGAGGTTGTGAAGTCTTATCGACACGAGTAAATGTTTTGTTTCTTCCATATTTTTCACTTAGGACAATCTTTAGTGGATATGGTATGATACTAAAACGAGAAAACAACTTTTCAGATCGAGTTAACGACCCTGTCCCAAAGGGGAAAAAAGTTCCTATGTTAACAGCTACGGAATTTGAGTGCAAAATGGCCCGGAAGCGAAAGTGAAAAAAATTCGTATTTTCACCAATTATATGTGTAAGGTTCTTAATCTTGACCGTTCCTTACAGATTCGTCGAAAAATATCGAGAGAAACAAAGGTTTTTCCGATACTGATTCGGGGGCCTCCATGAGGGTCTTTTCATAAGGGTCGAGGTTGTGAAGTCTTATCGACACGAGTAAATGTTTTGTTTCTTCCATATTTTTCACTTAGGACAATCTTTAGTGGATATGGTATGATACTAAAACGAGAAAACAACTTTTCAGATCGAGTTAACGACCCTGTCCCAAAGGGGAAAAAAGTTCCTATGTTAACACCTATGGAATTTGAGTGCAAAATGGCCCGGAAGCGAAAGTGAAAAAAATTCGTATTTTCACCAATTATATGTGTAAGGTTCTTAATCTTGACGGTTCCTTACAGATTCGTCGAAAAATATCGAGAGAAACAAAGGTTTTTCCGATACTGATTCGGGTGCCTCCATGAGGGTCTTTTCATAAGGGTTGAGGTTGTGAAGTCTTATCGACACGAGTAAATGTTTTGTTTCTTCCATATTTTTCACTTAGGACAATCTTTAGTGGATATGGTATGATACTAAAACGAGAAAACAACTTTTCAGATCGAGTTAACGACCCTGTCCCAAAGGGGAAAAAAGTTCCTATGTTAACACCTATGGAATTTGAGTGCAAAATGGCCCGGAAGCGAAAGTGAAAAAAATTCGTATTTTCACCAATTATATGTGTAAGGTTCTTAATCTTGACCGTTCCTTACAGATTCGTCGAAAAATATCGAGAGAAACAAAGGTTTTTCCGATACTGATTCGGGTGCCTCCATGAGGGTCTTTTCATAAGGGTGGAGGTTGTGAAGTCTTATCGACACGAGTAAATGTTTTGTTTCTTCCATATTTTTCACTTAGGACAATCTTTAGTGGATATGGTATGATACTAAAACGAGAAAACAACTTTTCAGATCGAGTTAACGACCCTGTCCCAAAGGGGAAAAAAGTTCCTATGTTAACACCTATGGAATTTGAGTGCAAAATTGCCCGGAAGCGAAAGTGAAAAAAATTCGTATTTTCACCAATTATATGTGTAAGGTTCTTAATCTTGACCGTTCCTTACAGATTCGTCGAAAAATATCGAGAGAAACAAAGGTTTTTCCGATACTGATTTGGGTGCCTCCATGAGGGTCTTTTCATTAGGGTTGAGGTTGTGAAGTCTTATCGACACGAGGAAATGTTTTGTTTCTTCCATATTTTTCACTTAGGACAATCTTTAGTGGATATGGTATGATACTAAAACGAGAAAACAACTTTTCAGATCGAGTTAACGACCCTGTCCCAAAGGGGAAAAAAGTTCCTATGTTAACACCTATGGAATTTGAGTGCAAAATGGCCCGGAAGCGAAAGTGAAAAAAATTCGTATTTTCACCAATTATATGTGTAATGTTCTTAATCTTGACCGTTCCTTATAGATTCGTCGAAACATATCGATAGAAACAAAGGTTTTTCCGATACTGATTCGGGTGCCTCCATGAGGGTCTTTTCATAAGGGTTGAGGTTGTGAAGTCTTATCGACACGAGTAATTGTTTTGTTTCTTCCATATTTTTCACTTAGGAAAACTTTAGTGGATATGGTATGATACTAAAACGAGAAAACAACTTTTCAGATCGAGTTAACGACCCTGTCCCAAAGGGGAAAAAAGTTCCTATGTTAACACCTATGGAATTTGAGTGCAAAATGGCCCGGAAGCGAAAGTGAAAAAAATTCGTATTTTCACCAATTATATGTGTAATGTTCTTAATCTTGACCGTTCCTTATAGATTCGTCGAAACATATCGTTAGAAACAAAGGTTTTTCCGATACTGATTCGGGTGCCTCCATGAGGGTCTTTTCATAAGGGTTGAGGTTGTGAAGTCTTATCGACACGAGTAATTGTTTTGTTTCTTCCATATTTTTCACTTAGGAAAACTTTAGTGGATATGGTATGATACTAAAACGAGAAAACAACTTTTCAGATCGAGTTAACGACCCTGTCCCAAAGGGGAAAAAAGTTCCTATGTTAACACCTATGGAATTTGAGTGCAAAATGGCCCGGAAGCGAAAGTGAAAAAAATTCGTATTTTCACCAATTATATGTGTAATGTTCTTAATCTTGACCGTTCCTTATAGATTCGTCGAAACATATCGATAGAAACAAAGGTTTTTCCGATACTGATTCGGGTGCCTCCATGAGGGTCTTTTCATAAGGGTTGAGGTTGTGAAGTCTTATCGACACGAGTAATTGTTTTGTTTCTTCCATATTTTTCACTTAGGAAAACTTTAGTGGATATGGTATGATACTAAAACGAGAAAACAACTTTTCAGATCGAGTTAACGACCCTGTCCCAAAGGGGAAAAAAGTTCCTATGTTAACACCTATGGAATTTGAGTGCAAAATGGCCCGGAAGCGAAAGTGAAAAAAATTCGTATTTTCACCAATTATATGTGTAAGGTTCTTAATCTTGACGGTTCCTTACAGATTCATCGAAAAATATCGAGAGAAACAAAGGTTTTTCCGATACTGATTCGGGTGCCTCCATGAGGGTCTTTTCATAAGGGTTGAGGTTGTGAAGTCTTATCGACACGAGTAATTGTTTTGTTTCTTCCATATTTTTCACTTAGGAAAACTTTAGTGGATATGGTATGATACTAAAACGAGAAAACAACTTTTCAGATCGAGTTAACGACCCTGTCCCAAAGGGGAAAAAAGTTCCTATGTTAACACCTATGGAATTTGAGTGCAAAATGGCCCGGAAGCGAAAGTGAAAAAAATTCGTATTTTCACCAATTATATGTGTAATGTTCTTAATCTTGACCGTTCCTTATAGATTCGTCGAAACATATCGATAGAAACAAAGGTTTTTCCGATACTGATTCGGGTGCCTCCATGAGGGTCTTTTCATAAGGGTTGAGGTTGTGAAGTCTTATCGACACGAGTAATTGTTTTGTTTCTTCCATATTTTTCACTTAGGAAAACTTTAGTGGATATGGTATGATACTAAAACGAGAAAACAACTTTTCAGATCGAGTTAACGACCCTGTCCCAAAGGGGAAAAAAGTTCCTATGTTAACACCTATGGAATTTGAGTGCAAAATGGCCCGGAAGCGAAAGTGAAAAAAATTCGTATTTTCACCAATTATATGTGTAAGGTTCTTAATCTTGACGGTTCCTTACAGATTCATCGAAAAATATCGAGAGAAACAAAGGTTTTTCCGATACTGATTCGGGTGCCTCCATGAGGGTCTTTTCATAAGGGTTGAGGTTGTGAAGTCTTATCGACACGAGTAAATGTTTTGTTTCTTCCATATTTTTCACTTAGGACAATCTTTAGTGGATATGGTATGATACTAAAACGAGAAAACAACTTTTCAGATCGAGTTAACGACCCTGTCCCAAAGGGGAAAAAAGTTCCTATGTTAACACCTATGGAATTTGAGTGCAAAATGGCCCGGAAGCGAAAGTGAAAAAAATTCGTATTTTCACCAATTATATGTGTAAGGTTCTTAATCTTGACCGTTCCTTACAGATTCGTCGAAAAATATCGAGAGAAACAAAGGTTTTTCCGATACTGATTTGGGTGCCTCCATGAGGGTCTTTTCATTAGGGTTGAGGTTGTGAAGTCTTATCGACACGAGGAAATGTTTTGTTTCTTCCATATTTTTCACTTAGGACAATCTTTAGTGGATATGGTATGATACTAAAACGAGAAAACAACTTTTCAGATCGAGTTAACGACCCTGTCCCAAAGGGGAAAAAAGTTCCTATGTTAACACCTATGGAATTTGAGTGCAAAATGGCCCGGAAGCGAAAGTGAAAAAAATTCGTATTTTCACCAATTATATGTGTAATGTTCTTAATCTTGACCGTTCCTTATAGATTCGTCGAAACATATCGATAGAAACAAAGGTTTTTCCGATACTGATTCGGGTGCCTCCATGAGGGTCTTTTCATAAGGGTTGAGGTTGTGAAGTCTTATCGACACGAGTAATTGTTTTGTTTCTTCCATATTTTTCACTTAGGAAAACTTTAGTGGATATGGTATGATACTAAAACGAGAAAACAACTTTTCAGATCGAGTTAACGACCCTGTCCCAAAGGGGAAAAAAGTTCCTATGTTAACACCTATGGAATTTGAGTGCAAAATGGCCCGGAAGCGAAAGTGAAAAAAATTCGTATTTTCACCAATTATATGTGTAAGGTTCTTAATCTTGACGGTTCCTTACAGATTCGTCGAAAAATATCGAGAGAAACAAAGGTTTTTCCGATACTGATTCGGGTGCCTCCATGAGGGTCTTTTCATAAGGGTTGAGGTTGTGAAGTCTTATCGACACGAGTAAATGTTTTGTTTCTTCCATATTTTTCACTTAGGACAATCTTTAGTGGATATGGTATGATACTAAAACGAGAAAACAACTTTTCAGATCGAGTTAACGACCCTGTCCCAAAGGGGAAAAAAGTTCCTATGTTAACACCTATGGAATTTGAGTGCAAAATGGCCCGGAAGCGAAAGTGAAAAAAATTCGTATTTTCACCAATTATATGTGTAAGGTTCTTAATCTTGACCGTTCCTTACAGATTCGTCGAAAAATATCGAGAGAAACAAAGGTTTTTCCGATACTGATTCGGGTGCCTCCATGCGGGTCTTTTCATAAGGGTCGAGGTTGTGAAGTCTTATCGACACGAGTAAATGTTTTGTTTCTTCCATATTTTTCACTTAGGACAATCTTTAGTGGATATGGTATGATACTAAAACGAGAAAACAACTTTTCAGATCGAGTTAACGACCCTGTCCCAAAGGGGAAAAAAGTTCCTATGTTAACACCTATGGAATTTGAGTGCAAAATGGCCCGGAAGCGAAAGTGAAAAAAATTCGTATTTTCACCAATTATATGTGTAAGGTTCTTAATCTTGACTGTTCCTTACAGATTCGTCGAAAAATATCGAGAGAAACAAAGGTTTTTCCGATACTGATTCGGGTGCCTCCATGAGGGTCTTTTCATAAGGGTTGAGGTTGTGAAGTCTTATCGACACGAGTAAATGTTTTGTTTCTTCAATATTTTTCACTTAGGACAATCTTTAGTGGATATGGTATGATACTAAAACGAGAAAACAACTTTTCAGATCGAGTTAACGACCCTGTCCCAAAGGGGAAAAAAGTTCCTATGTTAACACCTATGGAATTTGAGTGCAAAATGGCCCGGAAGCGAAAGTGAAAAAAATTCGTATTTTCACCAATTATATGTGTAAGGTTCTTAATCTTGACCGTTCCTTACAGATTCGTCGAAAAATATCGAGAGAAACAAAGGTTTTTCCGATACTGATTCGGGTGCCTCCATGAGGGTCTTTTCATAAGGGTCGAGGTTGTGAAGTCTTATCGACACGAGTAAATGTTTTGTTTCTTTCATATTTTTCACTTAGGACAATCTTTAGTGGATATGGTATGATACTAAAACGAGAAAACAACTTTTCAGATCGAGTTAACGACCCTGTCCCAAAGGGGAAAAAAGTTCCTATGTTAACACCTATGGAATTTGAGTGCAAAATGGCCCGGAAGCGAAAGTGAAAAAAATTCGTATTTTCACCAATTATATGTGTAAGGTTCTTAATCTTGACCGTTCCTTACAGATTCGTCGAAAAATATCGAGAGAAACAAAGGTTTTTCCGATACTGATTTGGGTGCCTCCATGAGGGTCTTTTCATTAGGGTTGAGGTTGTGAAGTCTTATCGACACGAGGAAATGTTTTGTTTCTTCCATATTTTTCACTTAGGACAATCTTTAGTGGATATGGTATGATACTAAAACGAGAAAACAACTTTTCAGATCGAGTTAACGACCCTGTCCCAAAGGGGAAAAAAGTTCCTATGTTAACACCTATGGAATTTGAGTGCAAAATGGCCCGGAAGCGAAAGTGAAAAAAATTCGTATTTTAACCAATTATATGTGTAATGTTCTTAATCTTGACCGTTCCTTATAGATTCGTCGAAACATATCGATAGAAACAAAGGTTTTTCCGATACTGATTCGGGTGCCTCCATGAGGGTCTTTTCATAAGGGTTGAGGTTGTGAAGTCTTATCGACACGAGTAAATGTTTTGTTTCTTCCATATTTTTCACTTAGGAAAACTTTAGTGGATATGGTATGATACTAAAACGAGAAAACAACTTTTCAGATCGAGTTAACGACCCTGTCCCAAAGGGGAAAAAAGTTCCTATGTTAACACCTATGGAATTTGAGTGCAAAATGGCCCGGAAGCGAAAGTGAAAAAAATTCGTATTTTCACCAATTATATGTGTAAGGTTCTTAATCTTGACGGTTCCTTACAGATTCGTCGAAAAATATCGAGAGAAACAAAGGTTTTTCCGATACTGATTCGGGTGCCTCCATGAGGGTCTTTTCATAAGGGTTGAGGTTGTGAAGTCTTATCGACACGAGTAAATGTTTTGTTTCTTCCATATTTTTCACTTAGGACAATCTTTAGTGGATATGGTATGATACTAAAACGAGAAAACAACTTTTCAGATCGAGTTAACGACCCTGTCCCAAAGGGGAAAAAAGTTCCTATGTTAACACCTATGGAATTTGAGTGCAAAATGGCCCGGAAGCGAAAGTGAAAAAAATTCGTATTTTCACCAATTATATGTGTAAGGTTCTTAATCTTGACCGTTCCTTACAGATTCGTCGAAAAATATCGAGAGAAACAAAGGTTTTTCCGATACTGATTCGGGTGCCTCCATGCGGGTCTTTTCATAAGGGTCGAGGTTGTGAAGTCTTATCGACACGAGTAAATGTTTTGTTTCTTCCATATTTTTCACTTAGGACAATCTTTAGTGGATATGGTATGATACTAAAACGAGAAAACAACTTTTCAGATCGAGTTAACGACCCTGTCCCAAAGGGGAAAAAAGTTCCTATGTTAACACCTATGGAATTTGAGTGCAAAATGGCCCGGAAGCGAAAGTGAAAAAAATTCGTATTTTCACCAATTATATGTGTAAGGTTCTTAATCTTGACTGTTCCTTACAGATTCGTCGAAAAATATCGAGAGAAACAAAGGTTTTTCCGATACTGATTCGGGTGCCTCCATGAGGGTCTTTTCATAAGGGTTGAGGTTGTGAAGTCTTATCGACACGAGTAAATGTTTTGTTTCTTCCATATTTTTCACTTAGGACAATCTTTTGTGGATATGGTATGATACTAAAACGAGAAAACAACTTTTCAGATCGAGTTAACGACCCTGTCCCAAAGGGGAAAAAAGTTCCTATGTTAACACCTATGGAATTTGAGTGCAAAATGGCCCGGAAGCGAAAGTGAAAAAAATTCGTATTTTCACCAATTATATGTGTAAGGTTCTTAATCTTGACCGTTCCTTACAGATTCGTCGAAAAATATCGAGAGAAACAAAGGTTTTTCCGATACTGATTCGGGTGCCTCCATGTGGGTCTTTTCATAAGGGTCGAGGTTGTGAAGTCTTATCGACACGAGTAAATGTTTTGTTTCTTCCATATTTTTCACTTAGGACAATCTTTAGTGGATATGGTATGATACTAAAACGAGAAAACAACTTTTCAGATCGAGTTAACGACCCTGTCCCAAAGGGGAAAAAAGTTCCTATGTTAACACTTATGGAATTTGAGTGCAAAATGGCCCGGAAGCGAAAGTGAAAAAAATTCGTATTTTCACCAATTATATGTGTAAGGTTCTTAATCTTGACGGTTCCTTACAGATTCGTCGAAAAATATCGAGAGAAACAAAGGTTTTTCCGATACTGATTCGGGTGCCTCCATGAGGGTCTTTTCATAAGGGTTGAGGTTGTGAAGTCTTATCGACACGAGTAAATGTTTTGTTTCTTCCATATTTTTCACTTAGGACAATCTTTAGTGGATATGGTATGATACTAAAACGAGAAAACAACTTTTCAGATCGAGTTAACGACCCTGTCCCAAAGGGGAAAAAAATTCCTATGTTAACACCTATGGAATTTGAGTGCAAAATGGCCCGGAAGCGAAAGTGAAAAAAATTCGTATTTTCACCAATTATATGTGTAAGGTTCTTAATCTTGACCGTTCCTTACAGATTCGTCGAAAAATATCGAGAGAAACAAAGGTTTTTCCGATACTGATTCGGGTGCCTCCATGCGGGTCTTTTCATAAGGGTCGAGGTTGTGAAGTCTTATCGACACGAGTAAATGTTTTGTTTCTTCCATATTTTTCACTTAGGACAATCTTTAGTGGATATGGTATGATACTAAAACGAGAAAACAACTTTTCAGATCGAGTTAACGACCCTGTCCCAAAGGGGAAAAAAGTTCCTATGTTAACACCTATGGAATTTGAGTGCAAAATGGCCCGGAAGCGAAAGTGAAAAAAATTCGTATTTTCACCAATTATATGTGTAAGGTTCTTAATCTTGACTGTTCCTTACAGATTCGTCGAAAAATATCGAGAGAAACAAAGGTTTTTCCGATACTGATTCGGGTGCCTCCATGAGGGTCTTTTCATAAGGGTTGAGGTTGTGAAGTCTTATCGACACGAGTAAATGTTTTGTTTCTTCCATATTTTTCACTTAGGACAATCTTTAGTGGATATGGTATGATACTAAAACGAGAAAACAACTTTTCAGATCGAGTTAACGACCCTGTCCCAAAGGGGAAAAAAGTTCCTATGTTAACACCTATGGAATTTGAGTGCAAAATGGCCCGGAAGCGAAAGTGAAAAAAATTCGTATTTTCACCAATTATATGTGTAAGGTTCTTAATCTTGACCGTTCCTTACAGATTCGTCGAAAAATATCGAGAGAAACAAAGGTTTTTCCGATACTGATTCGGGTGCCTCCATGCGGGTCTTTTCATAAGGGTCGAGGTTGTGAAGTCTTATCGACACGAGTAAATGTTTTGTTTCTTCCATATTTTTCACTTAGGACAATCTTTAGTGGATATGGTATGATACTAAAACGAGAAAACAACTTTTCAGATCGAGTTAACGACCCTGTCCCAAAGGGGAAAAAAGTTCCTATGTTAACACCTATGGAATTTGAGTGCAAAATGGCCCGGAAGCGAAAGTGAAAAAAATTCGTATTTTCACCAATTATATGTGTAAGGTTCTTAATCTTGACTGTTCCTTACAGATTCGTCGAAAAATATCGAGAGAAACAAAGGTTTTTCCGATACTGATTCGGGTGCCTCCATGAGGGTCTTTTCATAAGGGTTGAGGTTGTGAAGTCTTATCGACACGAGTAAATGTTTTGTTTCTTCCATATTTTTCACTTAGGACAATCTTTTGTGGATATGGTATGATACTAAAACGAGAAAACAACTTTTCAGATCGAGTTAACGACCCTGTCCCAAAGGGGAAAAAAGTTCCTATGTTAACACCTATGGAATTTGAGTGCAAAATGGCCCGGAAGCGAAAGTGAAAAAAATTCGTATTTTCACCAATTATATGTGTAAGGTTCTTAATCTTGACCGTTCCTTACAGATTCGTCGAAAAATATCGAGAGAAACAAAGGTTTTTCCGATACTGATTCGGGTGCCTCCATGAGGGTCTTTTCATAAGGGTCGAGGTTGTGAAGTCTTATCGACACGAGTAAATGTTTTCTTTCTTCCATATTTTTCACTTAGGACAATCTTTAGTGGATATGGTATGATACTAAAACGAGAAAACAACTTTTCAGATCGAGTTAACGACCCTGTCCCAAAGGGGAAAAAAGTTCCTATGTTAACACCTATGGAATTTGAGTGCAAAATGGCCCGGAAGCGAAAGTGAAAAAAATTCGTATTTTCACCAATTATATGTGTAAGGTTCTTAATCTTGACCGTTCCTTATAGATTCGTCGAAACATATCGATAGAAACAAAGGTTTTTCCGATACTGATTCGGGTGCCTCCATGAGGGTCTTTTCATAAGGGTTGAGGTTGTGAAGTCTTATCGACACGAGTAAATGTTTTGTTTCTTCCATATTTTTCACTTAGGAAAACTTTAGTGGATATGGTATGATACTAAAACGAGAAAACAACTTTTCAGATCGAGTTAACGACCCTGTCCCAAAGGGGAAAAAAGTTCCTATGTTAACACCTATGGAATTTGAGTGCAAAATGGCCCGGAAGCGAAAGTGAAAAAAATTCGTATTTTCACCAATTATATGTCTAAGGTTCTTAATCTTGACGGTTCCTTACAGATTCGTCGAAAAATATCGAGAGAAACAAAGGTTTTTCCGATACTGATTCGGGTGCCTCCATGAGGGTCTTTTCATAAGGGTTGAGGTTGTGAAGTCTTATCGACACGAGTAAATGTTTTGTTTCTTCCATATTTTTCACTTAGGACAATCTTTAGTGGATATGGTATGATACTAAAACGAGAAAACAACTTTTCAGATCGAGTTAACGACCCTGTCCCAAAGGGGAAAAAAGTTCCTATGTTAACACCTATGGAATTTGAGTGCAAAATGGCCCGGAAGCGAAAGTGAAAAAAATTCGTATTTTCACCAATTATATGTGTAAGGTTCTTAATCTTGACCGTTCCTTACAGATTCGTCGAAAAATATCGAGAGAAACAAAGGTTTTTCCGATACTGATTCGGGTGCCTCCATGCGGGTCTTTTCATAAGGGTCGAGGTTGTGAAGTCTTATCGACACGAGTAAATGTTTTGTTTCTTCCATATTTTTCACTTAGGACAATCTTTAGTGGATATGGTATGATACTAAAACGAGAAAACAACTTTTCAGATCGAGTTAACGACCCTGTCCCAAAGGGGAAAAAAGTTCCTATGTTAACACCTATGGAATTTGAGTGCAAAATGGCCCGGAAGCGAAAGTGAAAAAAATTCGTATTTTCACCAATTATATGTGTAAGGTTCTTAATCTTGACTGTTCCTTACAGATTCGTCGAAAAATATCGAGAGAAACAAAGGTTTTTCCGATACTGATTCGGGTGCCTCCATGAGGGTCTTTTCATAAGGGTTGAGGTTGTGAAGTCTTATCGACACGAGTAAATGTTTTGTTTCTTCCATATTTTTCACTTAGGACAATCTTTTGTGGATATGGTATGATACTAAAACGAGAAAACAACTTTTCAGATCGAGTTAACGACCCTGTCCCAAAGGGGAAAAAAGTTCCTATGTTAACACCTATGGAATTTGAGTGCAAAATGGCCCGGAAGCGAAAGTGAAAAAAATTCGTATTTTCACCAATTATATGTGTAAGGTTCTTAATCTTGACCGTTCCTTACAGATTCGTCGAAAAATATCGAGAGAAACAAAGGTTTTTCCGATACTGATTCGGGTGCCTCCATGTGGGTCTTTTCATAAGGGTCGAGGTTGTGAAGTCTTATCGACACGAGTAAATGTTTTGTTTCTTCCATATTTTTCACTTAGGACAATCTTTAGTGGATATGGTATGATACTAAAACGAGAAAACAACTTTTCAGATCGAGTTAACGACCCTGTCCCAAAGGGGAAAAAAGTTCCTATGTTAACACTTATGGAATTTGAGTGCAAAATGGCCCGGAAGCGAAAGTGAAAAAAATTCGTATTTTCACCAATTATATGTGTAAGGTTCTTAATCTTGACGGTTCCTTACAGATTCGTCGAAAAATATCGAGAGAAACAAAGGTTTTTCCGATACTGATTCGGGTGCCTCCATGAGGGTCTTTTCATAAGGGTTGAGGTTGTGAAGTCTTATCGACACGAGTAAATGTTTTGTTTCTTCCATATTTTTCACTTAGGACAATCTTTAGTGGATATGGTATGATACTAAAACGAGAAAACAACTTTTCAGATCGAGTTAACGACCCTGTCCCAAAGGGGAAAAAAATTCCTATGTTAACACCTATGGAATTTGAGTGCAAAATGGCCCGGAAGCGAAAGTGAAAAAAATTCGTATTTTCACCAATTATATGTGTAAGGTTCTTAATCTTGACCGTTCCTTACAGATTCGTCGAAAAATATCGAGAGAAACAAAGGTTTTTCCGATACTGATTCGGGTGCCTCCATGCGGGTCTTTTCATAAGGGTCGAGGTTGTGAAGTCTTATCGACACGAGTAAATGTTTTGTTTCTTCCATATTTTTCACTTAGGACAATCTTTAGTGGATATGGTATGATACTAAAACGAGAAAACAACTTTTCAGATCGAGTTAACGACCCTGTCCCAAAGGGGAAAAAAGTTCCTATGTTAACACCTATGGAATTTGAGTGCAAAATGGCCCGGAAGCGAAAGTGAAAAAAATTCGTATTTTCACCAATTATATGTGTAAGGTTCTTAATCTTGACTGTTCCTTACAGATTCGTCGAAAAATATCGAGAGAAACAAAGGTTTTTCCGATACTGATTCGGGTGCCTCCATGAGGGTCTTTTCATAAGGGTTGAGGTTGTGAAGTCTTATCGACACGAGTAAATGTTTTGTTTCTTCCATATTTTTCACTTAGGACAATCTTTAGTGGATATGGTATGATACTAAAACGAGAAAACAACTTTTCAGATCGAGTTAACGACCCTGTCCCAAAGGGGAAAAAAGTTCCTATGTTAACACCTATGGAATTTGAGTGCAAAATGGCCCGGAAGCGAAAGTGAAAAAAATTCGTATTTTCACCAATTATATGTGTAAGGTTCTTAATCTTGACCGTTCCTTACAGATTCGTCGAAAAATATCGAGAGAAACAAAGGTTTTTCCGATACTGATTCGGGTGCCTCCATGCGGGTCTTTTCATAAGGGTCGAGGTTGTGAAGTCTTATCGACACGAGTAAATGTTTTGTTTCTTCCATATTTTTCACTTAGGACAATCTTTAGTGGATATGGTATGATACTAAAACGAGAAAACAACTTTTCAGATCGAGTTAACGACCCTGTCCCAAAGGGGAAAAAAGTTCCTATGTTAACACCTATGGAATTTGAGTGCAAAATGGCCCGGAAGCGAAAGTGAAAAAAATTCGTATTTTCACCAATTATATGTGTAAGGTTCTTAATCTTGACTGTTCCTTACAGATTCGTCGAAAAATATCGAGAGAAACAAAGGTTTTTCCGATACTGATTCGGGTGCCTCCATGAGGGTCTTTTCATAAGGGTTGAGGTTGTGAAGTCTTATCGACACGAGTAAATGTTTTGTTTCTTCCATATTTTTCACTTAGGACAATCTTTTGTGGATATGGTATGATACTAAAACGAGAAAACAACTTTTCAGATCGAGTTAACGACCCTGTCCCAAAGGGGAAAAAAGTTCCTATGTTAACACCTATGGAATTTGAGTGCAAAATGGCCCGGAAGCGAAAGTGAAAAAAATTCGTATTTTCACCAATTATATGTGTAAGGTTCTTAATCTTGACCGTTCCTTACAGATTCGTCGAAAAATATCGAGAGAAACAAAGGTTTTTCCGATACTGATTCGGGTGCCTCCATGAGGGTCTTTTCATAAGGGTCGAGGTTGTGAAGTCTTATCGACACGAGTAAATGTTTTCTTTCTTCCATATTTTTCACTTAGGACAATCTTTAGTGGATATGGTATGATACTAAAACGAGAAAACAACTTTTCAGATCGAGTTAACGACCCTGTCCCAAAGGGGAAAAAAGTTCCTATGTTAACACCTATGGAATTTGAGTGCAAAATGGCCCGGAAGCGAAAGTGAAAAAAATTCGTATTTTCACCAATTATATGTGTAAGGTTCTTAATCTTGACCGTTCCTTATAGATTCGTCGAAACATATCGATAGAAACAAAGGTTTTTCCGATACTGATTCGGGTGCCTCCATGAGGGTCTTTTCATAAGGGTTGAGGTTGTGAAGTCTTATCGACACGAGTAAATGTTTTGTTTCTTCCATATTTTTCACTTAGGAAAACTTTAGTGGATATGGTATGATACTAAAACGAGAAAACAACTTTTCAGATCGAGTTAACGACCCTGTCCCAAAGGGGAAAAAAGTTCCTATGTTAACACCTATGGAATTTGAGTGCAAAATGGCCCGGAAGCGAAAGTGAAAAAAATTCGTATTTTCACCAATTATATGTCTAAGGTTCTTAATCTTGACGGTTCCTTACAGATTCGTCGAAAAATATCGAGAGAAACAAAGGTTTTTCCGATACTGATTCGGGTGCCTCCATGAGGGTCTTTTCATAAGGGTTGAGGTTGTGAAGTCTTATCGACACGAGTAAATGTTTTGTTTCTTCCATATTTTTCACTTAGGACAATCTTTAGTGGATATGGTATGATACTAAAACGAGAAAACAACTTTTCAGATCGAGTTAACGACCCTGTCCCAAAGGGGAAAAAAGTTCCTATGTTAACACTTATGGAATTTGAGTGCAAAATGGCCCGGAAGCGAAAGTGAAAAAAATTCATATTTTCACCAATTATATGTGTAAGGTTCTTAATCTTGACCGTTCCTTAAAGATTCGTCGAAAAATATCGAGAGAAACAAAGGTTTTTCCGATACTGATTCGGGTGCCTCCATGAGGGTCTTTTCATAAGGGTCGAGGTTGTGAAGTCTTATCGACACGAGTAAATGTTTTGTTTCTTCCATATTTTTCACTTAGGACAATCTTTAGTGGATATGGTATGATACTAAAACGAGAAAACAACTTTTCAGATCGAGTTAACGACCCTGTCCCAAAGGGGAAAAAAGTTCCTATGTTAACACCTATGGAATTTGAGTGCAAAATGGCCCGGAAGCGAAAGTGAAAAAAATTCGTATTTTCACCAATTATATGTGTAAGGTTCTTAATCTTGACCGTTCCTTACAGATTCGTCGAAAAATATCGAGAGAAACAAAGGTTTTTCCGATACTGATTCGGGTGCCTCCATGCGGGTCTTTTCATAAGGGTCGAGGTTGTGAAGTCTTATCGACACGAGTAAATGTTTTGTTTCTTCCATATTTTTCACTTAGGACAATCTTTAGTGGATATGGTATGATACTAAAACGAGAAAACAACTTTTCAGATCGAGTTAACGACCCTGTCCCAAAGGGGAAAAAAGTTCCTATGTTAACACCTATGGAATTTGAGTGCAAAATGGCCCGGAAGCGAAAGTGAAAAAAATTCGTATTTTCACCAATTATATGTGTAAGGTTCTTAATCTTGACCGTTCCTTACAGATTCGTCGAAAAATATCGAGAGAAACAAAGGTTTTTCCGATACTGATTCGGGTGCCTCCATGCGGGTCTTTTCATAAGGGTCGAGGTTGTGAAGTCTTATCGACACGAGTAAATGTTTTGTTTCTTCCATATTTTTCACTTAGGACAATCTTTAGTGGATATGGTATGATACTAAAACGAGAAAACAACTTTTCAGATCGAGTTAACGACCCTGTCCCAAAGGGGAAAAAAGTTCCTATGTTAACACCTATGGAATTTGAGTGCAAAATGGCCCGGAAGCGAAAGTGAAAAAAATTCGTATTTTCACCAATTATATGTGTAAGGTTCTTAATCTTTACCGTTCCTTACAGATTCGTCGAAAAATATCGAGAGAAACAAAGGTTTTTCCGATACTGATTCGGGTGCCTCCATGAGGGTCTTTTCATAAGGGTTGAGGTTGTGAAGTCTTATCGACACGAGTAAATGTTTTTTTTCTAACATATTTTTCACTTAGGACCATCTTTAGTGGATATGGTATGATACTTAAACGAGAAAACAACTTTTCAGATCGGGTTAACGACCCTGTCCCAACGGGGAAAAAAGTTCCTATGTTAACACCTATGGAATTTGAGTGCAAAATGGCCCGGAAGCGAAAGTGAAAAAAAATCGTATTTTCACCAATTATATGTGTAAGGTTCTTAATCTTGACCGTTCCTTACAGATTCGTCGAAAAATATCGGGAGAAACAAAGGTTTTTCCGATACTGATTCGGGTGCCTCCATGAGGGTCTTTTCATAAGGGTTGAGGTTGTGAAGTCTTATCGACACGAGTAAATGTTTTGTTTCTTCCATATTTTTCACTTAGGACAATCTTTAATGGATATGGTATGATACTAAAACGAGAAAACAACTTTTCAAATCGAGTTAACGACCCTGTCCCAAAGGGGAAAAAAGTTCCTATACCTATGGAATTTGAGTGCAAAATGGCCCTGTAGCGAAAGTGAAAAAAAATCGTATTTTCACCAATTATATGTGTAAGGTTCTTAATCTTTACCGTTCCTTACAGATTCGTCGAAAAATATCGAGAGAAACAAAGGTTTTTCCGATACTGATTCGGGTGCCTCCATGAGGGTCTTTTCATAAGGGTTGAGGTTGTGAAGTCTTATCGACACGAGTAAATGTTTTGTTTCTTCCATATTTTTCACTTAGGACAATCTTTAGTGGATATGGTATGATACTAAAACGAGAAAACAACTTTTCAGATCGAGTTAACGACCCTGTCCCAAAGGGGAAAAAAGTTCCTATGTTAACACCTATGGAATTTGAGTGCAAAATGGCCCGGAAGCGAAAGTGAAAAAAATTCGTATTTTCACCAATTATATGTGTAAGGTTCTTAATCTTGACCGTTCCTTACAGATTCGTCGAAAAATATCGAGAGAAACAAAGGTTTTTCCGATACTGATTCGGGTGCCTCCATGCGGGTCTTTTCATAAGGGTCGAGGTTGTGAAGTCTTATCGACACGAGTAAATGTTTTGTTTCTTCCATATTTTTCACTTAGGACAATCTTTAGTGGATATGGTATGATACTAAAACGAGAAAACAACTTTTCAGATCGAGTTAACGACCCTGTCCCAAAGGGGAAAAAAGTTCCTATGTTAACACCTATGGAATTTGAGTGCAAAATGGCCCGGAAGCGAAAGTGAAAAAAATTCGTATTTTCACCAATTATATGTGTAAGGTTCTTAATCTTTACCGTTCCTTACAGATTCGTCGAAAAATATCGAGAGAAACAAAGGTTTTTCCGATACTGATTCGGGTGCCTCCATGAGGGTCTTTTCATAAGGGTTGAGGTTGTGAAGTCTTATCGACACGAGTAAATGTTTTTTTTCTAACATATTTTTCACTTAGGACCATCTTTAGTGGATATGGTATGATACTTAAACGAGAAAACAACTTTTCAGATCGGGTTAACGACCCTGTCCCAACGGGGAAAAAAGTTCCTATGTTAACACCTATGGAATTTGAGTGCAAAATGGCCCGGAAGCGAAAGTGAAAAAAAATCGTATTTTCACCAATTATATGTGTAAGGTTCTTAATCTTGACCGTTCCTTACAGATTCGTCGAAAAATATCGGGAGAAACAAAGGTTTTTCCGATACTGATTCGGGTGCCTCCATGAGGGTCTTTTCATAAGGGTTGAGGTTGTGAAGTCTTATCGACACGAGTAAATGTTTTGTTTCTTCCATATTTTTCACTTAGGACAATCTTTAATGGATATGGTATGATACTAAAACGAGAAAACAACTTTTCAAATCGAGTTAACGACCCTGTCCCAAAGGGGAAAAAAGTTCCTATACCTATGGAATTTGAGTGCAAAATGGCCCTGTAGCGAAAGTGAAAAAAAATCGTATTTTCACCAATTATATGTGTAAGGTTCTTAATCTTTACCGTTCCTTACAGATTCGTCGAAAAATATCGAGAGAAACAAAGGTTTTTCCGATACTGATTCGGGTGCCTCCATGAGGGTCTTTTCATAAGGGTTGAGGTTGTGAAGTCTTATCGACACGAGTAAATGTTTTTTTATTCCATATTTTTAACTTAGGACAATCTTTAGTGGATATGGTATGATACTAAAACGAGAAAACAACTTTTCAGATCGAGTTAACGACCCTGTCCCAAAGGGGAAAAAAGTTCCTATGTTAACACCTATGGAATTTGAGTGCAAAATGGCCCGGAAGCGAAAGTGAAAAAAAATCGTATTTTCACCAATTATATGTGTAAGTTTCTTAATCTTTACCGTTCCTTACAGATTCGTCGAAAAATATCGAGAGAAACAAAGGTTTTTTCGATACTGATTTGGGTGCCTCCATGAGGGTCTTTCCATAAGGGTTGAGGTTGTGAAGCCTTATCGACACGAGTAAATGTTTTTTTTCTTCCATATTTTTCACTTAGGACAATCTTTAGTTGATATGGTATGATACTAAAACGAGAAAACAACTTTTCAGATCGAGTTAACGACCCTGTCCCAAAGGGGAAAAAAGTTCCTATGTTAACACCTATGGAATTTGAGTGCAAAATGGCCCGGAAGCGAAAGTGAAAAAAATTTGTATTTTCACCAATTATATGTGTAAGGTTCTTAATCTTTACCGTTCCTTACAGATTCGTCGAAAAATATCGAGAGAAACAAAGGTTTTTCCGATACTGATTCGGGTGCCTCCATGAGGGTCTTTTCATAAGGGTTGAGGTTGTGAAGTCTTATCGACACGAGTAAATGTTTTTTTTCTAACATATTTTTCACTTAGGACCATCTTTAGTGGATATGGTATGATACTAAAACGAGAAAACAACTTTTCAGATCGAGTTAACGACCCTGTCCCAAAGGGGAAAAAAGTTCCTATGTTAACACCTATGGAATTTGAGTGCAAAATGGCCCGGAAGCGAAAGTGAAAAAAATTCGTATTTTCACCAATTATATGTGTAAGGTTCTTAATCTTTACCGTTCCTTACAGATTCGTCGAAAAATATCGAGAGAAACAAAGGTTTTTCCGATACTGATTCGGGTGCCTCAATGAGGGTCTTTTCATAAGGGTTGAGGTTGTGAAGTCTTATCGACACGAGTAAATGTTTTTTTATTCCATATTTTTCACTTAGGACAATCTTTAGTGGATATGGTATGATACTAAAACGAGAAAACAACTTTTCAGATCGAGTTAACGACCCTGTCCCAAAGGGGAAAAAAGTTCCTATGTTAACACCTATGGAATTTGAGTGCAAAATGGCCCGGAAGCGAAAGTGAAAAAAATTCGTATTTTCACCAATTATATGTGTAAGTTTCTTAATCTTTACCGTAACTTACAGATTCGTCGAAAAATATCGAGAGAAACAAAGGTTTTTCCGATACTGATTCGGGTGCCTCCATGAGGGTCTTTTCATAAGGGTTGAGGTTGTGAAGTCTTATCGACACGAGTAAATGTTTTTTTTCTAATATAGTTTTCACTTCGGACCATCTTTAGTGGATATGGTATGATACTAAAACGAGAAAACAACTTTTCAGATCGAGTTAACGACCCTGTCCCAAAGGGGAAAAAAGTTCCTATGTTAACACCTATGGAATTTGAGTGCAAAATGGCCCGGAAGTGAAAGTGAAAAAAATTCGTATTTTCACCAATTATATGTGTAAGGTTCTTAATCTTGACCGTTCCTTACAGATTCGTCGAAAAATATCGAGAGAAACAAAGGTTTTTCCGATACTGATTCGGGTGCCTCCATGAGGGTCTTTTCATAAGGGTTGAGGTTGTGAAGTCTTATCGACACGAGTAAATGTTTTTTTATTCCATATTTTTCACTTAGGACAATCTTTAGTGGATATGGTATGATACTAAAACGAGAAAACAACTTTTCAGATCGAGTTAACGACCCTGTCCCAAAGGGGAAAAAAGTTCCTATGTTAACACCTATGGAATTTGAGTGCAAAATGGCCCGGAAGTGAAAGTGAAAAAAATTCGTATTTTCACCAATTATATGTGTAAGTTTCTTAATCTTTACCGTTCCTTACAGATTCGTCGAAAAATATCGAGAGAAACAAAGGTTTTTCCGATACTGATTCGGGTGCCTCCATGAGGGTCTTTTCATAAGGGTTGAGGTTGTGAAGTCTTATCGACACGAGTAAATGTTTTTTTTCTAACATATTTTTCACTTAGGACCATCTTTAGTGGATATGGTATGATACTTAAACGAGAAAACAACTTTTCAGATCGGGTTAACGACCCTGTCCCAACGGGGAAAAAAGTTCCTATGTTAACACCTATGGAATTTGAGTACAAAATGGCCCGGAAGCGAAAGTGAAAAAAATTCGTATTTTCACCAATTATATGTGTAAGGTTCTTAATCTTTACCGTTCCTTACAGATTCGTCGAAAAATATCGAGAGAAACAAAGGTTTTTCCGATACTGATTCGGGTGCCTCCATGAGGGTCTTTTCATAAGGGTTGAGGTTGTGAAGTCTTATCGACACGAGTAAATGTTTTTTTATTCCATATTTTTCACTTAGGACAATCTTTAGTGGATATGGTATGATACTAAAACGAGAAAACAACTTTTCAGATCGAGTTAACGACCCTGTCCCAAAGGGGAAAAAAGTTCCTATGTTAACACCTATGGAATTTGAGTGCAAAATGGCCCGGAAGTGAAAGTGAAAAAAATTCGTATTTTCACCAATTATATGTGTAAGGTTCTTAATCTTGACCGTTCCGTACAGATTCGTCGAAAAATATCGAGAGAAACAAAGGTTTTTCCGATACTGATTCGGGTGCCTCCATGAGGGTCTTTTCCTAAGGGTTGAGGTTGTGAAGTCTTATCGACACGAGTAAATGTTTTTTTTCTAACATATTTTTCACTTAGGACCATCTTTAGTGGATATGGTATGATACTAAAACGAGAAAACAACTTTTCAGATCGAGTTAACGACCCTGTCCCAAAGGGGAAAAAAGTTCCTATACCTATGGAATTTGAGTGCAAAATGGCCCGGAAGCGAAAGTGAAAAAAAATCGTATTTTCACCAATTATATGTGTAAGGTTCTTAATCTTTACCGTTCCTTATAGATTCATCGAAAAATATCGAGAGAAACAAAGGTTTTTCCGATACTGATTCGGGTGCCTCCATGAGGGTCTTTTCATAAGGGTTGAGGTTGTGAAGTCTTATCGACACGAGTAAATGTTTTTTTATTCCATATTTTTCACTTAGGACAATCTTTAGTGGATATGGTATGATACTAAAACGAGAAAACAACTTTTCAGATCGAGTTAACGACCCTGTCCCAAAGGGGAAAAAAGTTCCTATGTTAACACCTATGGAATTTGAGTGCAAAATGGCCCGGAAGCGAAAGTGAAAAAAATTCGTATTTTCACCAATTATATGTGTAAGTTTCTTAATCTTTACCGTTCCTTACAGATTCGTCGAAAAATATCGAGAGAAACAAAGGTTTTTCCGATACTGATTCGGGTGCCTCCATGAGGGTCTTTTCATAAGGGTTGAGGTTGTGAAGTCTTATCGACACGAGTAAATGTTTTTTTTCTAACATATTTTTCACTTAGGACCATCTTTAGTGGATATGGTATGATACTAAAACGAGAAAACAACTTTTCAGATCGAGTTAACGACCCTGTCCCAAAGGGGAAAAAAGTTCCTATGTTAACACCTATGGAATTTGAGTGCAAAATGGCCCGGAAGCGAAAGTGAAAAAAATTCGTATTTTCACCAATTATATGTGTAAGTTTCTTAATCTTTACCGTTCCTTACAGATTCGTCGAAAAATATCGAGAGAAACAAAGGTTTTTCCGATACTGATTCGGGTGCCTCCATGAGGGTCTTTTCATAAGGGTTGAGGTTGTGAAGTCTTATCGACACGAGTAAATGTTTTTTTTCTAATATAGTTTTCACTTCGGACCATCTTTAGTGGATATGGTATGATACTAAAACGAGAAAACAACTTTTCAGATCGAGTTAACGACCCTGTCCCAAAGGGGAAAAAAGTTCCTATGTTAACACCTATGGAATTTGAGTGCAAAATGGCCTGGAAGCGAAAGTGAAAAAAATTCGTATTTTCACCAATTATATGTGTAAGGTTCTTAATCTTGACCGTTCCTTACAGATTCGTCGAAAAATATCGGGAGAAACAAAGGTTTTTCCGATACTGATTCGGGTGCCTCCATGAGGGTCTTTTCATAAGGGTTGAGGTTGTGAAGTCTTATCGACACGAGTAAATGTTTTTTTATTCCATATTTTTCACTTAGGACAATCTTTAGTGGATATGGTATGATACTAAAACGAGAAAACAACTTTTCAGATCGAGTTAACGACCCTGTCCCAAAGGGGAAAAAAGTTCCTATGTTAACACCTATGGAATTTGAGTGCAAAATGGCCCGGAAGTGAAAGTGAAAAAAATTCGTATTTTCACCAATTATATGTGTAAGTTTCTTAATCTTTACCGTTCCTTACAGATTCGTCGAAAAATATCGAGAGAAACAAAGGTTTTTCCGATACTGATTCGGGTGCCTCCATGAGGGTCTTTTCATAAGGGTTGAGGTTGTGAAGTCTTATCGACACGAGTAAATGTTTTTTTTCTAACATATTTTTCACTTAGGACCATCTTTAGTGGATATGGTATGATACTTAAACGAGAAAACAACTTTTCAGATCGGGTTAACGACCCTGTCCCAACGGGGAAAAAAGTTCCTATGTTAACACCTATGGAATTTGAGTACAAAATGGCCCGGAAGCGAAAGTGAAAAAAATTCGTATTTTCACCAATTATATGTGTAAGGTTCTTAATCTTTACCGTTCCTTACAGATTCGTCGAAAAATATCGAGAGAAACAAAGGTTTTTCCGATACTGATTCGGGTGCCTCCATGAGGGTCTTTTCATAAGGGTTGATGTTGTGAAGTCTTATCGACACGAGTAAATGTTTTTTTATTCCATATTTTTCACTTAGGACAATCTTTAGTGGATATGGTATGATACTAAAACGAGAAAACAACTTTTCAGATCGAGTTAACGACCCTGTCCCAAAGGGGAAAAAAGTTCCTATGTTAACACCTATGGAATTTGAGTGCAAAATGGCCCGGAAGTGAAAGTGAAAAAAATTCGTATTTTCACCAATTATATGTGTAAGGTTCTTAATCTTGACCGTTCCGTACAGATTCGTCGAAAAATATCGAGAGAAACAAAGGTTTTTCCGATACTGATTCGGGTGCCTCCATGAGGGTCTTTTCCTAAGGGTTGAGGTTGTGAAGTCTTATCGACACGAGTAAATGTTTTTTTTCTAACATATTTTTCACTTAGGACCATCTTTAGTGGATATGGTATGATACTAAAACGAGAAAACAACTTTTCAGATCGAGTTAACGACCCTGTCCCAAAGGGGAAAAAAGTTCCTATACCTATGGAATTTGAGTGCAAAATGGCCCGGAAGCGAAAGTGAAAAAAAATCGTATTTTCACCAATTATATGTGTAAGGTTCTTAATCTTTACCGTTCCTTATAGATTCATCGAAAAATATCGAGAGAAACAAAGGTTTTTCCGATACTGATTCGGGTGCCTCCATGAGGGTCTTTTCATAAGGGTTGAGGTTGTGAAGTCTTATCGACACGAGTAAATGTTTTTTTATTCCATATTTTTCACTTAGGACAATCTTTAGTGGATATGGTATGATACTAAAACGAGAAAACAACTTTTCAGATCGAGTTAACGACCCTGTCCCAAAGGGGAAAAAAGTTCCTATGTTAACACCTATGGAATTTGAGTGCAAAATGGCCCGGAAGCGAAAGTGAAAAAAATTCGTATTTTCACCAATTATATGTGTAAGTTTCTTAATCTTTACCGTTCCTTACAGATTCGTCGAAAAATATCGAGAGAAACAAAGGTTTTTCCGATACTGATTCGGGTGCCTCCATGAGGGTCTTTTCATAAGGGTTGAGGTTGTGAAGTCTTATCGACACGAGTAAATGTTTTTTTTCTAACATATTTTTCACTTAGGACCATCTTTAGTGGATATGGTATGATACTAAAACGAGAAAACAACTTTTCAGATCGAGTTAACGACCCTGTCCCAAAGGGGAAAAAAGTTCCTATGTTAACACCTATGGAATTTGAGTGCAAAATGGCCCGGAAGCGAAAGTGAAAAAAATTCGTATTTTCACCAATTATATGTGTAAGTTTCTTAATCTTTACCGTTCCTTACAGATTCGTCGAAAAATATCGAGAGAAACAAAGGTTTTTCCGATACTGATTCGGGTGCCTCCATGAGGGTCTTTTCATAAGGGTTGAGGTTGTGAAGTCTTATCGACACGAGTAAATGTTTTTTTTCTAATATAGTTTTCACTTCGGACCATCTTTAGTGGATATGGTATGATACTAAAACGAGAAAACAACTTTTCAGATCGAGTTAACGACCCTGTCCCAAAGGGGAAAAAAGTTCCTATGTTAACACCTATGGAATTTGAGTGCAAAATGGCCCGGAAGCGAAAGTGAAAAAAATTCGTATTTTCACCAATTATATGTGTAAGTTTCTTAATCTTTACCGTTCCTTACAGATTCGTCGAAAAATATCGAGAGAAACAAAGGTTTTTCCGATACTGATTCGGGTGCCTCAATGAGGGTCTTTTCATAAGGGTTGAGGTTGTGAAGTCTTATCGACACGAGTAAATGTTTTTTTTCTAATATAGTTTTCACTTCGGACCATCTTTAGTGGATATGGTATGATACTAAAACGAGAAAACAACTTTTCAGATCGAGTTAACGACCCTGTCCCAAAGGGGAAAAAAGTTCCTATGTTAACACCTATGGAATTTGAGTGCAAAATGGCCCGGAAGCGAAAGTGAAAAAAATTCGTATTTTCACCAATTATATGTGTAAGTTTCTTAATCTTTACCGTTCCTTACAGATTCGTCGAAAAATATCGAGAGAAACAAAGGTTTTTCCGATACTGATTCGGGTGCCTCCATGAGGGTCTTTTCATAAGGGTTGAGGTTGTGAAGTCTTATCGACACGAGTAAATGTTTTTTTTCTAACATATTTTTCACTTAGGACCATCTTTAGTGGATATGGTATGATACTAAAACGAGAAAACAACTTTTCAGATCGAGTTAACGACCCTGTCCCAAAGGGGAAAAAAGTTCCTATGTTAACACCTATGGAATTTGAGTGCAAAATGGCCCGGAAGCGAAAGTGAAAAAAATTCGTATTTTCACCAATTATATGTGTAAGTTTCTTAATCTTTACCGTTCCTTACAGATTCGTCGAAAAATATCGAGAGAAACAAAGGTTTTTCCGATACTGATTCGGGTGCCTCCATGAGGGTCTTTTCATAAGGGTTGAGGTTGTGAAGTCTTATCGACACGAGTAAATGTTTTTTTTCTAACATATTTTTCACTTAGGACCATCTTTAGTGGATATGGTATGATACTAAAACGAGAAAACAACTTTTCAGATCGAGTTAACGACCCTGTCCCAAAGGGGAAAAAAGTTCCTATGTTAACACCTATGGAATTTGAGTGCAAAATGGCCCGGAAGCGAAAGTGAAAAAAATTCGTATTTTCACCAATTATATGTGTAAGGTTCTTAATCTTTACCGTTCCTTACAGATTCGTCGAAAAATATCGAGAGAAACAAAGGTTTTTCCGATACTGATTCGGGTGCCTCAATGAGGGTCTTTTCATAAGGGTTGAGGTTGTGAAGTCTTATCGACACGAGTAAATGTTTTTTTTCTAATATAGTTTTCACTTCGGACCATCTTTAGTGGATATGGTATGATACTAAAACGAGAAAACAACTTTTCAGATCGAGTTAACGACCCTGTCCCAAAGGGGAAAAAAGTTCCTATGTTAACACCTATGGAATTTGAGTGCAAAATGGCCCGGAAGCGAAAGTGAAAAAAATTCGTATTTTCACCAATTATATGTGTAAGGTTCTTAATCTTGACCGTTCCTTACAGATTCGTCGAAAAATATCGGGAGAAACAAAGGTTTTTCCGATACTGATTCGGGTGCCTCCATGAGGGTCTTTTCATAAGGGTTGAGGTTGTGAAGTCTTATCGACACGAGTAAATGTTTTGTTTCTTCCATATTTTTCACTTAGGACAATCTTTAATGGATATGGTATGATACTAAAACGAGAAAACAACTTTTCAAATCGAGTTAACGACCCTGTCCCAAAGGGGAAAAAAGTTCCTATACCTATGGAATTTGAGTGCAAAATGGCCCTGTAGCGAAAGTGAAAAAAAATCGTATTTTCACCAATTATATGTGTAAGGTTCTTAATCTTTACCGTTCCTTACAGATTCGTCGAAAAATATCGAGAGAAACAAAGGTTTTTCCGATACTGATTCGGGTGCCTCCATGAGGGTCTTTTCATAAGGGTTGAGGTTGTGAAGTCTTATCGACACGAGTAAATGTTTTTTTATTCCATATTTTTAACTTAGGACAATCTTTAGTGGATATGGTATGATACTAAAACGAGAAAACAACTTTTCAGATCGAGTTAACGACCCTGTCCCAAAGGGGAAAAAAGTTCCTATGTTAACACCTATGGAATTTGAGTGCAAAATGGCCCGGAAGCGAAAGTGAAAAAAATTCGTATTTTCACCAATTATATGTGTAAGTTTCTTAATCTTTACCGTAACTGACAGATTCGTCGAAAAATATCGAGAGAAACAAAGGTTTTTCCGATACTGATTCGGGTGCCTCCATGAGGGTCTTTTCATAAGGGTTGAGGTTGTGAAGTCTTATCGACACGAGTAAATGTTTTTTTTCTAATATAGTTTTCACTTCGGACCATCTTTAGTGGATATGGTATGATACTAAAACGAGAAAACAACTTTTCAGATCGAGTTAACGACCCTGTCCCAAAGGGGAAAAAAGTTCCTATGTTAACACCTATGGAATTTGAGTGCAAAATGGCCCGGAAGTGAAAGTGAAAAAAATTCGTATTTTCACCAATTATATGTGTAAGGTTCTTAATCTTGACCGTTCCTTACAGATTCGTCGAAAAATATCGAGAGAAACAAAGGTTTTTCCGATACTGATTCGGGTGCCTCCATGAGGGTCTTTTCATAAGGGTTGAGGTTGTGAAGTCTTATCGACACGAGTAAATGTTTTTTTATTCCATATTTTTCACTTAGGACAATCTTTAGTGGATATGGTATGATACTAAAACGAGAAAACAACTTTTCAGATCGAGTTAACGACCCTGTCCCAAAGGGGAAAAAAGTTCCTATGTTAACACCTATGGAATTTGAGTGCAAAATGGCCCGGAAGTGAAAGTGAAAAAAATTCGTATTTTCACCAATTATATGTGTAAGTTTCTTAATCTTTACCGTTCCTTACAGATTCGTCGAAAAATATCGAGAGAAACAAAGGTTTTTCCGATACTGATTCGGGTGCCTCCATGAGGGTCTTTTCATAAGGGTTGAGGTTGTGAAGTCTTATCGACACGAGTAAATGTTTTTTTTCTAACATATTTTTCACTTAGGACCATCTTTAGTGGATATGGTATGATACTTAAACGAGAAAACAACTTTTCAGATCGGGTTAACGACCCTGTCCCAACGGGGAAAAAAGTTCCTATGTTAACACCTATGGAATTTGAGTACAAAATGGCCCGGAAGCGAAAGTGAAAAAAATTCGTATTTTCACCAATTATATGTGTAAGGTTCTTAATCTTTACTGTTCCTTACAGATTCGTCGAAAAATATCGAGAGAAACAAAGGTTTTTCCGATACTGATTCGGGTGCCTCCATGAGGGTCTTTTCATAAGGGTTGAGGTTGTGAAGTCTTATCGACACGAGTAAATGTTTTTTTATTCCATATTTTTCACTTAGGACAATCTTTAGTGGATATGGTATGATACTAAAACGAGAAAACAACTTTTCAGATCGAGTTAACGACCCTGTCCCAAAGGGGAAAAAAGTTCCTATGTTAACACCTATGGAATTTGAGTGCAAAATGGCCCGGAAGTGAAAGTGAAAAAAATTCGTATTTTCACCAATTATATGTGTAAGGTTCTTAATCTTGACCGTTCCGTACAGATTCGTCGAAAAATATCGAGAGAAACAAAGGTTTTTCCGATACTGATTCGGGTGCCTCCATGAGGGTCTTTTCCTAAGGGTTGAGGTTGTGAAGTCTTATCGACACGAGTAAATGTTTTTTTTCTAACATATTTTTCACTTAGGACCATCTTTAGTGGATATGGTATGATACTAAAACGAGAAAAAAACTTTTCAGATCGAGTTAACGACCCTGTCCCAAAGTGGAAAAAAGTTCCTATACCTATGGAATTTGAGTGCAAAATGGCCCGGAAGCGAAAGTGAAAAAAATTCGTATTTTCACCAATTATATGTGTAAGGTTCTTAATCTTTACCGTTCCTTATAGATTCATCGAAAAATATCGAGAGAAACAAAGGTTTTTCCGATACTGATTCGGGTGCCTCCATGAGGGTCTTTTCATAAGGGTTGAGGTTGTGAAGTCTTATCGACACGAGTAAATGTTTTTTTATTCCATATTTTTCACTTAGGACAATCTTTAGTGGATATGGTATGATACTAAAACGAGAAAACAACTTTTCAGATCGAGTTAACGACCCTGTCCCAAAGGGGAAAAAAGTTCCTATGTTAACACCTATGGAATTTGAGTGCAAAATGGCCCGGAAGCGAAAGTGAAAAAAATTCGTATTTTCACCAATTATATGTGTAAGTTTCTTAATCTTTACCGTTCCTTACAGATTCGTCGAAAAATATCGAGAGAAACAAAGGTTTTTCCGATACTGATTCGGGTGCCTCCATGAGGGTCTTTTCATAAGGGTTGAGGTTGTGAAGTCTTATCGACACGAGTAAATGTTTTTTTATTCCATATTTTTCACTTAGGACAATCTTTAGTGGATATGGTATGATACTAAAACGAGAAAACAACTTTTCAGATCGAGTTAACGACCCTGTCCCAAAGGGGAAAAAAGTTCCTATGTTAACACCTATGGAATTTGAGTGCAAAATGGCCCGGAAGTGAAAGTGAAAAAAATTCGTATTTTCACCAATTATATGTGTAAGGTTCTTAATCTTGACCGTTCCGTACAGATTCGTCGAAAAATATCGAGAGAAACAAAGGTTTTTCCGATACTGATTCGGGTGCCTCCATGAGGGTCTTTTCCTAAGGGTTGAGGTTGTGAAGTCTTATCGACACGAGTAAATGTTTTTTTTCTAACATATTTTTCACTTAGGACCATCTTTAGTGGATATGGTATGATACTAAAACGAGAAAACAACTTTTCAGATCGAGTTAACGACCCTGTCCCAAAGTGGAAAAAAGTTCCTATACCTATGGAATTTGAGTGCAAAATGGCCCGGAAGCGAAAGTGAAAAAAAATCGTATTTTCACCAATTATATGTGTAAGGTTCTTAATCTTTACCGTTCCTTATAGATTCATCGAAAAATATCGAGAGAAACAAAGGTTTTTCCGATACTGATTCGGGTGCCTCCATGAGGGTCTTTTCATAAGGGTTGAGGTTGTGAAGTCTTATCGACACGAGTAAATGTTTTTTTATTCCATATTTTTCACTTAGGACAATCTTTAGTGGATATGGTATGATACTAAAACGAGAAAACAACTTTTCAGATCGAGTTAACGACCCTGTCCCAAAGGGGAAAAAAGTTCCTATGTTAACACCTATGGAATTTGAGTGCAAAATGGCCCGGAAGCGAAAGTGAAAAAAATTCGTATTTTCACCAATTATATGTGTAAGTTTCTTAATCTTTACCGTTCCTTACAGATTCGTCGAAAAATATCGAGAGAAACAAAGGTTTTTCCGATACTGATTCGGGTGCCTCCATGAGGGTCTTTTCATAAGGGTTGAGGTTGTGAAGTCTTATCGACACGAGTAAATGTTTTTTTTCTAACATATTTTTCACTTAGGACCATCTTTAGTGGATATGGTATGATACTAAAACGAGAAAACAACTTTTCAGATCGAGTTAACGACCCTGTCCCAAAGGGGAAAAAAGTTCCTATGTTAACACCTATGGAATTTGAGTGCAAAATGGCCCGGAAGCGAAAGTGAAAAAAATTCGTATTTTCACCAATTATATGTGTAAGTTTCTTAATCTTTACCGTTCCTTACAGATTCGTCGAAAAATATCGAGAGAAACAAAGGTTTTTCCGATACTGATTCGGGTGCCTCCATGAGGGTCTTTTCATAAGGGTTGAGGTTGTGAAGTCTTATCGACACGAGTAAATGTTTTTTTTCTAATATAGTTTTCACTTCGGACCATCTTTAGTGGATATGGTATGATACTAAAACGAGAAAACAACTTTTCAGATCGAGTTAACGACCCTGTCCCAAAGGGGAAAAAAGTTCCTATGTTAACACCTATGGAATTTGAGTGCAAAATGGCCCGGAAGCGAAAGTGAAAAAAATTCGTATTTTCACCAATTATATGTGTAAGTTTCTTAATCTTTACCGTTCCTTACAGATTCGTCGAGAAATATCGAGAGAAACAAAGGTTTTTCCGATACTGATTCGGGTGCCTCAATGAGGGTCTTTTCATAAGGGTTGAGGTTGTGAAGTCTTATCGACACGAGTAAATGTTTTTTTTCTAATATAGTTTTCACTTCGGACCATCTTTAGTGGATATGGTATGATACTAAAACGAGAAAACAACTTTTCAGATCGAGTTAACGACCCTGTCCCAAAGGGGAAAAAAGTTCCTATGTTAACACCTATGGAATTTGAGTGCAAAATGGCCCGGAAGCGAAAGTGAAAAAAATTCGTATTTTCACCAATTATATGTGTAAGTTTCTTAATCTTTACCGTTCCTTACAGATTCGTGGAAAAATATCGAGAGAAACAAAGGTTTTTCCGATACTGATTCGGGTGCCTCCATGAGGGTCTTTTCATAAGGGTTGAGGTTGTGAAGTCTTATCGACACGAGTAAATGTTTTTTTTCTAACATATTTTTCACTTAGGACCATCTTTAGTGGATATGGTATGATACTAAAACGAGAAAACAACTTTTCAGATCGAGTTAACGACCCTGTCCCAAAGGGGAAAAAAGTTCCTATGTTAACACCTATGGAATTTGAGTGCAAAATGGCCCGGAAGCGAAAGTGAAAAAAATTCGTATTTTCACCAATTATATGTGTAAGGTTCTTAATCTTTACCGTTCCTTACAGATTCGTCGAAAAATATCGAGAGAAACAAAGGTTTTTCCGATACTGATTCGGGTGCCTCAATGAGGGTCTTTTCATAAGGGTTGAGGTTGTGAAGTCTTATCGACACGAGTAAATGTTTTTTTTCTAATATAGTTTTCACTTCGGACCATCTTTAGTGGATATGGTATGATACTAAAACGAGAAAACAACTTTTCAGATCGAGTTAACGACCCTGTCCCAAAGGGGAAAAAAGTTCCTATGTTAACACCTATGGAATTTGAGTGCAAAATGGCCCGGAAGCGAAAGTGAAAAAAATTCGTATTTTCACCAATTATATGTGTAAGGTTCTTAATCTTTACCGTTCCTTACAGATTCGTCGAAAAATATCGAGAGAAACAAAGGTTTTTCCGATACTGATTCGGGTGCCTCAATGAGGGTCTTTTCATAAGGGTTGAGGTTGTGAAGTCTTATCGACACGAGTAAATGTTTTTTTTCTAATATAGTTTTCACTTCGGACCATCTTTAGTGGATATGGTATGATACTAAAACGAGAAAACAACTTTTCAGATCGAGTTAACGACCCTGTCCCAAAGGGGAAAAAAGTTCCTATGTTAACACCTATGGAATTTGAGTGCAAAATGGCCCGGAAGCGAAAGTGAAAAAAATTCGTATTTTCACCAATTATATGTGTAAGGTTCTTAATCTTGACCGTTCCTTACAGATTCGTCGAAAAATATCGGGAGAAACAAAGGTTTTTCCGATACTGATTCGGGTGCCTCCATGAGGGTCTTTTCATAAGGGTTGAGGTTGTGAAGTCTTATCGACACGAGTAAATGTTTTGTTTCTTCCATATTTTTCACTTAGGACAATCTTTAATGGATATGGTATGATACTAAAACGAGAAAACAACTTTTCAAATCGAGTTAACGACCCTGTCCCAAAGGGGAAAAAAGTTCCTATACCTATGGAATTTGAGTGCAAAATGGCCCTGTAGCGAAAGTGAAAAAAAATCGTATTTTCACCAATTATATGTGTAAGGTTCTTAATCTTTACCGTTCCTTACAGATTCGTCGAAAAATATCGAGAGAAACAAAGGTTTTTCCGATACTGATTCGGGTGCCTCCATGAGGGTCTTTTCATAAGGGTTGAGGTTGTGAAGTCTTATCGACACGAGTAAATGTTTTTTTATTCCATATTTTTAACTTAGGACAATCTTTAGTGGATATGGTATGATACTAAAACGAGAAAACAACTTTTCAGATCGAGTTAACGACCCTGTCCCAAAGGGGAAAAAAGTTCCTATGTTAACACCTATGGAATTTGAGTGCAAAATGGCCCGGAAGCGAAAGTGAAAAAAATTCGTATTTTCACCAATTATATGTGTAAGTTTCTTAATCTTTACCGTTCCTTACAGATTCGTCGAAAAATATCGAGAGAAACAAAGGTTTTTCCGATACTGATTCGGGTGCCTCCATGAGGGTCTTTTCATAAGGGTTGAGGTTGTGAAGTCTTATCGACACGAGTAAATGTTTTTTTTCTAACATATTTTTCACTTAGGACCATCTTTAGTGGATATGGTATGATACTAAAACGAGAAAACAACTTTTCAGATCGAGTTAACGACCCTGTCCCAAAGGGGAAAAAAGTTCCTATGTTAACACCTATGGAATTTGAGTGCAAAATGGCCCGGAAGCGAAAGTGAAAAAAATTCGTATTTTCACCAATTATATGTGTAAGTTTCTTAATCTTTACCGTTCCTTACAGATTCGTCGAAAAATATCGAGAGAAACAAAGGTTTTTCCGATACTGATTCGGGTGCCTCCATGAGGGTCTTTTCATAAGGGTTGAGGTTGTGAAGTCTTATCGACACGAGTAAATGTTTTTTTTCTAACATATTTTTCACTTAGGACCATCTTTAGTGGATATGGTATGATACTAAAACGAGAAAACAACTTTTCAGATCGAGTTAACGACCCTGTCCCAAAGGGGAAAAAAGTTCCTATGTTAACACCTATGGAATTTGAGTGCAAAATGGCCCGGAAGCGAAAGTGAAAAAAATTCGTATTTTCACCAATTATATGTGTAAGTTTCTTAATCTTTACCGTTCCTTAAGAATTCGTCGAAAAATATCGAGAGAAACAAAGGTTTTTCCGATACTGATTCGGGTGCCTCCATGAGGGTCTTTTCATAAGGGTTGAGGTTGTGAAGTCTTATCGACACGAGTAAATGTTTTTTTTCTAACATATTTTTCACTTAGGACCATCTTTAGTGGATATGGTATGATACTAAAACGAGAAAACAACTTTTCAGATCGAGTTAACGACCCTGTCCCAAAGGGGAAAAAAGTTCCTATGTTAACACCTATGGAATTTGAGTGCAAAATGGCCCGGAAGCGAAAGTGAAAAAAATTCGTATTTTCACCAATTATATGTGTAAGGTTCTTAATCTTGACCGTTCCTTACAGATTCGTCGAAAAATATCGAGAGAAACAAAGGTTTTTCCGATACTGATTCGGGTGCCTCCATGAGGGTCTTTTCATAAGGGTTGAGGTTGTGAAGTCTAATCGACACGAGTAAATGTTTTGTTTCTTCCATATTTTTCACTTAGGACAATCTTTAATGGATATGGTATGATACTAAAACGAGAAAACAACTTTTCAAATCGAGTTAACGACCCTGTCCCAAAGGGGAAAAAAGTTCCTATACCTATGGAATTTGAGTGCAAAATGGCCCTGTAGCGAAAGTGAAAAAAAATCGTATTTTCACCAATTATATGTGTAAGGTTCTTAATCTTTACCGTTCCTTACAGATTCGTCGAAAAATATCGAGAGAAACAAAGGTTTTTCCGATACTGATTCGGGTGCCTCCATGAGGGTCTTTTCATAAGGGTTGAGGTTGTGAAGTCTTATCGACACGAGTAAATGTTTTTTTTCTAACATATTTTTCACTTAGGACCATCTTTAGTGGATATGGTATGATACTAAAACGAGAAAACAACTTTTCAGATCGAGTTAACGACCCTGTCCCAAAGGGGAAAAAAGTTCCTATGTTAACACCTATGGAATTTGAGTGCAAAATGGCCCGGAAGCGAAAGTGAAAAAAATTCGTATTTTCACCAATTATATGTGTAAGGTTCTTAATCTTGACCGTTCCTTACAGATTCGTCGAAAAATATCGAGAGAAACAAAGGTTTTTCCGATACTGATTCGGGTGCCTCCATGAGGGTCTTTTCATAAGGGTTGAGGTTGTGAAGTCTAATCGACACGAGTAAATGTTTTGTTTCTTCCATATTTTTCACTTAGGACAATCTTTAATGGATATGGTATGATACTAAAACGAGAAAACAACTTTTCAAATCGAGTTAACGACCCTGTCCCAAAGGGGAAAAAAGTTCCTATACCTATGGAATTTGAGTGCAAAATGGCCCTGTAGCGAAAGTGAAAAAAAATCGTATTTTCACCAATTATATGTGTAAGGTTCTTAATCTTTACCGTTCCTTACAGATTCGTCGAAAAATATCGAGAGAAACAAAGGTTTTTCCGATACTGATTCGGGTGCCTCCATGAGGGTCTTTTCATAAGGGTTGAGGTTGTGAAGTCTTATCGACACGAGTAAATGTTTTTTTATTCCATATTTTTCACTTAGGACAATCTTTAGTGGATATGGTATGATACTAAAACGAGAAAACAACTTTTCAGATCGAGTTAACGACCCTGTCCCAAAGGGGAAAAAAGTTCCTATGTTAACACCTATGGAATTTGAGTGCAAAATGGCCCGGAAGCGAAAGTGAAAAAAAATCGTATTTTCACCAATTATATGTGTAAGTTTCTTAATCTTTACCGTTCCTTACAGATTCGTCGAAAAATATCGAGAGAAACAAAGGTTTTTTCGATACTAATTTGGGTGCCTCCATGAGGGTCTTTTCATAAGGGTTGAGGTTGTGAAGCCTTATCGACACGAGTAAATGTTTTTTTTCTTCCATATTTTTCACTTAGGACAATCTTTAGTTGATATGGTATGATACTAAAACGAGAAAACAACTTTTCAGATCGAGTTAACGACCCTGTCCCAAAGGGGAAAAAAGTTCCTATGTTAACACCTATGGAATTTGATTGCAAAATGGCCCGGAAGCGAAAGTGAAAAAAATTTGTATTTTCACCAATTATATGTGTAAGGTTCTTAATCTTTACCGTTCCTTACAGATTCGTCGAAAAATATCGAGAGAAACAAAGGTTTTTCCGATACTGATTCGGGTGCCTCCATGAGGGTCTTTTCATAAGGGTTGAGGTTGTGAAGTCTTATCGACACGAGTAAATGTTTTTTTTCTAACATATTTTTCACTTAGGACCATCTTTAGTGGATATGGTATGATACTAAAACGAGAAAACAACTTTTCAGATCGAGTTAACGACCCTGTCCCAAAGGGGAAAAAAGTTCCTATGTTAACACCTATGGAATTTGAGTGCAAAATGGCCCGGAAGCGAAAGTGAAAAAAATTCGTATTTTCACCAATTATATGTGTAAGGTTCTTAATCTTTACCGTTCCTTACAGATTCGTCGAAAAATATCGAGAGAAACAAAGGTTTTTCCGATACTGATTCGGGTGCCTCAATGAGGGTCTTTTCATAATGGTTGAGGTTGTGAAGTCTTATCGACACGAGTAAATGTTTTTTTATTCCATATTTTTCACTTAGGACAATCTTTAGTGGATATGGTATGATACTAAAACGAGAAAACAACTTTTCAGATCGAGTTAACGACCCTGTCCCAAAGGGGAAAAAAGTTCCTATGTTAACACCTATGGAATTTGAGTGCAAAATGGCCCGGAAGCGAAAGTGAAAAAAATTCGTATTTTCACCAATTATATGTGTAAGGTTCTTAATCTTTACCGTTCCTTACAGATTCGTCGAAAAATATCGAGAGAAACAAAGGTTTTTCCGATACTGATTCGGGTGCCTCCATGAGGGTCTTTTCATAAGGGTTGAGGTTGTGAAGTCTTATCGACACGAGTAAATGTTTTTTTATTCCATATTTTTCACTTAGGACAATCTTTAGTGGATATGGTATGATACTAAAACGAGAAAACAACTTTTCAGATCGAGTTAACGACCCTGTCCCAAAGGGGAAAAAAGTTCCTATGTTAACACCTATGGAATTTGAGTGCAAAATGGCCCGGAAGCGAAAGTGAAAAAAATTCGTATTTTCACCAATTATATGTGTAAGTTTCTTAATCTTGACCGTTCTTTACAGATTCGTCGAAAAATATCGAGAGAAACAAAGGTTTTTCCGATACTGATTCGGGTGCCTCCATGAGGGTCTTTTCATAAGGGTTGAGGTTGTGAAGTCTTATCGACACGAGTAAATGTTTTTTTTCTAATATAGTTTTCACTTCGGACCATCTTTAGTGGATATGGTATGATACTAAAACGAGAAAACAACTTTTCAGATCGAGTTAACGACCCTGTCCCAAAGGGGAAAAAAGTTCCTATGTTAACACCTATGGAATTTGAGTGCAAAATGGCCCGGAAGCGAAAGTGAAAAAAATTCGTATTTTCACCAATTATATGTGTAAGTTTCTTAATCTTTACCGTTCCTTACAGATTCGTCGAAAAATATCGAGAGAAACAAAGGTTTTTCCGATACTGATTCGGGTGCCTCCATGAGGGTCTTTTCATAAGGGTTGAGGTTGTGAAGTCTTATCGACACGAGTAAATGTTTTTTTATTCCATATTTTTCACTTAGGACAATCTTTAGTGGATATGGTATGATACTAAAACGAGAAAACAACTTTTCAGATCGAGTTAACGACCCTGTCCCAAAGGGGAAAAAAGTTCCTATGTTAACACCTATGGAATTTGAGTGCAAAATGGCCCGGAAGCGAAAGTGAAAAAAATTCGTATTTTCACCAATTATATGTGTAAGTTTCTTAATCTTGACCGTTCTTTACAGATTCGTCGAAAAATATCGAGAGAAACAAAGGTTTTTCCGATACTGATTCGGGTGCCTCCATGAGGGTCTTTTCATAAGGGTTGAGGTTGTGAAGTCTTATCGACACGAGTAAATGTTTTTTTTCTAATATAGTTTTCACTTCGGACCATCTTTAGTGGATATGGTATGATACTAAAACGAGAAAACAACTTTTCAGATCGAGTTAACGACCCTGTCCCAAAGGGGAAAAAAGTTCCTATGTTAACACCTATGGAATTTGAGTGCAAAATGGCCCGGAAGCGAAAGTGAAAAAAATTCGTATTTTCACCAATTATATGTGTAAGTTTCTTAATCTTTACCGTTCCTTACAGATTCGTCGAAAAATATCGAGAGAAACAAAGGTTTTTCCGATACTGATTCGGGTGCCTCCATGAGGGTCTTTTCATAAGGGTTGAGGTTGTGAAGTCTTATCGACACGAGTAAATGTTTTTTTATTCCATATTTTTCACTTAGGACAATCTTTAGTGGATATGGTATGATACTAAAACGAGAAAACAACTTTTCAGATCGAGTTAACGACCCTGTCCCAAAGGGGAAAAAAGTTCCTATGTTAACACCTATGGAATTTGAGTGCAAAATGGCCCGGAAGCGAAAGTGAAAAAAATTCGTATTTTCACCAATTATATGTGTAAGTTTCTTAATCTTTACCGTTCTTTACAGATTCGTCGAAAAATATCGAGAGAAACAAAGGTTTTTCCGATACTGATTCGGGTGCCTCCATGAGGGTCTTTTCATAAGGGTTGAGGTTGTGAAGTGTTATCGACACGAGTAAATGTTTTTTTTCTAATATAGTTTTCACTTCGGACCATCTTTAGTGGATATGGTATGATACTAAAACGAGAAAACAACTTTTCAGATCGAGTTAACGACCCTGTCCCAAAGGGGAAAAAAGTTCCTATGTTAACACCTATGGAATTTGAGTGCAAAATGGCCCGGAAGTGAAAGTGAAAAAAATTCGTATTTTCACCAATTATATGTGTAAGGTTCTTAATCTTGACCGTTCCTTACAGATTCGTCGAAAAATATCGAGAGAAACAAAGGTTTTTCCGATACTGATTCGGGTGCCTCCATGAGGGTCTTTTCATAAGGGTTGAGGTTGTGAAGTCTTATCGACACGAGTAAATGTTTTTTTATTCCATATTTTTCACTTAGGACAATCTTTAGTGGATATGGTATGATACTAAAACGAGAAAACAACTTTTCAGATCGAGTTAACGACCCTGTCCCAAAGGGGAAAAAAGTTCCTATGTTAACACCTATGGAATTTGAGTGCAAAATGGCCCGGAAGCGAAAGTGAAAAAAATTTGTATTTTCACCAATTATATGTGTAAGGTTCTTAATCTTTACCGTTCCTTACAGATTCGTCGAAAAATATCGAGAGAAACAAAGGTTTTTCCGATACTGATTCGGGTGCCTCCATGAGGGTCTTTTCATAAGGGTTGAGGTTGTGAAGTCTTATCGACACGAGTAAATGTTTTTTTATTCCATATTTTTCACTTAGGACAATTTTTAGTGGATATGGTATGATACTAAAACGAGAAAACAACTTTTCAGATCGAGTTAACGACCCTGTCCCAAAGGGGAAAAAAGTTCCTATGTTAACACCTATGGAATTTGAGTGCAAAATGGCCCGGAAGCGAAAGTGAAAAAAATTCGTATTTTCACCAATTATATGTGTAAGTTTCTTAATCTTTACCGTTCCTTACAGATTCGTCGAAAAATATCGAGAGAAACAAAGGTTTTTCCGATACTGATTCGGGTGCCTCCATGAGGGTCTTTTCATAAGGGTTGAGGTTGTGAAGTCTTATCGACACGAGTAAATGTTTTTTTTCTAATATAGTTTTCACTTCGGACCATCTTTAGTGGATATGGTATGATACTAAAACGAGAAAACAACTTTTCAGATCGAGTTAACGACCCTGTCCCAAAGGGGAAAAAAGTTCCTATGTTAACACCTATGGAATTTGAGTGCAAAATGGCCCGGAAGTGAAAGTGAAAAAAATTCGTATTTTCACCAATTATATGTGTAAGGTTCTTAATCTTGACCGTTCCTTACAGATTCGTCGAAAAATATCGAGAGAAACAAAGGTTTTTCCGATACTGATTCGGGTGCCTCCATGAGGGTCTTTTCATAAGGGTTGAGGTTGTGAAGTCTTATCGACACGAGTAAATGTTTTTTTATTCCATATTTTTCACTTAGGACAATCTTTAGTGGATATGGTATGATACTAAAACGAGAAAACAACTTTTCAGATCGAGTTAACGACCCTGTCCCAAAGGGGAAAAAAGTTCCTATGTTAACACCTATGGAATTTGAGTGCAAAATGGCCCGGAAGCGAAAGTGAAAAAAATTTGTATTTTCACCAATTATATGTGTAAGGTTCTTAATCTTTACCGTTCCTTACAGATTCGTCGAAAAATATCGAGAGAAACAAAGGTTTTTCCGATACTGATTCGGGTGCCTCCATGAGGGTCTTTTCATAAGGGTTGAGGTTGTGAAGTCTTATCGACACGAGTAAATGTTTTTTTATTCCATATTTTTCACTTAGGACAATCTTTAGTGGATATGGTATGATACTAAAACGAGAAAACAACTTTTCAGATCGAGTTAACGACCCTGTCCCAAAGGGGAAAAAACTTCCTATGTTAACACCTATGGAATTTGAGTGCAAAATGGCCCGGAAGCGAAAGTGAAAAAAAATCGTATTTTCACCAATTATATGTGTAAGTTTCTTAATCTTTACCGTTCCTTACAGATTCGTCGAAAAATATCGAGAGAAACAAAGGTTTTTGCGATACTGATTTGGGTGCCTCCATGAGGGTCTTTTCATAAGGGTTGAGGTTGTGAAGCCTTATCGACACGAGTAAATGTTTTTTTTCTTCCATATTTTTCACTTAGGACAATCTTTAGTTTATATGGTATGATACTAAAACGAGAAAACAACTTTTCAGATCGAGTTAACGACCCTGTCCCAAAGGGGAAAAAAGTTCCTATGTTAACACCTATGGAATTTGAGTGGAAAATGGCCCGGAAGCGAAAGTGAAAAAAATTCGTATTTTCACCAATTATATGTGTAAGTTTCTTATTCTTAAACGTTCCTTACAGATTCGTCGAAAAATATCGAGAGAAACAAAGGTTTTTCCGATACTGATTCGGGTGCCTCCATAAGGGTCTTTTCATAAGGGTTGAGGTTGTGAAGCCTTATCGACACGAGTAAATGTTTTTTTTCTTCCATATTTTTCACTTAGGACAATCTTTAGTGGATATGGTATGATACTAAAACGAGAAAACAACTTTTCAGATCGAGTTAACGACCCTGTCCCAAAGGGGAAAAAAGTTCCTATGTTAACACCTATGGAATTTGAGTGCAAAATGGCCCGGAAGCGAAAGTGAAAAAAATTCGTATTTTCACCAATTATATGTGTAAGTTTCTTAATCTTTACCGTTCCTTACAGATTCGTCGAAAAATATCGAGAGAAACAAAGGTTTTTCCGATACTGATTCGGGTGCCTCAATAAGGGTCTTTTCATAAGGGTTGAGGTTGTGAAGTCTTATCGACACGAGTAAATGTTTTTTTATTCCATATTTTTCACTTAGGACAATCTTTAGTGGATATGGTATGATACTAAAACGAGAAAACAACTTTTCAGATCGAGTTAACGACCCTGTCCCAAAGGGGAAAAAAGTTCCTATGTTAACACCTATGGAATTTGAGTGCAAAATGGCCCGGAAGCGAAAGTGAAAAAAATTCGTATTTTCACCAATTATATGTGTAGGTTTCTTAATCTTTACCGTTCCTTACAGATTCGTCAAAAAATATCGAGAGAAACAAAGGTTTTTCCGATACTGATTCGGGTGCCTCCATGAGGGTCTTTTCATAAGGGTTGAGGTTGTGAAGTCTTATCGACACGAGTAAATGTTTTTTTTCTAATATAGTTTTCACTTCGGACCATCTTTAGTGGATATGGTATGATACTAAAACGAGAAAACAACTTTTCAGATCGAGTTAACGACCCTGTCCCAAAGGGGAAAAAAGTTCCTATGTTAACACCTATGGAATTTGAGTGCAAAATGGCCCGGAAGTGAAAGTGAAAAAAATTCGTATTTTCACCAATTATATGTGTAAGGTTCTTAATCTTGACCGTTCCTTACAGATTCGTCGAAAAATATCGAGAGAAACAAAGGTTTTTCCGATACTGATTCGGGTGCCTCCATGAGGGTCTTTTCATAAGGGTTGAGGTTGTGAAGTCTTATCGACACGAGTAAATGTTTTTTTATTCCATATTTTTCACTTAGGACAATCTTTAGTGGATATGGTATGATACTAAAACGAGAAAACAACTTTTCAGATCGAGTTAACGACCCTGTCCCAAAGGGGAAAAAAGTTCCTATGTTAACACCTATGGAATTTGAGTGCAAAATGGCCCGGAAGCGAAAGTGAAAAAAATTTGTATTTTCACCAATTATATGTGTAAGGTTCTTAATCTTTACCGTTCCTTACAGATTCGTCGAAAAATATCGAGAGAAACAAAGGTTTTTTCGATACTGATTCGGGTGCCTCCATGAGGGTCTTTTCATAAGGGTTGAGGTTGTGAAGTCTTATCGACACGAGTAAATGTTTTTTTATTCCATATTTTTCACTTAGGACAATCTTTAGTGGATATGGTATGATACTAAAACGAGAAAACAACTTTTCAGATCGAGTTAACGACCCTGTCCCAAAGGGGAAAAAACTTCCTATGTTAACACCTATGGAATTTGAGTGCAAAATGGCCCGGAAGCGAAAGTGAAAAAAAATCGTATTTTCACCAATTATATGTGTAAGTTTCTTAATCTTTACCGTTCCTTACAGATTCGTCGAAAAATATCGAGAGAAACAAAGGTTTTTGCGATACTGATTTGGGTGCCTCCATGAGGGTCTTTTCATAAGGGTTGAGGTTGTGAAGCCTTATCGACACGAGTAAATGTTTTTTTTCTTCCATATTTTTCACTTAGGACAATCTTTAGTTTATATGGTATGATACTAAAACGAGAAAACAACTTTTCAGATCGAGTTAACGACCCTGTCCCAAAGGGGAAAAAAGTTCCTATGTTAACACCTATGGAATTTGAGTGCAAAATGGCCCGGAAGCGAAAGTGAAAAAAATTCGTATTTTCACCAATTATATGTGTAAGTTTCTTATTCTTAAACGTTCCTTACAGATTCGTCGAAAAATATCGAGAGAAACAAAGGTTTTTCCGATACTGATTCGGGTGCCTCCATAAGGGTCTTTTCATAAGGGTTGAGGTTGTGAAGCCTTATCGACACGAGTAAATGTTTTTTTTCTTCCATATTTTTCACTTCGGACCATCTTTAGTGGATATGGTATGATACTAAAACGAGAAAACAACTTTTCAGATCGAGTTAACGACCCTGTCCCAAAGGGGAAAAAAGTTCCTATGTTAACACCTATGGAATTTGAGTGCAAAATGGCCCGGAAGCGAAAGTGAAAAAAATTCGTATTTTCACCAATTATATGTGTAAGTTTCTTAATCTTTACCGTTCCTTACAGATTCGTCGAAAAATATCGAGAGAAACAAAGGTTTTTCCGATACTGATTCGGGTGCCTCCATGAGGGTCTTTTCATAAGGGTTGAGGTTGTGAAGTCTTATCGACACGAGTAAATGTTTTTTTTCTAATATAGTTTTCACTTCGGACCATCTTTAGTGGATATGGTATGATACTAAAACGAGAAAACAACTTTTCAGATCGAGTTAACGACCCTGTCCCAAAGGGGAAAAAAGTTCCTATGTTAACACCTATGGAATTTGAGTGCAAAATGGCCCGGAAGCGAAAGTGAAAAAAATTTGTATTTTCACCAATTATATGTGTAAGGTTCTTAATCTTTACCGTTCCTTACAGATTCGTCGAAAAATATCGAGAGAAACAAAGGTTTTTCCGATACTGATTCGGGTGCCTCCATGAGGGTCTTTTCATAAGGGTTGAGGTTGTGAAGTCTTATCGACACGAGTAAATGTTTTTTTATTCCATATTTTTCACTTAGGACAATATTTAGTGGATATGGTATGATACTAAAACGAGAAAACAACTTTTCAGATCGAGTTAACGACCCTGTCCCAAAGGGGAAAAAACTTCCTATGTTAACACCTATGGAATTTGAGTGCAAAATGGCCCGGAAGCGAAAGTGAAAAAAATTCGTATTTTCACCAATTATATGTGTAAGTTTCTTATTCTTAAACGTTCCTTACAGATTCGTCGAAAAATATCGAGAGAAACAAAGGTTTTTCCGATACTGATTCGGGTGCCTCCATAAGGGTCTTTTCATAAGGGTTGAGGTTGTGAAGCCTTATCGACACGAGTAAATGTTTTTTTTCTTCCATATTTTTCACTTAGGACAATCTTTAGTGGATATGGTATGATACTAAAACGAGAAAACAACTTTTCAGATCGAGTTAACGACCCTGTCCCAAAGGGGAAAAAAGTTCCTATGTTAACACCTATGGAATTTGAGTGCAAAATGGCCCGGAAGCGAAAGTGAAAAAAATTCGTATTTTCACCAATTATATGTGTAAGTTTCTTAATCTTTACCGTTCCTTACAGATTCGTCGAAAAATATCGAGAGAAACAAAGGTTTTTCCGATACTGATTCGGGTGCCTCAATAAGGGTCTTTTCATAAGGGTTGAGGTTGTGAAGTCTTATCGACACGAGTAAATGTTTTTTTATTCCATATTTTTCACTTAGGACAATCTTTAGTGGATATGGTATGATACTAAAACGAGAAAACAACTTTTCAGATCGAGTTAACGACCCTGTCCCAAAGGGGAAAAAAGTTCCTATGTTAACACCTATGGAATTTGAGTGCAAAATGGCCCGGAAGCGAAAGTGAAAAAAATTCGTATTTTCACCAATTATATGTGTAGGTTTCTTAATCTTTACCGTTCCTTACAGATTCGTCAAAAAATATCGAGAGAAACAAAGGTTTTTCCGATACTGATTCGGGTGCCTCCATGAGGGTCTTTTCATAAGGGTTGAGGTTGTGAAGTCTTATCGACACGAGTAAATGTTTTTTTTCTAATATAGTTTTCACTTCGGACCATCTTTAGTGGATATGGTATGATACTAAAACGAGAAAACAACTTTTCAGATCGAGTTAACGACCCTGTCCCAAAGGGGAAAAAAGTTCCTATGTTAACACCTATGGAATTTGAGTGCAAAATGGCCCGGAAGCGAAAGTGAAAAAAATTCGTATTTTCACCAATTATATGTGTAAGTTTCTTAATCTTTACCGTTCCTTACAGATTCGTCGAAAAATATCGAGAGAAACAAAGGTTTTTCCGATACTGATTCGGGTGCCTCCATGAGGGTCTTTTCATAAGGGTTGAGGTTGTGAAGTCTTATCGACACGAGTAAATGTTTTTTTTCTAATATAGTTTTCACTTCGGACCATCTTTAGTGGATATGGTATGATACTAAAACGAGAAAACAACTTTTCAGATCGAGTTAACGACCCTGTCCCAAAGGGGAAAAAAGTTCCTATGTTAACACCTATGGAATTTGAGTGCAAAATGGCCCGGAAGCGAAAGTGAAAAAAATTCGTATTTTCACCAATTATATGTGTAAGTTTCTTAATCTTTACCGTTCCTTACAGATTCGTCGAAAAATATCGAGAGAAACAAAGGTTTTTCCGATACTGATTCGGGTGCCTCCATGAGGGTCTTTTCATAAGGGTTGAGGTTGTGAAGTCTTATCGACACGAGTAAATGTTTTTTTTCTAATATAGTTTTCACTTCGGACCATCTTTAGTGGATATGGTATGATACTAAAACGAGAAAACAACTTTTCAGATCGAGTTAACGACCCTGTCCCAAAGGGGAAAAAAGTTCCTATGTTAACACCTATGGAATTTGAGTGCAAAATGGCCCGGAAGCGAAAGTGAAAAAAATTTGTATTTTCACCAATTATATGTGTAAGGTTCTTAATCTTTACCGTTCCTTACAGATTCGTCGAAAAATATCGAGAGAAACAAAGGTTTTTCCGATACTGATTCGGGTGCCTCCATGAGGGTCTTTTCATAAGGGTTGAGGTTGTGAAGTCTTATCGACACGAGTAAATGTTTTTTTATTCCATATTTTTCACTTAGGACAATATTTAGTGGATATGGTATGATACTAAAACGAGAAAACAACTTTTCAGATCGAGTTAACGACCCTGTCCCAAAGGGGAAAAAACTTCCTATGTTAACACCTATGGAATTTGAGTGCAAAATGGCCCGGAAGCGAAAGTGAAAAAAATTCGTATTTTCACCAATTATATGTGTAAGTTTCTTAATCTTTACCGTTCCTTACAGATTCGTCGAAAAATATCGAGAGAAACAAAGGTTTTTCCGATACTGATTCGGGTGCCTCAATAAGGGTCTTTTCATAAGGGTTGAGGTTGTGAAGTCTTATCGACACGAGTAAATGTTTTTTTATTCCATATTTTTCACTTAGGACAATCTTTAGTGGATATGGTATGATACTAAAACGAGAAAACAACTTTTCAGATCGAGTTAACGACCCTGTCCCAAAGGGGAAAAAAGTTCCAATGTTAACACCTATGGAATTTGAGTGCAAAATGGCCCGGAAGCGAAAGTGAAAAAAATTCGTATTTTCACCAATTATATGTGTAAGGTTCTTAATCTTGACCGTTCCTTACAGATTCGTCGAAAAATATCGAGAGAAACAAAGGTTTTTCCGATACTGATTCGGGTGCCTCCATGAGGGTCTTTTCATAAGGGTTGAGGTTGTGAAGTCTTATCGACACGAGTAAATGTTTTCTTTCTTCCATATTTTTCACTTAGGACAATCTTTAGTGGATATGGTATGATACTAAAACGAGAAAACAACTTTTCAGATCGAGTTAACGACCCTGTCCCAAAGGGGAAAAAAGTTCCTATGTTAACACCTATGGAATTTGAGTGCAAAATGGCCCGGAAGCGAAAGTGAAAAAAAATCGTATTTTCACCAATTATATGTGTAAGTTTCTTAATCTTTACCGTTCCTTACAGATTCGTCGAAAAATATCGAGAGAAACAAAGGTTTTTCCGATACTGATTCGGGTGCCTCCATGAGGGTCTTTTCATAAGGGTTGAGGTTGTGAAGCCTTATCGACACGAGTAAATGTTTTTTTTCTTCCATATTTTTCACTTAGGACCATCTTTAGTGGATATGGTATGATACTAAAATGAGAAAACAAATTTTCAGATCGAGTTAACGACCCTGTCCCAAAGGGGAAAAAAGTTCCTATGTTAACACCTATGGAATTTGAGAGCAAAATGGCCCGGAAGCGAAAGTGAAAAAAATTCGTATTTTCACCAATTATATGTGTAAGTTTCTTAATCTTTACCGTTCCTTACAGATTCGTCGAAAAATATCGAGAGAAACAAAGGTTTTTCCGATACTGATTAGGGTGCCTCCATGAGGGTCTTTTCATAAGGGTTGAGGTTGTGAAGTCTTATCGACACGAGTAAATGTTTTGTTTCTTCCATATTTTTCACCTAGGACAATCTTTAATGGATATGGTATGATACTAAAACGAGAAAACAACTTTTCAGATCGAGTTAATGACCCTGTCCCAAAGGGGAAAAAAGTTCCTATGTTAACACCTATGGAATTTGAGTGCAAAATAGCCCGGAAGCGAAAGTGAAAAAAATTCGTATTTTCACCAAATATATGTGTACGGTTCTTAATCTTGACCGTTCCTTACAGATTCGTCGAAAAATATCGAGAGAAACAAAGGTTTTTCCGATACTGATTAGGGTGCCTCCATGAGGGTCTTTTCATAAGGGTTGAGGTTGTGAAGTCTTATCGACACGAGTAAATGTTTTTTTTCTAATATATTTTTCACTTAGGACCATCTTTAATGGATATGGTATGATACTAAAACGAGAAAACAACTTTTCAGATCGAGTTAACGACCCTGTCCCAAAGGGGAAAAAAGTTCCTATGTTAACACCTATGGAATTTGGGTGCAAAATGGCCCGGAAGCGAAAGTGAAAAAAATTCGTATTTTCACCAATTAGATGTGTAAGGTTCTTAATCTTGACCGTTCCTTACAGATTCGTCGAAAAATATCGAGAGAAACAAAGGTTTTTCCGATACTGATTCGGGTGCCTCCATGAGGGTCTTTTCATAAGGGTTGAGGTTGTGAAGTCTTATCGACACGAGTAAATGTTTTCTTTCTTCCATATTTTTCACTTAGGACAATCTTTAGTGGATATGGTATGATACTAAAACGAGAAAACAACTTTTCAGATCGAGTTAACGACCCTGTCCCAAAGGGGAAAAAAGTTCCTATGTTAACACCTATGGAATTTGAGTGCAAAATGGCCCGGAAGCGAAAGTGAAAAAAATTCGTATTTTCACCAATTATATGTGTAAGGTTCTTAATCTTGACCGTTCCTTACAGATTCGTCGAAAAATATCGAGAGAAACAAAGGTTTTTCCGATACTGATTCGGGTGCCTCCATGAGGGTCTTTTCATAAGGGTTGAGGTTGTGAAGTCTTATCGACACGAGTAAATGTTTTTTTATTCCATATTTTTCACTTAGGACAATATTTAGTGGATATGGTATGATACTAAAACGAGAAAACAACTTTTCAGATCGAGTTAACGACCCTGTCCCAAAGGGGAAAAAACTTCCTATGTTAACACCTATGGAATTTGAGTGCAAAATGGCCCGGAAGCGAAAGTGAAAAAAATTCGTATTTTCACCAATTATATGTGTAAGTTTCTTAATCTTTACCGTTCCTTACAGATTCGTCGAAAAATATCGAGAGAAACAAAGGTTTTTCCGATACTGATTCGGGTGCCTCAATAAGGGTCTTTTCATAAGGGTTGAGGTTGTGAAGTCTTATCGACACGAGTAAATGTTTTTTTATTCCATATTTTTCACTTAGGACAATCTTTAGTGGATATGGTATGATACTAAAACGAGAAAACAACTTTTCAGATCGAGTTAACGACCCTGTCCCAAAGGGGAAAAAAGTTCCTATGTTAACACCTATGGAATTTGAGTGCAAAATGGCCCGGAAGCGAAAGTGAAAAAAATTCGTATTTTCACCAATTATATGTGTAAGGTTCTTAATCTTGACCGTTCCTTACAGATTCGTCGAAAAATATCGAGAGAAACAAAGGTTTTTCCGATACTGATTCGGGTGCCTCCATGAGGGTCTTTTCATAAGGGTTGAGGTTGTGAAGTCTTATCGACACGAGTAAATGTTTTCTTTCTTCCATATTTTTCACTTAGGACAATCTTTAGTGGATATGGTATGATACTAAAACGAGAAAACAACTTTTCAGATCGAGTTAACGACCCTGTCCCAAAGGGGAAAAAAGTTCCTATGTTAACACCTATGGAATTTGAGTGCAAAATGGCCCGGAAGCGAAAGTGAAAAAAATTCGTATTTTCACCAATTATATGTGTAAGGTTCTTAATCTTGACCGTTCCTTACAGATTCGTCGAAAAATATCGAGAGAAACAAAGGTTTTTCCGATACTGATTCGGGTGCCTCCATGAGGGTCTTTTCATAAGGGTTGAGGTTGTGAAGTCTTATCGACACGAGTAAATGTTTTCTTTCTTCCATATTTTTCACTTAGGACAATCTTTAGTGGATATGGTATGATACTAAAACGAGAAAACAACTTTTCAGATCGAGTTAACGACCCTGTCCCAAAGGGGAAAAAAGTTCCTATGTTAACACCTATGGAATTTGAGTGCAAAATGGCCCGGAAGCGAAAGTGAAAAAAAATCGTATTTTCACCAATTATATGTGTAAGTTTCTTAATCTTTACCGTTCCTTACAGATTCGTCGAAAAATATCGAGAGAAACAAAGGTTTTTCCGATACTGATTCGGGTGCCTCCATGAGGGTCTTTTCATAAGGGTTGAGGTTGTGAAGCCTTATCGACACGAGTAAATGTTTTTTTTCTTCCATATTTTTCACTTAGGACCATCTTTAGTGGATATGGTATGATACTAAAATGAGAAAACAAATTTTCAGATCGAGTTAACGACCCTGTCCCAAAGGGGAAAAAAGTTCCTATGTTAACACCTATGGAATTTGAGAGCAAAATGGCCCGGAAGCGAAAGTGAAAAAAATTCGTATTTTCACCAATTATATGTGTAAGTTTCTTAATCTTTACCGTTCCTTACAGATTCGTCGAAAAATATCGAGAGAAACAAAGGTTTTTCCGATACTGATTAGGGTGCCTCCATGAGGGTCTTTTCATAAGGGTTGAGGTTGTGAAGTCTTATCGACACGAGTAAATGTTTTGTTTCTTCCATATTTTTCACCTAGGACAATCTTTAATGGATATGGTATGATACTAAAACGAGAAAACAACTTTTCAGATCGAGTTAATGACCCTGTCCCAAAGGGGAAAAAAGTTCCTATGTTAACACCTATGGAATTTGAGTGCAAAATAGCCCGGAAGCGAAAGTGAAAAAAATTCGTATTTTCACCAAATATATGTGTACGGTTCTTAATCTTGACCGTTCCTTACAGATTCGTCGAAAAATATCGAGAGAAACAAAGGTTTTTCCGATACTGATTAGGGTGCCTCCATGAGGGTCTTTTCATAAGGGTTGAGGTTGTGAAGTCTTATCGACACGAGTAAATGTTTTTTTTCTAATATATTTTTCACTTAGGACCATCTTTAATGGATATGGTATGATACTAAAACGAGAAAACAACTTTTCAGATCGAGTTAACGACCCTGTCCCAAAGGGGAAAAAAGTTCCTATGTTAACACCTATGGAATTTGGGTGCAAAATGGCCCGGAAGCGAAAGTGAAAAAAATTCGTATTTTCACCAATTAGATGTGTAAGGTTCTTAATCTTGACCGTTCCTTACAGATTCGTCGAAAAATATCGAGAGAAACAAAGGTTTTTCCGATACTGATTCGGGTGCCTCCATGAGGGTCTTTTCATAAGGGTTGAGGTTGTGAAGTCTTATCGACACGAGTAAATGTTTTCTTTCTTCCATATTTTTCACTTAGGACAATCTTTAGTGGATATGGTATGATACTAAAACGAGAAAACAACTTTTCAGATCGAGTTAACGACCCTGTCCCAAAGGGGAAAAAAGTTCCTATGTTAACACCTATGGAATTTGAGTGCAAAATGGCCCGGAAGCGAAAGTGAAAAAAATTCGTATTTTCACCAATTATATGTGTAAGGTTCTTAATCTTGACCGTTCCTTACAGATTCGTCGAAAAATATCGAGAGAAACAAAGGTTTTTCCGATACTGATTCGGGTGCCTCCATGAGGGTCTTTTCATAAGGGTTGAGGTTGTGAAGTCTTATCGACACGAGTAAATGTTTTTTTATTCCATATTTTTCACTTAGGACAATATTTAGTGGATATGGTATGATACTAAAACGAGAAAACAACTTTTCAGATCGAGTTAACGACCCTGTCCCAAAGGGGAAAAAACTTCCTATGTTAACACCTATGGAATTTGAGTGCAAAATGGCCCGGAAGCGAAAGTGAAAAAAATTCGTATTTTCACCAATTATATGTGTAAGTTTCTTAATCTTTACCGTTCCTTACAGATTCGTCGAAAAATATCGAGAGAAACAAAGGTTTTTCCGATACTGATTCGGGTGCCTCAATAAGGGTCTTTTCATAAGGGTTGAGGTTGTGAAGTCTTATCGACACGAGTAAATGTTTTTTTATTCCATATTTTTCACTTAGGACAATCTTTAGTGGATATGGTATGATACTAAAACGAGAAAACAACTTTTCAGATCGAGTTAACGACCCTGTCCCAAAGGGGAAAAAAGTTCCTATGTTAACACCTATGGAATTTGAGTGCAAAATGGCCCGGAAGCGAAAGTGAAAAAAATTCGTATTTTCACCAATTATATGTGTAAGGTTCTTAATCTTGACCGTTCCTTACAGATTCGTCGAAAAATATCGAGAGAAACAAAGGTTTTTCCGATACTGATTCGGGTGCCTCCATGAGGGTCTTTTCATAAGGGTTGAGGTTGTGAAGTCTTATCGACACGAGTAAATGTTTTCTTTCTTCCATATTTTTCACTTAGGACAATCTTTAGTGGATATGGTATGATACTAAAACGAGAAAACAACTTTTCAGATCGAGTTAACGACCCTGTCCCAAAGGGGAAAAAAGTTCCTATGTTAACACCTATGGAATTTGAGTGCAAAATGGCCCGGAAGCGAAAGTGAAAAAAATTCGTATTTTCACCAATTATATGTGTAAGGTTCTTAATCTTTACCGTTCCTTACAGATTCGTCGAAAAATATCGAGAGAAACAAAGGTTTTTCCGATACTGATTTGGGTGCCTCCATGAGGGTCTTTTCATAAGGGTTGAGGTTGTGAAGTCTTATCGACACGAGTAAATGTTTTTTTTCTTCCATATTTTTCACTTAGGACATTCTTTAGTGGATATGGTATGATACTAAAACGAGAAAACAACTTTTCAGATCGAGTTAACGACCCTGTCCCAAAGGGGAAAAAAGTTCCTATGTTAACACCTATGGAATTTGAGTGCAAAATGGCCCGGAAGCGAAAGTGAAAAAAATTCGTATTTTCACCAATTATATGTGTAAGGTTCTTAATCTTGACCGTTCCTTACAGATTCGTCGAAAAATATCGAGAGAAACAAAGGTTTTTCCGATACTGATTCGGGTGCCTCCATGAGGGTCTTTTCATAAGGGTTGAGGTTGTGAAGTCTTATCGACACGAGTAAATGTTTTTTTTCTTCCATATTTTTCACTTAGGACATTCTTTAGTGGATATGGTATGATACTAAAACGAGAAAACAACTTTTCAGATCGAGTTAACGACCCTGTCCCAAAGGGGAAAAAAGTTCCTATGTTAACACCTATGGAATTTGAGTGCAAAATGGCCCGGAAGCGAAAGTGAAAAAAATTCGTATTTTCACCAATTATATGTGTAAGGTTCTTAATCTTGACCGTTCCTTACAGATTCGTCGAAAAATATCGAGAGAAACAAAGGTTTTTCCGATACTGATTCGGGTGCCTCCATGAGGGTCTTTTCATAAGGGTTGAGGTTGTGAAGTCTTATCGACACGAGTAAATATTTTTTTATTCCATATTTTTCACTTAGGACAATCTTTAGTGGATATGGTATGATACTAAAACGAGAAAACAACTTTTCAGATCGAGTTAACGACCCTGTCCCAAAGGGGAAAAAAGTTCCTATGTTAACACCTATGGAATTTGAGTGCAAAATGGCCCGGAAGCGAAAGTGAAAAAAATTCGAATTTTCACCAATTATATGTGTAAGGTTCTTAATCTTTACCGTTCCTTACAGATTCGTCGAAAAATATCGAGAGAAACAAAGGTTTTTCCGATACTGATTCGGGTGCCTCCATGAGGGTCTTTTCATAAGGGTTGAGGTTGTGAAGTCTTATCGACACGAGTAAATGTGTTTTTATTCCATATTTTTCACTTAGGACAATCTTTAGTGGATATGGTATGATACTAAAACGAGAAAACAACTTTTCAGATCGAGTTAACGACCCTGTCCCAAAGGGGAAAAAAGTTCCTATGTTAACACCTATGGAATTTGAGTGCAAAATGGCCCGGAAGCGAAAGTGAAAAAAATTCGTATTTTCACCAATTATATGTGTAAGTTTCTTAATCTTTACCGTTCCTTACAGATTCGTCGAAAAATATCGAGAGAAACAAAGGTTTTTCCGATACTGATTCGGGTGCCTCCATGAGGGTCTTTTCATAAGGGTTGAGGTTGTGAAGCCTTATCGACACGAGTAAATGTTTTTTTTCTTCCATATTTTTCACTTAGGACCATCTTTAGTGGATATGGTATGATACTAAAACGAGAAAACAAATTTTCAGATCGAGTTAACGACCCTGTCCCAAAGGGGAAAAAAGTTCCTATGTTAACACCTATGGAATTTGAGAGCAAAATGGCCCGGAAGCGAAAGTGAAAAAAATTCGTATTTTCACCAATTATATGTGTAAGTTTCTTAATCTTTACCGTTCCTTACAGATTCGTCGAAAAATATCGAGAGAAACAAAGGTTTTTCCGATACTGATTCGGGTGCCTCCATGAGGGTCTTTTCATAAGGGTTGAGGTTGTGAAGTCTTATCGACACGAGTAAATGTTTTGTTTCTTCCATATTTTTCACCTAGGACAATCTTTAATGGATATGGTATGATACTAAAACGAGAAAACAACTTTTCAGATCGAGTTAATGACCCTGTCCCAAAGGGGAAAAAAGTTCCTATGTTAACACCTATGGAATTTGAGTGCAAAATAGCCCGGAAGCGAAAGTGAAAAAAATTCGTATTTTCACCAAATATATGTGTACGGTTCTTAATCTTGACCGTTCCTTACAGATTCGTCGAAAAATATCGAGAGAAACAAAGGTTTTTCCGATACTGATTAGGGTGCCTCCATGAGGGTCTTTTCATAAGGGTTGAGGTTGTGAAGTCTTATCGACACGAGTAAATGTTTTTTTTCTAATATATTTTTCACTTAGGACCATCTTTAATGGATATGGTATGATACTAAAACGAGAAAACAACTTTTCAGATCGAGTTAACGACCCTGTCCCAAAGGGGAAAAAAGTTCCTATGTTAACACCTATGGAATTTGGGTGCAAAATGGCCCGGAAGCGAAAGTGAAAAAAATTCGTATTTTCACCAATTAGATGTGTAAGGTTCTTAATCTTGACCGTTCCTTACAGATTCGTCGAAAAATATCGAGAGAAACAAAGGTTTTTCCGATACTGATTCGGGTGCCTCCATGAGGGTCTTTTCATAAGGGTTGAGGTTGTGAAGTCTTATCGACACGAGTAAATGTTTTTTTATTCCATATTTTTCACTTAGGACAATCTTTAGTGGATATGGTATGATACTAAAACGAGAAAACAACTTTTCAGATCGAGTTAACGACCCTGTCCCAAAGGGGAAAAAAGTTCCTATGTTAACACCTATGGAATTTGAGTGCAAAATGGCCCGGAAGCGAAAGTGAAAAAAATTCGTATTTTCACCAATTATATATGTAAGTTTCTTAATCTTTACCGTTCCTTACAGATTCGTCGAAAAATATCGAGAGAAACAAAGGTTTTTCCGATACTGATTCGGGTGCCTCCATGAGGGTCTTTTCATAAGGGTTGAGGTTGTGAAGCCTTATCGACACGAGTAAATGTTTTTTTTCTTCCATATTTTTCACTTAGGACCATCTTTAGTGGATATGGTATGATACTAAAACGAGAAAACAAATTTTCAGATCGAGTTAACGACCCTGTCCCAAAGGGGAAAAAAGTTCCTATGTTAACACCTATGGAATTTGAGAGCAAAATGGCCCGGAAGCGAAAGTGAAAAAAATTCGTATTTTCACCAATTATATGTGTAAGTTTCTTAATCTTTACCGTTCCTTACAGATTCGTCGAAAAATATCGAGAGAAACAAAGGTTTTTCCGATACTGATTCGGGTGCCTCCATGAGGGTCTTTTCATAAGGGTTGAGGTTGTGAAGTCTTATCGACACGAGTAAATGTTTTGTTTCTTCCATATTTTTCACCTAGGACAATCTTTAATGGATATTGTATGATACTAAAACGAGAAAACAACTTTTCAGATCGAGTTAATGACCCTGTCCCAAAGGGGAAAAAAGTTCCTATGTTAACACCTATGGAATTTGAGTGCAAAATGGCCCGGAAGCGAAAGTGAAAAAAATTCGTATTTTCACCAATTATATGTGTAAGTTTCTTAATCTTTACCGTTCCTTACAGATTCGTCGAAAAATATCGAGAGAAACAAAGGTTTTTCCGATACTGATTCGGGTGCCTCCATGAGGGTCTTTTCATAAGGGTTGAGGTTGTGAAGTCTTATCGACACGAGTAAATGTTTTTTTTCTTCCATATTTTTCACTTAGGACATTCTTTAGTGGATATGGTATGATACTAAAACGAGAAAACAACTTTTCAGATCGAGTTAACGACCCTGTCCCAAAGGGGAAAAAAGTTCCTATGTTAACACCTATGGAATTTGAGTGCAAAATGGCCCGGAAGCGAAAGTGAAAAAAATTCGTATTTTCACCAATTATATGTGTAAGGTTCTTAATCTTGACCGTTCCTTACAGATTCGTCGAAAAATATCGAGAGAAACAAAGGTTTTTCCGATACTGATTCGGGTGCCTCCATGAGGGTCTTTTCATAAGGGTCGAGGTTGTGAAGTCTTATCGACACGAGTAAATGTTTTTTTTCTTCCATATTTTTCACTTAGGACATTCTTTAGTGGATATGGTATGATACTAAAACGAGAAAACAACTTTTCAGATCGAGTTAACGACCCTGTCCCAAAGGGGAAAAAAGTTCCTATGTTAACACCTATGGAATTTGAGTGCAAAATGGCCCGGAAGCGAAAGTGAAAAAAATTCGTATTTTCACCAATTATATGTGTAAGGTTCTTAATCTTGACCGTTCCTTACAGATTCGTCGAAAAATATCGAGAGAAACAAAGGTTTTTCCGATACTGATTCGGGTGCCTCCATGAGGGTCTTTTCATAAGGGTTGAGGTTGTGAAGCCTTATCGACACGAGTAAATGTTTTTTTTCTTCCATATTTTTCACTTAGGACCATCTTTAGTGGATATGGTATGATACTAAAACGAGAAAACAAATTTTCAGATCGAGTTAACGACCCTGTCCCAAAGGGGAAAAAAGTTCCTATGTTAACACCTATGGAATTTGAGAGCAAAATGGCCCGGAAGCGAAAGTGAAAAAAATTCGTATTTTCACCAATTATATGTGTAAGTTTCTTAATCTTTACCGTTCCTTACAGATTCGTCGAAAAATATCGAGAGAAACAAAGGTTTTTCCGATACTGATTCGGGTGCCTCCATGAGGGTCTTTTCATAAGGGTTGAGGTTGTGAAGCCTTATCGACACGAGTAAATGTTTTTTTTCTTCCATATTTTTCACTTAGGACCATCTTTAGTGGATATGGTATGATACTAAAACGAGAAAACAAATTTTCAGATCGAGTTAACGACCCTGTCCCAAAGGGGAAAAAAGTTCCTATGTTAACACCTATGGAATTTGAGAGCAAAATGGCCCGGAAGCGAAAGTGAAAAAAATTCGTATTTTCACCAATTATATGTGTAAGTTTCTTAATCTTTACCGTTCCTTACAGATTCGTCGAAAAATATCGAGAGAAACAAAGGTTTTTCCGATACTGATTCGGGTGCCTCCATGAGGGTCTTTTCATAAGGGTTGAGGTTGTGAAGTCTTATCGACACGAGTAAATGTTTTGTTTCTTCCATATTTTTCACCTAGGACAATCTTTAATGGATATTGTATGATACTAAAACGAGAAAACAACTTTTCAGATCGAGTTAATGACCCTGTCCCAAAGGGGAAAAAAGTTCCTATGTTAACACCTATGGAATTTGAGTGCAAAATGGCCCGGAAGCGAAAGTGAAAAAAATTCGTATTTTCACCAATTATATGTGTAAGTTTCTTAATCTTTACCGTTCCTTACAGATTCGTCGAAAAATATCGAGAGAAACAAAGGTTTTTCCGATACTGATTCGGGTGCCTCCATGAGGGTCTTTTCATAAGGGTTGAGGTTGTGAAGTCTTATCGACACGAGTAAATGTTTTTTTTCTTCCATATTTTTCACTTAGGACATTCTTTAGTGGATATGGTATGATACTAAAACGAGAAAACAACTTTTCAGATCGAGTTAACGACCCTGTCCCAAAGGGGAAAAAAGTTCCTATGTTAACACCTATGGAATTTGAGTGCAAAATGGCCCGGAAGCGAAAGTGAAAAAAATTCGTATTTTCACCAATTATATGTGTAAGGTTCTTAATCTTGACCGTTCCTTACAGATTCGTCGAAAAATATCGAGAGAAACAAAGGTTTTTCCGATACTGATTCGGGTGCCTCCATGAGGGTCTTTTCATAAGGGTCGAGGTTGTGAAGTCTTATCGACACGAGTAAATGTTTTTTTTCTTCCATATTTTTCACTTAGGACATTCTTTAGTGGATATGGTATGATACTAAAACGAGAAAACAACTTTTCAGATCGAGTTAACGACCCTGTCCCAAAGGGGAAAAAAGTTCCTATGTTAACACCTATGGAATTTGAGTGCAAAATGGCCCGGAAGCGAAAGTGAAAAAAATTCGTATTTTCACCAATTATATGTGTAAGGTTCTTAATCTTGACCGTTCCTTACAGATTCGTCGAAAAATATCGAGAGAAACAAAGGTTTTTCCGATACTGATTCGGGTGCCTCCATGAGGGTCTTTTCATAAGGGTTGAGGTTGTGAAGTCTTATCGACACGAGTAAATATTTTTTTATTCCATATTTTTCACTTAGGACAATCTTTAGTGGATATGGTATGATACTAAAACGAGAAAACAACTTTTCAGATCGAGTTAACGACCCTGTCCCAAAGGGGAAAAAAGTTCCTATGTTAACACCTATGGAATTTGAGTGCAAAATGGCCCGGAAGCGAAAGTGAAAAAAATTCGAATTTTCACCAATTATATGTGTAAGGTTCTTAATCTTTACCGTTCCTTACAGATTCGTCGAAAAATATCGAGAGAAACAAAGGTTTTTCCGATACTGATTCGGGTGCCTCCATGAGGGTCTTTTCATAAGGGTTGAGGTTGTGAAGTCTTATCGACACGAGTAAATGTGTTTTTATTCCATATTTTTCACTTAGGACAATCTTTAGTGGATATGGTATGATACTAAAACGAGAAAACAACTTTTCAGATCGAGTTAACGACCCTGTCCCAAAGGGGAAAAAAGTTCCTATGTTAACACCTATGGAATTTGAGTGCAAAATGGCCCGGAAGCGAAAGTGAAAAAAATTCGTATTTTCACCAATTATATGTGTAAGTTTCTTAATCTTTACCGTTCCTTACAGATTCGTCGAAAAATATCGAGAGAAACAAAGGTTTTTCCGATACTGATTCGGGTGCCTCCATGAGGGTCTTTTCATAAGGGTTGAGGTTGTGAAGCCTTATCGACACGAGTAAATGTTTTTTTTCTTCCATATTTTTCACTTAGGACCATCTTTAGTGGATATGGTATGATACTAAAACGAGAAAACAAATTTTCAGATCGAGTTAACGACCCTGTCCCAAAGGGGAAAAAAGTTCCTATGTTAACACCTATGGAATTTGAGAGCAAAATGGCCCGGAAGCGAAAGTGAAAAAAATTCGTATTTTCACCAATTATATGTGTAAGTTTCTTAATCTTTACCGTTCCTTACAGATTCGTCGAAAAATATCGAGAGAAACAAAGGTTTTTCCGATACTGATTCGGGTGCCTCCATGAGGGTCTTTTCATAAGGGTTGAGGTTGTGAAGTCTTATCGACACGAGTAAATGTTTTGTTTCTTCCATATTTTTCACCTAGGACAATCTTTAATGGATATGGTATGATACTAAAACGAGAAAACAACTTTTCAGATCGAGTTAATGACCCTGTCCCAAAGGGGAAAAAAGTTCCTATGTTAACACCTATGGAATTTGAGTGCAAAATAGCCCGGAAGCGAAAGTGAAAAAAATTCGTATTTTCACCAAATATATGTGTACGGTTCTTAATCTTGACCGTTCCTTACAGATTCGTCGAAAAATATCGAGAGAAACAAAGGTTTTTCCGATACTGATTAGGGTGCCTCCATGAGGGTCTTTTCATAAGGGTTGAGGTTGTGAAGTCTTATCGACACGAGTAAATGTTTTTTTTCTAATATATTTTTCACTTAGGACCATCTTTAATGGATATGGTATGATACTAAAACGAGAAAACAACTTTTCAGATCGAGTTAACGACCCTGTCCCAAAGGGGAAAAAAGTTCCTATGTTAACACCTATGGAATTTGGGTGCAAAATGGCCCGGAAGCGAAAGTGAAAAAAATTCGTATTTTCACCAATTAGATGTGTAAGGTTCTTAATCTTGACCGTTCCTTACAGATTCGTCGAAAAATATCGAGAGAAACAAAGGTTTTTCCGATACTGATTCGGGTGCCTCCATGAGGGTCTTTTCATAAGGGTTGAGGTTGTGAAGTCTTATCGACACGAGTAAATGTTTTTTTATTCCATATTTTTCACTTAGGACAATCTTTAGTGGATATGGTATGATACTAAAACGAGAAAACAACTTTTCAGATCGAGTTAACGACCCTGTCCCAAAGGGGAAAAAAGTTCCTATGTTAACACCTATGGAATTTGAGTGCAAAATGGCCCGGAAGCGAAAGTGAAAAAAATTCGTATTTTCACCAATTATATGTGTAAGTTTCTTAATCTTTACCGTTCCTTACAGATTCGTCGAAAAATATCGAGAGAAACAAAGGTTTTTCCGATACTGATTCGGGTGCCTCCATGAGGGTCTTTTCATAAGGGTTGAGGTTGTGAAGCCTTATCGACACGAGTAAATGTTTTTTTTCTTCCATATTTTTCACTTAGGACCATCTTTAGTGGATATGGTATGATACTAAAACGAGAAAACAAATTTTCAGATCGAGTTAACGACCCTGTCCCAAAGGGGAAAAAAGTTCCTATGTTAACACCTATGGAATTTGAGAGCAAAATGGCCCGGAAGCGAAAGTGAAAAAAATTCGTATTTTCACCAATTATATGTGTAAGTTTCTTAATCTTTACCGTTCCTTACAGATTCGTCGAAAAATATCGAGAGAAACAAAGGTTTTTCCGATACTGATTCGGGTGCCTCCATGAGGGTCTTTTCATAAGGGTTGAGGTTGTGAAGTCTTATCGACACGAGTAAATGTTTTGTTTCTTCCATATTTTTCACCTAGGACAATCTTTAATGGATATGGTATGATACTAAAACGAGAAAACAACTTTTCAGATCGAGTTAATGACCCTGTCCCAAAGGGGAAAAAAGTTCCTATGTTAACACCTATGGAATTTGAGTGCAAAATAGCCCGGAAGCGAAAGTGAAAAAAATTCGTATTTTCACCAAATATATGTGTACGGTTCTTAATCTTGACCGTTCCTTACAGATTCGTCGAAAAATATCGAGAGAAACAAAGGTTTTTCCGATACTGATTAGGGTGCCTCCATGAGGGTCTTTTCATAAGGGTTGAGGTTGTGAAGTCTTATCGACACGAGTAAATGTTTTTTTTCTAATATATTTTTCACTTAGGACCATCTTTAAAGGATATGGTATGATACTAAAACGAGAAAACAACTTTTCAGATCGAGTTAACGACCCTGTCCCAAAGGGGAAAAAAGTTCCTATGTTAACACCTATGGAATTTGGGTGCAAAATGGCCCGGAAGCGAAAGTGAAAAAAATTCGTATTTTCACCAATTAGATGTGTAAGGTTCTTAATCTTGACCGTTCCTTACAGATTCGTCGAAAAATATCGAGAGAAACAAAGGTTTTTCCGATACTGATTCGGGTGCCTCCATGAGGGTCTTTTCATAAGGGTTGAGGTTGTGAAGTCTTATCGACACGAGTAAATGTTTTTTTTCTTCCATATTTTTCACTTAGGACATTCTTTAGTGGATATGGTATGATACTAAAACGAGAAAATAACTTTTCAGATCGAGTTAACGACCCTGTCCCAAAGGGGAAAAAAGTTCCTATGTTAACACCTATGGAATTTGAGTGCAAAATGGCCCGGAAGCGAAAGTGAAAAAAATTCGTATTTTCACCAATTATATGTGTAAGGTTCTTAATCTTTACCGTTCCTTACAGATTCGTCGAAAAATATCGAGAGAAACAAAGGTTTTTCCGATACTGATTCGGGTGCCTCCATGAGGGTCTTTTCATAAGGGTTGAGGTTGTGAAGTCTTATCGACACGAGTAAATGTTTTTTTATTCCATATTTTTCACTTAGGACAATCTTTAGTGGATATGGTATGATACTAAAACGAGAAAACAACTTTTCAGATCGAGTTAACGACCCTGTCCCAAAGGGGAAAAAAGTTCCTATGTTAACACCTATGGAATTTGAGTGCAAAATGGCCCGGAAGCGAAAGTGAAAAAAATTCGTATTTTCACCAATTATATGTGTAAGTTTCTTAATCTTTACCGTTCCTTACAGATTCGTCGAAAAATATCGAGAGAAACAAAGGTTTTTCCGATACTGATTCGGGTGCCTCCATGAGGGTCTTTTCATAAGGGTTGAGGTTGTGAAGCCTTATCGACACGAGTAAATGTTTTTTTTCTTCCATATTTTTCACTTAGGACCATCTTTAGTGGATATGGTATGATACTAAAACGAGAAAACAACTTTTCAGATCGAGTTAACGACCCTGTCCCAAAGGGGAAAAAAGTTCCTATGTTAACACCTATGGAATTTGAGAGCAAAATGGCCCGGAAGCGAAAGTGAAAAAAATTCGTATTTTCACCAATTATATGTGTAAGTTTCTTAATCTTTACCGTTCCTTACAGATTCGTCGAAAAATATCGAGAGAAACAAAGGTTTTTCCGATACTGATTCGGGTGCCTCCATGAGGGTCTTTTCATAAGGGTTGAGGTTGTGAAGTCTTATCGACACGAGTAAATGTTTTGTTTCTTCCATATTTTTCACCTAGGACAATCTTTAATGGATATGGTATGATACTAAAACGAGAAAACAACTTTTCAGATCGAGTTAATGACCCTGTCCCAAAGGGGAAAAAAGTTCCTATGTTAACACCTATGGAATTTGAGTGCAAAATAGCCCGGAAGCGAAAGTGAAAAAAATTCGTATTTTCACCAAATATATGTGTACGGTTCTTAATCTTGACCGTTCCTTACAGATTCGTCGAAAAATATCGAGAGAAACAAAGGTTTTTCCGATACTGATTAGGGTGCCTCCATGAGGGTCTTTTCATAAGGGTTGAGGTTGTGAAGTCTTATCGACACGAGTAAATGTTTTTTTTCTAATATATTTTTCACTTAGGACCATCTTTAATGGATATGGTATGATACTAAAACGAGAAAACAACTTTTCAGATCGAGTTAACGACCCTGTCCCAAAGGGGAAAAAAGTTCCTATGTTAACACCTATGGAATTTGGGTGCAAAATGGCCCGGACGCGAAAGTGAAAAAAATTCGTATTTTCACCAATTAGATGTTTAAGGTTCTTAATCTTGACCGTTCCTTACAGATTCGTCGAAAAATATCGAGAGAAACAAAGGTTTTTCCGATACTGATTCGGGTGCCTCCATGAGGGTCTTTTCATAAGGGTTGAGGTTGTGAAGTCTTATCGACACGAGTAAATGTTTTTTTTCTTCCATATTTTTCACTTAGGACATTCTTTAGTGGATATGGTATGATACTAAAACGAGAAAATAACTTTTCAGATCGAGTTAACGACCCTGTCCCAAAGGGGAAAAAAGTTCCTATGTTAACACCTATGGAATTTGAGTGCAAAATGGCCCGGAAGCGAAAGTGAAAAAAATTCGTATTTTCACCAATTATATGTGTAAGTTTCTTAATCTTTACCGTTCCTTACAGATTCGTCGAAAAATATCGAGAGAAACAAAGGTTTTTCCGATACTGATTCGGGTGCCTCCATGAGGGTCTTTTCTTAAGGGTTGAGGTTGTGAAGTCTTATCGACACGAGTAAATGTTTTGTTTCTTCCATATTTTTCACCTAGGACAATCTTTAATGGATATGGTATGATACTAAAACGAGAAAACAACTTTTCAGAACGAGTTAACGACCCTGTCCCAAAGGGGAAAAAAGTTCCTATGTTAACACCTATGGAATTTGAGTGCAAAATGGCCCGGAAGCGAAAGTGAAAAAAATTCGTATTTTCACCAATTATATGTGTAAGTTTCTTAATCTTTACCGTTCCTTACAGATTCGTCGAAAAATATCGAGAGAAACAAAGGTTTTTCCGATACTGATTCGGGTGCCTCCATGAGGGTCTTTTCTTAAGGGTTGAGGTTGTGAAGTCTTATCGACACGAGTAAATGTTTTTTTTCTAATATATTTTTCACTTAGGACCATCTTTAATGGATATGGTATGATACTAAAACGAGAAAACAACTTTTCAGAACGAGTTAACGACCCTGTCCCAAAGGGGAAAAAAGTTCCTATGTTAACACCTATGGAATTTGAGTGCAAAATGGCCCGGAAGCGAAAGTGAAAAAAATTCGTATTTTCACCAATTATATGTGTAAGTTTCTTAATCTTTACCGTTCCTTACAGATTCGTCGAAAAATATCGAGAGAAACAAAGGTTTTTCCGATACTGATTCGGGTGCCTCCATGAGGGTCTTTTCTTAAGGGTTGAGGTTGTGAAGTCTTATCGACACGAGTAAATGTTTTTTTTCTTCCATATTTTTCACTTAGGACATTCTTTAGTGGATATGGTATGATACTAAAACGAGAAAATAACTTTTCAGATCGAGTTAACGACCCTGTCCCAAAGGGGAAAAAAGTTCCTATGTTAACACCTATGGAATTTGAGTGCAAAATGGCCCGGAAGCGAAAGTGAAAAAAATTCGTATTTTCACCAATTATATGTGTAAGTTTCTTAATCTTTACCGTTCCTTACAGATTCGTCGAAAAATATCGAGAGAAACAAAGGTTTTTCCGATACTGATTCGGGTGCCTCCATGAGGGTCTTTTCATAAGGGTTGAGGTTGTGAAGTCTTATCGACACGAGTAAATGTTTTTTTTCTTCCATATTTTTCACTTAGGACATTCTTTAGTGGATATGGTATGATACTAAAACGAGAAAACAACTTTTCAGATCGAGTTAATGACCCTGTCCCAAAGGGGAAAAAAGTTCCTATGTTAACACCTATGGAATTTGAGTGCAAAATGGCCCGGAAGCGAAAGTGAAAAAAATTCGTATTTTCACCAAATATATGTGTACGGTTCTTAATCTTGACCGTTCTTTACAGATTCGTCGAAAAATATCGAGAGAAACAAAGGTTTTTCCGACACTGATTAGGGTGCCTCCATGAGAGTCTTTTCATAAGGGTTGAGGTTGTGAAGTCTTATCGACACGAGTAAATGTTTTTTTTCTAATATATTTTTCACTTAGGACCATCTTTAATGGATATGGTATGATACTAAAACGAGAAAACAACTTTTCAGAACGAGTTAACGACCCTGTCCCAAAGGGGAAAAAAGTTCCTATGTTAACACCTATGGAATTTGAGTGCAAAATGGCCCGGAAGCGAAAGTGAAAAAAATTCGTATTTTCACCAATTATATGTGTAAGTTTCTTAATCTTTACCGTTCCTTACAGATTCGTCGAAAAATATCGAGAGAAACAAAGGTTTTTCCGATACTGATTCGGGTGCCTCCATGAGGGTCTTTTCTTAAGGGTTGAGGTTGTGAAGTCTTATCGACACGAGTAAATGTTTTGTTTCTTCCATATTTTTCACCTAGGACAATCTTTAATGGATATGGTATGATACTAAAACGAGAAAACAACTTTTCAGATCGAGTTAATGACCCTGTCCCAAAGGGGAAAAAAGTTCCTATGTTAACACCTATGGAATTTGAGTGCAAAATGGCCCGGAAGCGAAAGTGAAAAAAATTCGTATTTTCACCAAATATATGTGTACGGTTCTTAATCTTGACCGTTCCTTACAGATTCGTCGAAAAATATCGAGAGAAACAAAGGTTTTTCCGATACTGATTAGGGTGCCTCCATGAGGGTCTTTTCATAAGGGTTGAGGTTGTGAAGTCTTATCGACACGAGTAAATGTTTTTTTTCTAATATATTTTTCACTTAGGACCATCTTTAATGGATATGGTATGATACTAAAACGAGACAACAACTTTTCAGATCGAGTTAACGACCCTGTCCCAAAGGGGAAAAAAGTTCCTATGTTAACAACTATGGAATTTGGGTGCAAAATGGCCCGGAAGCGAAAGTGAAAAAAATTCGTATTTTCACCAATTAGATGTGTAAGGTTCTTAATCTTGACCGTTCCTTACAGATTCGTCGAAAAATATCGAGAGAAACAAAGGTTTTTCCGATACTGATTCGGGTGCCTCCATGAGGGTCTTTTCATAAGGGTTGAGGTTGTGAAGCCTTATCGACACGAGTAAATGTTTTTTTTCTTCCATATTTTTCACTTAGGACCATCTTTAGTGGATATGGTATGATACTAAAACGAGAAAACAACTTTTCAGATCGAGTTAACGACCCTGTCCCAAAGGGGAAAAAAGTTCCTATGTTAACACCTATGGAATTTGAGTGCAAAATGGCCCGGAAGCGAAAGTGAAAAAAATTCGTATTTTCACCAAATATATGTGTAAGTGTCTTAATCTTTACCGTTCCTTACAGATTCGTCGAAAAATATCGAGAGAAACAAAGGTTTTTCCGATACTGATTCGGGTGGCTCCATGAGGGTCTTTTCATAAGGGTTGAGGTTGTGAAGTCTTATCGACACGAGTAAATGTTTTTTTTCTTCCATATTTTTCACCTAGGACAATCTTTAATGGATATGGTATGATACTAAAACGAGAAAACAACTTTTCAGATCGAGTTAATGACCCTGTCCCAAAGGGGAAAAAAGTTCCTATGTTAACACCTATGGAATTTGAGTGCAAAATGGCCCGGAAGCGAAAGTGAAAAAAATTCGTATTTTCACCAAATATATGTGTACGGTTCTTAATCTTGACCGTTCCTTACAGATTCGTCGAAAAATATCGAGAGAAACAAAGGTTTTTCCGATACTGATTAGGGTGCCTCCATGAGGGTCTTTTCATAAGGGTTGAGGTTGTGAAGTCTTATCGACACGAGTAAATGTTTTTTTTCTAATATATTTTTCACTTAGGACCATCTTTAATGGATATGGTATGATACTAAAACGAGACAACAACTTTTCAGATCGAGTTAACGACCCTGTCCCAAAGGGGAAAAAAGTTCCTATGTTAACAACTATGGAATTTGGGTGCAAAATGGCCCGGAAGCGAAAGTGAAAAAAATTCGTATTTTCACCAATTAGATGTGTAAGGTTCTTAATCTTGACCGTTCCTTACAGATTCGTCGAAAAATATCGAGAGAAACAAAGGTTTTTCCGATACTGATTCGGGTGCCTCCATGAGGGTCTTTTCATAAGGGTTGAGGTTGTGAAGTCTTATCGACACGAGTAAATGTTTTTTTTCTTCCATATTTTTCACTTAGGACATTCTTTAGTGGATATGGTATGATACTAAAACGAGAAAATAACTTTTCAGATCGAGTTAACGACCCTGTCCCAAAGGGGAAAAAAGTTCCTATGTTAACACCTATGGAATTTGAGTGCAAAATGGCCCGGAAGCGAAAGTGAAAAAAATTCGTATTTTCACCAAATATATGTGTAAGGTTCTTAATCTTTACCGTTCCTTACAGATTCGTCGAAAAATATCGAGAGAAACAAAGGTTTTTCCGATACTGATTCGGGTGGCTCCATGAGGGTCTTTTCATAAGGGTTGAGGTTGTGAAGTCTTATCGACACGAGTAAATGTTTTTTTTCTTCCATATTTTTCACCTAGGACAATCTTTAATGGATATGGTATGATACTAAAACGAGAAAACAACTTTTCAGATCGAGTTAATGACCCTGTCCCAAAGGGGAAAAAAGTTCCTATGTTAACACCTATGGAATTTGAGTGCAAAATGGCCCGGAAGCGAAAGTGAAAAAAATTCGTATTTTCACCAAATATATGTGTACGGTTCTTAATCTTGACCGTTCCTTACAGATTCGTCGAAAAATATCGAGAGAAACAAAGGTTTTTCCGATACTGATTAGGGTGCCTCCATGAGAGTCTTTTCATAAGGGTTGAGGTTGTGAAGTCTTATCGACACGAGTAAATGTTTTTTTTCTAATATATTTTTCACTTAGGACCATCTTTAATGGATATGGTATGATACTAAAACGAGAAAACAACTTTTCAGAACGAGTTAACGACCCTGTCCCAAAGGGGAAAAAAGTTCCTATGTTAACACCTATGGAATTTGGGTGCAAAATGGCCCGGAAGCGAAAGTGAAAAAAATTCGTATTTTCACCAATTATATGTGTAAGTTTCTTAATCTTTACCGTTCCTTACAGATTCGTCGAAAAATATCGAGAGAAACAAAGGTTTTTCCGATACTGATTCGGGTGCCTCCATGAGGGTCTTTTCATAAGGGTTGAGGTTGTGAAGCCTTATCGACACGAGTAAATGTTTTTTTTCTTCCATATTTTTCACTTAGGACCATCTTTAGTGGATATGGTATGATACTAAAACGAGAAAACAACTTTTCAGATCGAGTTAACGACCCTGTCCCAAAGGGGAAAAAAGTTCCTATGTTAACACCTATGGAATTTGAGAGCAAAATGGCCCGGAAGCGAAAGTGAAAAAAATTCGTATTTTCACCAATTATATGTGTAAGTTTCTTAATCTTTACCGTTCCTTACAGATTCGTCGAAAAATATCGAGAGAAACAAAGGTTTTTCCGATACTGATTCGGGTGCCTCCATGAGGGTCTTTTCATAAGGGTTGAGGTTGTGAAGTCTTATCGACACGAGTAAATGTTTTGTTTCTTCCATATTTTTCACCTAGGACAATCTTTAATGGATATGGTATGATACTAAAACGAGAAAACAACTTTTCAGATCGAGTTAATGACCCTGTCCCAAAGGGGAAAAAAGTTCCTATGTTAACACCTATGGAATTTGAGTGCAAAATGGCCCGGAAGCGAAAGTGAAAAAAATTCGTATTTTCACCAAATATATGTGTACGGTTCTTAATCTTGACCGTTCCTTACAGATTCGTCGAAAAATATCGAGAGAAACAAAGGTTTTTCCGATACTGATTAGGGTGCCTCCATGAGGGTCTTTTCATAAGGGTTGAGGTTGTGAAGTCTTATCGACACGAGTAAATGTTTTTTTTCTAATATATTTTTCACTTAGGACCATCTTTAATGGATATGGTATGATACTAAAACGAGACAACAACTTTTCAGATCGAGTTAACGACCCTGTCCCAAAGGGGAAAAAAGTTCCTATGTTAACAACTATGGAATTTGGGTGCAAAATGGCCCGGAAGCGAAAGTGAAAAAAATTCGTATTTTCACCAATTAGATGTGTAAGGTTCTTAATCTTGACCGTTCCTTACAGATTCGTCGAAAAATATCGAGAGAAACAAAGGTTTTTCCGATACTGATTCGGGTGCCTCCATGAGGGTCTTTTCATAAGGGTTGAGGTTGTGAAGTCTTATCGACACGAGTAAATGTTTTTTTTCTTCCATATTTTTCACTTAGGACATTCTTTAGTGGATATGGTATGATACTAAAACGAGAAAATAACTTTTCAGATCGAGTTAACGACCCTGTCCCAAAGGGGAAAAAAGTTCCTATGTTAACACCTATGGAATTTGAGTGCAAAATGGCCCGGAAGCGAAAGTGAAAAAAATTCGTATTTTCACCAATTATATGTGTAAGTTTCTTAATCTTTACCGTTCCTTACAGATTCGTCGAAAAATATCGAGAGAAACAAAGGTTTTTCCGATACTGATTCGGGTGCCTCCATGAGGGTCTTTTCATAAGGGTTGAGGTTGTGAAGCCTTATCGACACGAGTAAATGTTTTTTTTCTTCCATATTTTTCACTTAGGACCATCTTTAGTGGATATGGTATGATACTAAAACGAGAAAACAACTTTTCAGATCGAGTTAACGACCCTGTCCCAAAGGGGAAAAAAGTTCCTATGTTAACACCTATGGAATTTGAGAGCAAAATGGCCCGGAAGCGAAAGTGAAAAAAATTCGTATTTTCACCAATTATATGTGTAAGTTTCTTAATCTTTACCGTTCCTTACAGATTCGTCGAAAAATATCGAGAGAAACAAAGGTTTTTCCGATACTGATTCGGGTGCCTCCATGAGGGTCTTTTCATAAGGGTTGAGGTTGTGAAGTCTTATCGACACGAGTAAATGTTTTGTTTCTTCCATATTTTTCACCTAGGACAATCTTTAATGGATATGGTATGATACTAAAACGAGAAAACAACTTTTCAGATCGAGTTAATGACCCTGTCCCAAAGGGGAAAAAAGTTCCTATGTTAACACCTATGGAATTTGAGTGCAAAATGGCCCGGAAGCGAAAGTGAAAAAAATTCGTATTTTCACCAAATATATGTGTACGGTTCTTAATCTTGACCGTTCCTTACAGATTCGTCGAAAAATATCGAGAGAAACAAAGGTTTTTCCGATACTGATTAGGGTGCCTCCATGAGGGTCTTTTCATAAGGGTTGAGGTTGTGAAGTCTTATCGACACGAGTAAATGTTTTTTTTCTAATATATTTTTCACTTAGGACCATCTTTAATGGATATGGTATGATACTAAAACGAGACAACAACTTTTCAGATCGAGTTAACGACCCTGTCCCAAAGGGGAAAAAAGTTCCTATGTTAACAACTATGGAATTTGGGTGCAAAATGGCCCGGAAGCGAAAGTGAAAAAAATTCGTATTTTCACCAATTAGATGTGTAAGGTTCTTAATCTTGACCGTTCCTTACAGATTCGTCGAAAAATATCGAGAGAAACAAAGGTTTTTCCGATACTGATTCGGGTGCCTCCATGAGGGTCTTTTCATAAGGGTTGAGGTTGTGAAGTCTTATCGACACGAGTAAATGTTTTTTTTCTTCCATATTTTTCACTTAGGACATTCTTTAGTGGATATGGTATGATACTAAAACGAGAAAATAACTTTTCAGATCGAGTTAACGACCCTGTCCCAAAGGGGAAAAAAGTTCCTATGTTAACACCTATGGAATTTGAGTGCAAAATGGCCCGGAAGCGAAAGTGAAAAAAATTCGTATTTTCACCAAATATATGTGTAAGGTTCTTAATCTTTACCGTTCCTTACAGATTCGTCGAAAAATATCGAGAGAAACAAAGGTTTTTCCGATACTGATTCGGGTGCCTCCATGAGGGTCTTTTCATAAGGGTTGAGGTTGTGAAGTCTTATCGACACGAGTAAATGTTTTTTTCTTCCATATTTTTCACTTAGGACAATCTTTAATGGATATGGTATGATACTAAAACGAGAAAACAACTTTTCAGATCGAGTTAACGACCCTGTCCCAAAGGGGAAAAAAGTTCCTATGTTAACACCTATGGAATTTGAGTGCAAAATGGCCCGGAAGCGAAAGTGAAAAAAATTCGTATTTTCACCAATTATATGTGTAAGGTTCTTAATCTTTACCGTTCCTTACAGATTCGTCGAAAAATATCGAGAGAAACAAAGGTTTTTCCGATACTGATTCGGGTGCCTCCATGAGGGTCTTTTCATAAGGGTTGAGGTTGTGAAGTCTTATCGACACGAGTAAATGTTTTTTTATTCCATATTTTTCACTTAGGACAATCTTTAGTGGATATGGTATGATACTAAAACGAGAAAACAACTTTCAGATCGAGTTAACGACCCTGTCCCAAAGGGGAAAAAAGTTCCTATGTTAACACCTATGGAATTTGGGTGCAAAATGGCCCGGAAGCGAAAGTGAAAAAAATTCGTATTTTCACCAATTAGATGTGTAAGGTTCTTAATCTTGACCGTTCCTTACAGATTCGTCAAAAAATATCGAGAGAAACAAAGGTTTTTCCGATACTGATTCGGGTGCCTCCATGAGGGTCTTTTCATAAGGGTTGAGGTTGTGAAGTCTTATCGACACGAGTAAATGTTTTTTTTCTTCCATATTTTTCACTTAGGACATTCTTTAGTGGATATGGTATGATACTAAAACGAGAAAATAACTTTTCAGATCGAGTTAACGACCCTGTCCCAAAGGGGAAAAAAGTTCCTATGTTAACACCTATGGAATTTGAGTGCAAAATGGCCCGGAAGCGAAAGTGAAAAAAATTCGTATTTTCACCAATTATATGTGTAAGTTTCTTAATCTTTACCGTTCCTTACAGATTCGTCGAAAAATATCGAGAGAAACAAAGGTTTTTCCGATACTGATTCGGGTGCCTCCATGAGGGTCTTTTCATAAGGGTTGAGGTTGTGAAGCCTTATCGACACGAGTAAATGTTTTTTTTCTTCCATATTTTTCACTTAGGACCATCTTTAGTGGATATGGTATGATACTAAAACGAGAAAACAACTTTTCAGATCGAGTTAACGACCCTGTCCAAAAGGGGAAAAAAGTTCCTATGTTAACACCTATGGAATTTGAGAGCAAAATGGCCCGGAAGCGAAAGTGAAAAAAATTCGTATTTTCACCAATTATATGTGTAAGTTTCTTAATCTTTACCGTTCCTTACAGATTCGTCGAAAAATATCGAGAGAAACAAAGGTTTTTCCGATACTGATTCGGGTGCCTCCATGAGGGTCTTTTCATAAGGGTTGAGGTTGTGAAGTCTTATCGACACGAGTAAATGTTTTGTTTCTTCCATATTTTTCACCTAGGACAATCTTTAATGGATATGGTATGATACTAAAACGAGAAAACAACTTTTCAGATCGAGTTAATGACCCTGTCCCAAAGGGGAAAAAAGTTCCTATGTTAACACCTATGGAATTTGAGTGCAAAATGGCCCGGAAGCGAAAGTGAAAAAAATTCGTATTTTCACCAAATATATGTGTACGGTTCTTAATCTTGACCGTTCCTTACAGATTCGTCGAAAAATATCGAGAGAAACAAAGGTTTTTCCGATACTGATTAGGGTGCCTCCATGAGGGTCTTTTCATAAGGGTTGAGGTTGTGAAGTCTTATCGACACGAGTAAATGTTTTTTTTCTAATATATTTTTCACTTAGGACCATCTTTAATGGATATGGTATGATACTAAAACGAGACAACAACTTTTCAGATCGAGTTAACGACCCTGTCCCAAAGGGGAAAAAAGTTCCTATGTTAACAACTATGGAATTTGGGTGCAAAATGGCCCGGAAGCGAAAGTGAAAAAAATTCGTATTTTCACCAAATATATGTGTAAGGTTCTTAATCTTTACCGTTCCTTACAGATTCGTCGAAAAATATCGAGAGAAACAAAGGTTTTTCCGATACTGATTCGGGTGCCTCCATGAGGGTCTTTTCATAAGGGTTGAGGTTGTGAAGTCTTATCGACACGAGTAAATGTTTTTTTTCTAATATATTTTTCACTTAGGACCATCTTTAATGGATATGGTATGATACTAAAACGAGACAACAACTTTTCAGATCGAGTTAACGACCCTGTCCCAAAGGGGAAAAAAGTTCCTATGTTAACAAATATGGAATTTTGGTGCAAAATGGCCCGGAAGCGAAAGTGAAAAAAATTCGTATTTTCACCAAATATATGTGTAAGGTTCTTAATCTTTACCGTTCCTTACAGATTCGTCGAAAAATATCGAGAGAAACAAAGGTTTTTCCGATACTGATTCGGGTGCCTCCATGAGGGTCTTTTCATAAGGGTTGAGGTTGTGAAGTCTTATCGACACGAGTAAATGTTTTTTTCTTCCATATTTTTCACTTAGGACAATCTTTAATGGATATGGTATGATACTAAAACGAGAAAACAACTTTTCAGATCGAGTTAACGACCCTGTCCCAAAGGGGAAAAAAGTTCCTATGTTAACACCTATGGAATTTGAGTGCAAAATGGCCCGGAAGCGAAAGTGAAAAAAATTCGTATTTTCACCAATTATATGTGTAAGGTTCTTAATCTTTACCGTTCCTTACAGATTCGTCGAAAAATATCGAGAGAAACAAAGGTTTTTCCGATACTGATTCGGGTGCCTCCATGAGGGTCTTTTCATAAGGGTTGAGGTTGTGAAGTCTTATCGACACGAGTAAATGTTTTTTTATTCCATATTTTTCACTTAGGACAATCTTTAGTGGATATGGTATGATACTAAAACGAGAAAACAACTTTCAGATCGAGTTAACGACCCTGTCCCAAAGGGGAAAAAAGTTCCTATGTTAACACCTATGGAATTTGGGTGCAAAATGGCCCGGAAGCGAAAGTGAAAAAAATTCGTATTTTCACCAATTAGATGTGTAAGGTTCTTAATCTTGACCGTTCCTTACAGATTCGTCAAAAAATATCGAGAGAAACAAAGGTTTTTCCGATACTGATTCGGGTGCCTCCATGAGGGTCTTTTCATAAGGGTTGAGGTTGTGAAGTCTTATCGACACGAGTAAATGTTTTTTTTCTTCCATATTTTTCACTTAGGACATTCTTTAGTGGATATGGTATGATACTAAAACGAGAAAATAACTTTTCAGATCGAGTTAACGACCCTGTCCCAAAGGGGAAAAAAGTTCCTATGTTAACACCTATGGAATTTGAGTGCAAAATGGCCCGGAAGCGAAAGTGAAAAAAATTCGTATTTTCACCAATTATATGTGTAAGTTTCTTAATCTTTACCGTTCCTTACAGATTCGTCGAAAAATATCGAGAGAAACAAAGGTTTTTCCGATACTGATTCGGGTGCCTCCATGAGGGTCTTTTCATAAGGGTTGAGGTTGTGAAGCCTTATCGACACGAGTAAATGTTTTTTTTCTTCCATATTTTTCACTTAGGACCATCTTTAGTGGATATGGTATGATACTAAAACGAGAAAACAACTTTTCAGATCGAGTTAACGACCCTGTCCCAAAGGGGAAAAAAGTTCCTATGTTAACACCTATGGAATTTGAGAGCAAAATGGCCCGGAAGCGAAAGTGAAAAAAATTCGTATTTTCACCAATTATATGTGTAAGTTTCTTAATCTTTACCATTCCTTACAGATTCGTCGAAAAATATCGAGAGAAACAAAGGTTTTTCCGATACTGATTCGGGTGCCTCCATGAGGGTCTTTTCATAAGGGTTGAGGTTGTGAAGTCTTATCGACACGAGTAAATGTTTTGTTTCTTCCATATTTTTCACCTAGGACAATCTTTAATGGATATGGTATGATACTAAAACGAGAAAACAACTTTTCAGATCGAGTTAATGACCCTGTCCCAAAGGGGAAAAAAGTTCCTATGTTAACACCTATGGAATTTGAGTGCAAAATGGCCCGGAAGCGAAAGTGAAAAAAATTCGTATTTTCACCAAATATATGTGTACGGTTCTTAATCTTGACCGTTCCTTACAGATTCGTCGAAAAATATCGAGAGAAACAAAGGTTTTTCCGATACTGATTAGGGTGCCTCCATGAGGGTCTTTTCATAAGGGTTGAGGTTGTGAAGTCTTATCGACACGAGTAAATGTTTTTTTTCTAATATATTTTTCACTTAGGACCATCTTTAATGGATATGGTATGATACTCAAACGAGACAACAACTTTTCAGATCGAGTTAACGACCCTGTCCCAAAGGGGAAAAAAGTTCCTATGTTAACACCTATGGAATTTGAGAGCAAAATGGCCCGGAAGCGAAAGTGAAAAAAATTCGTATTTTCACCAATTATATGTGTAAGTTTCTTAATCTTTACCGTTCCTTACAGATTCGTCGAAAAATATCGAGAGAAACAAAGGTTTTTCCGATACTGATTCGGGTGCCTCCATGAGGGTCTTTTCATAAGGGTTGAGGTTGTGAAGTCTTATCGACACGAGTAAATGTTTTGTTTCTTCCATATTTTTCACCTAGGACAATCTTTAATGGATATGGTATGATACTAAAACGAGAAAACAACTTTTCAGATCGAGTTAATGACCCTGTCCCAAAGGGGAAAAAAGTTCCTATGTTAACACCTATGGAATTTGAGTGCAAAATGGCCCGGAAGCGAAAGTGAAAAAAATTCGTATTTTCACCAAATATATGTGTACGGTTCTTAATCTTGACCGTTCCTTACAAATTCGTCGAAAAATATCGAGAGAAACAAAGGTTTTTCCGATACTGATTAGGGTGCCTCCATGAGGGTCTTTTCATAAGGGTTGAGGTTGTGAAGTCTTATCGACACGAGTAAATGTTTTTTTTCTAATATATTTTTCACTTAGGACCATCTTTAATGGATATGGTATGATACTCAAACGAGACAACAACTTTTCAGATCGAGTTAACGACCCTGTCCCAAAGGGGAAAAAAGTTCCTATGTTAACAACTATGGAATTTGGGTGCAAAATGGCCCGGAAGCGAAAGTGAAAAAAATTCGTATTTTCACCAATTAGATGTGTAAGGTTCTTAATCTTGACCGTTCCTTACAGATTCGTCGAAAAATATCGAGAGAAACAAAGGTTTTTCCGATACTGATTCGGGTGCCTCCATGAGGGTCTTTTCATAAGGGTTGAGGTTGTGAAGTCTTATCGACACGAGTAAATGTTTTTTTTCTTCCATATTTTTCACTTAGGACATTCTTTAGTGGATATGGTATGATACTAAAACGAGAAAATAACTTTTCAGATCGAGTTAACGACCCTGTCCCAAAGGGGAAAAAAGTTCCTATGTTAACACCTATGGAATTTGAGTGCAAAATGGCCCGGAAGCGAAAGTGAAAAAAATTCATATTTTCACCAAATATATGTGTAAGGTTCTTAATCTTTACCGTTCCTTACAGATTCGTCGAAAAATATCGAGAGAAACAAAGGTTTTTCCGATACTGATTCGGGTGGCTCCATGAGGGTCTTTTCATAAGGGTTGAGGTTGTGAAGTCTTATCGACACGAGTAAATGTTTTTTTTCTTCCATATTTTTCACCTAGGACAATCTTTAATGGATATGGTATGATACTAAAACGAGAAAACAACTTTTCAGATCGAGTTAATGACCCTGTCCCAAAGGGGAAAAAAGTTCCTATGTTAACACCTATGGAATTTGAGTGCAAAATGGCCCGGAAGCGAAAGTGAAAAAAATTCGTATTTTCACCAAATATATGTGTACGGTTCTTAATCTTGACCGTTCCTTACAGATTCGTCGAAAAATATCGAGAGAAACAAAGGTTTTTCCGATACTGATTAGGGTGCCTCCATGAGGGTCTTTTCATAAGGGTTGAGGTTGTGAAGTCTTATCGACACGAGTAAATGTTTTTTTTCTAATATATTTTTCACTTAGGACCATCTTTAATGGATATGGTATGATACTAAAACGAGACAACAACTTTTCAGATCGAGTTAACGACCCTGTCCCAAAGGGGAAAAAAGTTCCTATGTTAACACCTATGGAATTTGAGTGCAAAATGGCCCGGAAGCGAAAGTGAAAAAAATTCGTATTTTCACCAATTAGATGTGTAAGGTTCTTAATCTTGACCGTTCCTTACAGATTCGTCGAAAAATATCGAGAGAAACAAAGGTTTTTCCGATACTGATTCGGGTGCCTCCATGAGGGTCTTTTCATAAGGGTTGAGGTTGTGAAGTCTTATCGACACGAGTAAATGTTTTTTTTCTTCCATATTTTTCACTTAGGACATTCTTTAGTGGATATGGTATGATACTAAAACGAGAAAATAACTTTTCAGATCGAGTTAACGACCCTGTCCCAAAGGGGAAAAAAGTTCCTATGTTAACACCTATGGAATTTGAGTGCAAAATGGCCCGGAAGCGAAAGTGAAAAAAATTCGTATTTTCACCAAATATATGTGTAAGGTTCTTAATCTTTATCGTTCCTTACAGATTCGTCGAAAAATATCGAGAGAAACAAAGGTTTTTCCGATACTGATTCGGGTGCCTCCATGAGGGTCTTTTCATAAGGGTTGAGGTTGTGAAGTCTTATGGACACGAGTAAATGTTTTGTTTCTTCCATATTTTTCACTTAGGACAATCTTTAATGGATATGGTATGATACTAAAACGAGAAAACAACTTTTCAGATCGAGTTAACGACCCTGTCCCAAAGGGGAAAAAAGTTCCTATGTTAACACCTATGGAATTTGAGTGCAAAATGGCCCGGAAGCGAAAGTGAAAAAAATTCGTATTTTCACCAATTATATGTGTAAGGTTCTTAATCTTTACCGTTCCTTACAGATTCGTCGAAAAATATCGAGAGATACAAAGGTTTTTCCGATACTGATTCGGGTGCCTCCATGAGGGTCTTTTCATAAGGGTTGAGGTTGTGAAGTCTTATCGACACGAGTAAATGTTTTTTTATTCCATATTTTTCACTTAGGACAATCTTTAGTGGATATGGTATGATACTAAAACGAGAAAACAACTTTTCAGATCGAGTTAACGACCCTGTCCCAAAGGGGAAAAAAGTTCCTATGTTAACACCTATGGAATTTGAGTGCAAAATGGCCCGGAAGCGAAAGTGAAAAAAATTCGTATTTTCACCAATTATATGTGTAAGGTTCTTAATCTTGACCGTTCCTTACAGATTCGTCGAAAAATATCGAGAGAAACAAAGGTTTTTCCGATACTGATTCGGGTGCCTCCATGAGGGTCTTTTCATAAGGGTTGAGGTTGTGAAGCCTTATCGACACGAGTAAATGTTTTTTTTCTTCCATATTTTTCACTTAGGACAATCTTTAGTGGATATGGTATGATACTAAAATGAGAAAACAACTTTTCAGATCGAGTTAACGACCCTGTCCCAAAGGGGAAAAAAGTTCCTATGTTAACTAACACCTATGGAATTTGAGTGCAAAATGGCCCGGAAGCGAAAGTGAAAAAAATTCGTATTTTCACCAATTATATGTGTAAGGTTCTTAATCTTTACCGTTCCTTACAGATTCGTCGAAAAATATCGAGAGAAACAAAGGTTTTTCCGATACTGATTCGGGTGCCTCCATGAGGGTCTTTTCATAAGGGTTGAGGTTGTGAAGTCTTATCGACACGAGTAAATGTTTTTTTATTCCATATTTTTCACTTAGGAAAATCTTTAGTGGATATGGTATGATACTAAAACGAGAAAACAACTTTTCAGATCGAGTTAACGACCCTGTCCCAAAGGGGAAAAAAGTTCCTATGTTAACACCTATGGAATTTGAGTGCAAAATATCCCGGAAGCGAAAGTGAAAAAAATTCGTATTTTCACCAATTATATGTGTAAGTTTCTTAATCTTTACCGTTCCTTACAGATTCGTTGAAAAATATCGAGAGAAACAAAGGTTTTTCCGATACTGATTCGGGTGCCTCCATGAGGGTCTTTTCATAAGGGTTGAGGTTGTGAAGTCTTATCGACACGAGTAAATGTTTTCTTTCTTCCATATTTTTCACTTAGGACAATCTTTAATGGATATGGTATGATACTAAAACGAGAAAACAACTTTTCAGATCGAGTTAACGACCCTGTCCCAAAGGGGAAAAAAGTTCCTATGTTAACACCTATGGAATTTCAGTGCAAAATGGCCCGGAAGCGAAAGTGAAAAAAATTCGTATTTTCACCAATTATATGTGTAAGTTTCTTAATCTTTATCGTTCCTTACAGATTCGTCGAAAAATATCGAGAGAAACAAAGGTTTTTCCGATACTGATTCGGGTGCCTCCATGAGGGTCTTTTCATAAGGGTTGAGGTTGTGAAGTCTTATCGACACGAGTAAATATTTTTTTATTCCATATTTTTCACTTAGGACAATCTTTAGTGGATATGGTATGATACTAAAACGAGAAAACAACTTTTCAGATCGAGTTAACGACCCTGTCCCAAAGGGGAAAAAAGTTCCTATGTTAACTAACACCTATGGAATTTGAGTGCAAAATGGCCCGGAAGCGAAAGTGAAAAAAATTCGTATTTTCACCAATTATATGTGTAAGGTTCTTAATCTTGACCGTTCCTTACAGATTCGTCGAAAAATATCGAGAGAAACAATGGTTTTTCCGATACTGATTCGGGTGCCTCCATGAGGGTCTTTTCATAAGGGTTGAGGTTGTGAAGCCTTATCGACACGAGTAAATGTTTTTTTTCTTCCATATTTTTCACTTAGGACAATCTTTAGTGGATATGGTATGATACTAAAACGAGAAAACAACTTTTCAGATCGAGTTAACGACCCTGTCCCAAAGGGGAAAAAAGTTCCTATGTTAACTAACACCTATGGAATTTGAGTGCAAAATGGCCCGGAAGCGAAAGTGAAAAAAATTCGTATTTTCACCAATTATATGTGTAAGGTTCTTAATCTTGACCGTTCCTTACAGATTCGTCGAAAAATATCGAGAGAAACAATGGTTTTTCCGATACTGATTCGGGTGCCTCCATGAGGGTCTTTTCATAAGGGTTGAGGTTGTGAAGCCTTATCGACACGAGTAAATGTTTTTTTTCTTCCATATTTTTCACTTAGGACAATCTTTAGTGGATATGGTATGATACTAAAACGAGAAAACAACTTTTCAGATCGAGTTAACGACCCTGTCCCAAAGGGGAAAAAAGTTCCTATGTTAACTAACACCTATGGAATTTGAGTGCAAAATGGCCTGGAAGCGAAAGTGAAAAAAATTCGTATTTTCACCAATTATATGTGTTAGGTTCTTAATCTTGACCGTTCCTTACAGATTCGTCGAAAAATATCGAGAGAAACAAAGGTTTTTCCGATACTGATTCGGGTGCCTCCATGAGGGTCTTTTCATAAGGGTTGAGGTTGTGAAGTCTTATCGACACGAGTAAATGTTTTTTTTCTAATATATTTTTCACTTAGGACCATCTTTAGTTGATATGGTATGATACTAAAACGAGAAAACAACTTTTCAGATCGAGTTAACGACCCTGTCCCAAAGGGGAAAAAAGTTCCTATGTTAACACCTACGGAATTTGAGTGCAAAATGGCCCGGAAGCGAAAGTGAAAAAAATTCATATTTTCACCAATTATATGTGTAAGTTTCTTAATCTTTACCGTTCCTTACAGATTCGTCGAAAAATATCTAGAGAAACAAAGGTTTTTCCGATACTGATTCGGGTGCCTCCATGAGGGTCTTTTCATAAGGGTTGAGGTTGTGAAGCCTTATCGACACGAGTAAATGTTTTTTTTCTTCCATATTTTTCACTTAGGACAATCTTTAGTGGATATGGTATGATACTAAAACGAGAAAACAACTTTTCAGATCGAGTTAACGACCCTGTCCCAAAGGGGAAAAAAGTTCCTATTTTAACACCTATGGAATTTGAGTGCAAAATGGCCCGGAAGCGAAAGTGAAAAAAATTCGTATTTTCACCAATTATATGTGTAAGTTTCTTAATCTTTACCGTTCCTTACAGATTCGTCGAAAAATATCGAGAGAAACAAAGGTTTTTCCGATACTGATTCGGGTGCCTCCATGAGGGTCTTTTCATAAGGGTTGAGGTTGTGAAGCCTTATCGACACGAGTAAATGTTTTTTTTCTTCCATATTTTTCACTTAGGACAATCTTTAGTGGATATGGTATGATACTAAAATGAGAAAACAACTTTTCAGATCGAGTTAACGACCCTGTCCCAAAGGGGAAAAAAGTTCCTATGTTAACTAACACCTATGGAATTTGAGTGCAAAATGGCCCGGAAGCGAAAGTGAAAAAAATTCGTATTTTCACCAATTATATGTGTAAGGTTCTTAATCTTGACCGTTCCTTACAGATTCGTCGAAAAATATCGAGAGAAACAAAGGTTTTTCCGATACTGATTCGGGTGCCTCCATGAGGGTCTTTTCATAAGGGTTGAGGTTGTGAAGTCTTATCGACACGAGTAAATGTTTTTTTATTCCATATTTTTCACTTAGGACAATCTTTAGTGGATATGGTATGATACTAAAACGAGAAAACAACTTTTCAGATCGAGTTAACGACCCTGTCCCAAAGGGGAAAAAAGTTCCTATGTTAACACCTATGGAATTTGGGTGCAAAATGGCCCGGAAGCGAAAGTGAAAAAAATTCGTATTTTCACCAATTATATGTGTAAGGTTCTTAATCTTGACCGTTCCTTACAGATTCGTCGAAAAATATCGAGAGAAACAAAGGTTTTTCCGATACTGATTCGGGTGCCTCCATGAGGGTCTTTTCATAAGGGTTGAGGTTGTGAAGTCTTATCGACACGAGTAAATGTTTTTTTTTTCTAATATATTTTTCACTTAGGACCATCTTTAGTGGATATGGTATGATACTAAAACGAGAAAACAACTTTTCAGATCGAGTTAACGACCCTGTCCCAAAGGGGAAAAAAGTTCCTATGTTAACACCTATGGAATTTGAGTGCAAAATGGCCCGGAAGCGAAAGTGAAAAAAATTCGTATTTTCACCAATTATATGTGTAAGTTTCTTAATCTTTACCGTTCCTTACAGATTCGTCGAAAAATATCGAGAGAAACAAAGGTTTTTCCGATACTGATTCGGGTGCCTCCATGAGGGTCTTTTCATAAGGGTTGAGGTTGTGAAGCCTTATCGACACGAGTAAATGTTTTTTTTCTTCCATATTTTTCACTTAGGACAATCTTTAGTGGATATGGTATGATACTAAAACGAGAAAACAACTTTTCAGATCGAGTTAACGACCCTGTCCCAAAGGGGAAAAAAGTTCCTATGTTAACACCTATGGAATTTGAGTGCAAAATGGCCCGGAAGCGAAAGTGAAAAAAATTCGTATTTTCACCAATTATATGTGTAAGTTTCTTAATCTTTACCGTTCCTTACAGATTCGTCGAAAAATATCGAGAGAAACAAAGGTTTTTCCGATACTGATTCGGGTGCCTCCATGAGGGTCTTTTCATAAGGGTTGAGGTTGTGAAGCCTTATCGACACGAGTAAATGTTTTTTTTCTTCCATATTTTTCACTTAGGACAATCTTTAGTGGATATGGTATGATACTAAAACGAGAAAACAACTTTTCAGATCGAGTTAACGACCCTGTCCCAAAGGGGAAAAAAGTTCCTATGTTAACTAACACCTATGGAATTTGAGTGCAAAATGGCCCGGAAGCGAAAGTGAAAAAAATTCGTATTTTCACCAATTATATGTGTAAGGTTCTTAATCTTGACCGTTCCTTACAGATTCGTCGAAAAACATCGAGAGAAACAAAGGTTTTTCCGATACTGTTTCGGGTGCCTCCATGAGGGTCTTTTCATAAGGGTTGAGGTTGTGAAGTCTTATCGACACGAGTAAATGTTTTTTTATTCCATATTTTTCACTTAGGACAATCTTTAGTGGATATGGTATGATACTAAAACGAGAAAACAACTTTTCAGATCGAGTTAACGACCCTGTCCCAAAGGGGAAAAAAGTTCCTATGTTAACACCTATGGAATTTGGGTGCAAAATGGCCCGGAAGCGAAAGTGAAAAAAATTCGTATTTTCACCAATTATATGTGTAAGGTTCTTAATCTTGACCGTTCCTTACAGATTCGTCGAAAAATATCGAGAGAAACAAAGGTTTTTCCGATACTGATTCGGGTGCCTCCATGAGGGTCTTTTCATAAGGGTTGAGGTTGTGAAGTCTTATCGACACGAGTAAATGTTTTGTTTCTTCCATATTTTTCACTTAGGACAATCTTTAATGGATATGGTATGATACTAAAACGAGAAAAAAACTTTTCAGATCGAGTTAATGACCCTGTCCCAAAGGGGAAAAAAGTTCCTATGTTAACACCTATGGAATTTGAATGCAAAATGGCCCGGAAGCGAAAGTGAAAAAAATTCGTATTTTCACCAAATATATGTGTAAGGTTCTTAATCTTTACCGTTCCTTACAGATTCGTCGAAAAATATCGAGAGAAACAAAGGTTTTTCCGATACTGATTCGGGTTCCTCCATGAGGGTCTTTTCATAAGGGTTGAGGTTGTGAAGTCTTATCGACACGAGTAAATGTTTTTTTTCTTCCAAATTTTTCACTTAGGACAATCTTTAGTGGATATGGTATGATACTAAAACGAGAAAACAACTTTTCAGATCGACTTAACGACCCTGTCCCAAAGGGGAAAAAAGTTCCTATGTTAACTAACACCTATGGAATTTGAGTGCAAAATGGCCTGGAAGCGAAAGTGAAAAAAATTCGTATTTTCACCAATTATATGTGTAAGGTTCTTAATCTTGACCGTTCCTTACAGATTCGTCGAAAAATATCGAGAGAAACAAAGGTTTTTCCGATACTGATTCGGGTGCCTCCATGAGGGTCTTTTCATAAGGGTTGAGGTTGTGAAGTCTTATCGACACGAGTAAATGTTTTTTTATTGCATATTTTTCACTTAGGACAATCTTTAGTGGATATGGTATGATACTAAAACGAGAAAACAACTTTTCAGATCGAGTTAACGACCCTGTCCCAAAGGGGAAAAAAGTTCCTATGTTAACACCTATGGAATTTGAGTGCAAAATGGCCCGGAAGCAAAAGTGAAAAAAATTCGTATTTTCACCAATTATATGTGTAAGGTTCTTAATCTTTACCGTTCCTTACAGATTCGTCGAAAAATATCGAGAGAAACAAAGGTTTTTCCGATACTGATTTGGGTGCCTCCATGAGGGTCTTTTCATAAGGGTTGAGGTTGTGAAGTCTTATCGACACGAGTAAATGTTTTTTTATTCCATATTTTTCACTTAGGACAATCTTTAGTGGATATGGTATGATACTAAAACGAGAAAAAAACTTTTCAGATCGAGTTAACGACCCTGTCCCAAAGGGGAAAAAAGTTCCTATGTTAACACCTATGGAATTTGAGTGCAAAATGGCCCGGAAGCGAAAGTGAAAAAAATTCGTATTTTCACCAATTATATGTGTAAGTTTCTTAATCTTTACCGTTCCTTACAGATTCGTCGAAAAATATCGAGAGAAACAAAGGTTTTTCCGATACTGATTCGGGTGCCTCCATGAGGGTCTTTTCATAAGGGTTGAGGTTGTGAAGTCTTATCGACACGAGTAAATGTTTTGTTTCTTCCATATTTTTCACTTAGGACAATCTTTAATGGATATGGTATGATACTAAAACGAGAAAAAAACTTTTCAAATCGAGTTAATGACCCTGTCCCAAAGGGGAAAAAAGTTCCTATGTTAACACCTATGGAATTTGAGTGCAAAATGGCCCGGAAGCGAAAGTGAAAAAAATTCGTATTTTCACCAATTATATGTGTAAGGTTCTTAATCTTTACCGTTCCTTACAGATTCGTCGAAAAATATCGAGAGAAACAAAGGTTTTTCCGATACTGATTTGGGTGCCTCCATGAGGGTCTTTTCATAAGGGTTGAGGTTGTGAAGTCTTATCGACACGAGTAAATGTTTTGTTTCTTCCATATTTTTCACTTAGGACAATCTTTAATGGATATGGTATGATACTAAAACGAGAAAAAAACTTTTCAAATCGAGTTAATGACCCTGTCCCAAAGGGGAAAAAAGTTCCTATGTTAACACCTATGGAATTTGAGTGCAAAATGGCCCGGAAGCGAAAGTGAAAAAAATTCGTATTTTCACCAATTATATGTGTAAGGTTCTTAATCTTTACCGTTCCTTACAGATTCGTCGAAAAATATCGAGAGAAACAAAGGTTTTTCCGATACTGATTTGGGTGCCTCCATGAGGGTCTTTTCATAAGGGTTGAGGTTGTGAAGTCTTATCGACACGAGTAAATGTTTTTTTATTCCATATTTTTCACTTAGGACAATCTTTAGTGGATATGGTATGATACTAAAACGAGAAAAAAACTTTTCAGATCGAGTTAACGACCCTGTCCCAAAGGGGAAAAAAGTTCCTATGTTAACACCTATGGAATTTGAGTGCAAAATGGCCCGGAAGCGAAAGTGAAAAAAATTCGTATTTTCACCAATTATATGTGTAAGTTTCTTAATCTTTACCGTTCCTTACAGATTCGTCGAAAAATATCGAGAGAAACAAAGGTTTTTCCGATACTGATTCGGGTGCCTCCATGAGGGTCTTTTCATAAGGGTTGAGGTTGTGAAGTCTTATCGACACGAGTAAATGTTTTTTTTCTTCCATATTTTTCACTTAGGACATTCTTTAGTGGATATGGTATGATACTAAAACGAGAAAAAAACTTTTCAGATCGAGTTAACGACCCTGTCCCAAAGGGGAAAAAAGTTCCTATGTTAACACCTATGGAATTTGAGTGCAAAATGGCCCGGAAGCGAAAGTGAAAAAAATTCGTATTTTCACCAATTATATGTGTAAGTTTCTTAATCTTTACCGTTCCTTACAGATTCGTCGAAAAATATCGAGAGAAACAAAGGTTTTTCCGATACTGATTCGGGTGCCTCCATGAGGGTCTTTTCATAAGGGTTGAGGTTGTGAAGTCTTATCGACACGAGTAAATGTTTTGTTTCTTCCATATTTTTCACTTAGGACAATCTTTAATGGATATGGTATGATACTAAAACGAGAAAAAAACTTTTCAAATCGAGTTAATGACCCGGTCCCAAAGGGGAAAAAAGTTCCTATGTTAACACCTATGGAATTTGAATGCAAAATGGCCCGGAAGCGAAAGTGAAAAAAATTCGTATTTTCACCAAATATATGTGTAAGGTTCTTAATCTTTACCGTTCCTTACAGATTCGTCGAAAAATATCGAGAGAAACAAAGGTTTTTCCGATACTGATTCGGGTTCCTCCATGAGGGTCTTTTCATAAGGGTTGAGGTTGTGAAGTCTTATCGACACGAGTAAATGTTTTTTTTCTTCCAAATTTTTCACTTAGGACAATCTTTAGTGGATATGGTATGATACTAAAACGAGAAAACAACTTTTCAGATCGAGTTAACGACCCTGTCCCAAAGGGGAAAAAAGTTCCTATGTTAACTAACACCTATGGAATTTGAGTGCAAAATGGCCTGGAAGCGAAAGTGAAAAAAATTCGTATTTTCACCAATTATATGTGTTAGGTTCTTAATCTTGACCGTTCCTTACAGATTCGTCGAAAAATATCGAGAGAAACAAAGGTTTTTCCGATACTGATTCGGGTGCGTCCATGAGGGTCTTTTCATAAGGGTTGAGGTTGTGAAGTCTTATCGACACGAGTAAATGTTTTTTTATTGCATATTTTTCACTTAGGACAATCTTTAGTGGATATGGTATGATACTAAAACGAGAAAACAACTTTTCAGATCGAGTTAACGACCCTGTCCCAAAGGGGAAAAAAGTTCCTATGTTAACACCTATGGAATTTGAGTGCAAAATGGCCCGGAAGCGAAAGTGAAAAAAATTCGTATTTTCACCAATTATATGTGTAAGGTTCTTAATCTTGACCGTTCCTTACAGATTCGTCGAAAAATATCGAGAGAAACAAAGGTTTTTCCGATACTGATTCGGGTGCTTCCATGAGGGTCTTTTCATAAGGGTTGAGGTTGTGAAGTCTTATCGACACGAGTAAATGTTTTTTTATTCCATATTTTTCACTTAGGACAATCTTTAGTGGATATGGTATGATACTAAAATGAGAAAAAAACTTTTCAGATCGAGTTAACGACCCTGTCCCAAAGGGGAAAAAAGTTCCTATGTTAACACCTATGGAATTTGAGTGCAAAATGGCCCGGAAGCGAAAGTGAAAAAAATTCGTATTTTCACCAATTATATGTGTAAGTTTCTTAATCTTTACCGTTCCTTACAGATTCGTCGAAAAATATCGAGAGAAACAAAGGTTTTTCCGATACTGATTCGGGTGCCTCCATGAGGGTCTTTTCATAAGGGTTGAGGTTGTGAAGCCTTATCGACACGAGTAAATGTTTTTTTTCTTCCATATTTTTCACTTAGGACAATCTTTAGTGGATATGGTATGATACTAAAATGAGAAAACAACTTTTCAGATCGAGTTAACGACCCTGTCCCAAAGGGGAAAAAAGTTCCTATGTTAACTAACACCTATGGAATTTGAGTGCAAAATGGCCCGGAAGCGAAAGTGAAAAAAATTCGTATTTTCACCAATTATATGTGTAAGGTTCTTAATCTTGACCGTTCCTTACAGATTCGTCGAAAAATATCGAGAGAAACAAAGGTTTTTCCGATACTGATTCGGGTGCCTCCATGAGGGTCTTTTCATAAGGGTTGAGGTTGTGAAGTCTTATCGACACGAGTAAATGTTTTTTTTCTAATATATTTTTCACTTAGGACCATCTTTAGTGGATATGGTATGATACTAAAACGAGAAAACAACTTTTCAGATCGAGTTAACGACCCTGTCCCAAAGGGGAAAAAAGTTCCTATGTTAACACCTATGGAATTTGAGTGCAAAATTGCCCGGAAGCGAAAGTGAAAAAAATTCGTATTTTCACCAATTATATGTGTAAGTTTCTTAATCTTTACCGTTCCTTACAGATTCGTCGAAAAATATCGAGAGAAACAAAGGTTTTTCCGATACTGATTCGGGTGCCTCCATGAGGGTCTTTTCATAAGGGTTGAGGTTGTGAAGCCTTATCGACACGAGTAAATGTTTTTTTTCTTCCATATTTTTCACTTAGGACAATCTTTAGTGGATATGGTATGATACTAAAACGAGAAAACAACTTTTCAGATCGAGTTAACGACCCTGTCCCAAAGGGGAAAAAAGTTCCTATGTTAACTAACACCTATGGAATTTGAGTGCAAAATGGCCCGGAAGCGAAAGTGAAAAAAATTCGTATTTTCACCAATTATATGTGTAAGGTTCTTAATCTTGACCGTTCCTTACAGATTCGTCGAAAAATATCGAGAGAAACAAAGGTTTTTCCGATACTGATTCGGGTGCCTCCATGAGGGTCTTTTCATAAGGGTTGAGGTTGTGAAGTCTTATCGACACGAGTAAATGTTTTTTTTCTTCCATATTTTTCACTTAGGACATTCTTTAGTGGATATGGTATGATACTAAAACGAGAAAACAACTTTTCAGATCGAGTTAACGACCCTGTCCCAAAGGGGAAAAAAGTTCCTATGTTAACTAACACCTATGGAATTTGAGTGCAAAATGGCCCGGAAGCGAAAGTGAAAAAAATTCGTATTTTCACCAATTATATGTGTAAGGTTCTTAATCTTGACCGTTCCTTACAGATTCGTCGAAAAATATCGAGAGAAACAAAGGTTTTTCCGATACTGATTCGGGTGCCTCCATGAGGGTCTTTTCATAAGGGTTGAGGTTGTGAAGTCTTATCGACACGAGTAAATGTTTTTTTTCTAATATATTTTTCACTTAGGACCATCTTTAGTGGATATGGTATGATACTAAAACGAGAAAACAACTTTTCAGATCGAGTTAACGACCCTGTCCCAAAGGGGAAAAAAGTTCCTATGTTAACACCTATGGAATTTGAGTGCAAAATGGCCCGGAAGCGAAAGTGAAAAAAATTCGTATTTTCACCAATTATATGTGTAAGTTTCTTAATCTTTACCGTTCCTTACAGATTCGTCGAAAAATATCGAGAGAAACAAAGGTTTTTCCGATACTGATTCGGGTGCCTCCATGAGGGTCTTTTCATAAGGGTTGAGGTTGTGAAGCCTTATCGACACGAGTAAATGTTTTTTTTCTTCCATATTTTTCACTTAGGACAATCTTTAGTGGATATGGTATGATACTAAAATGAGAAAACAACTTTTCAGATCGAGTTAACGACCCTGTCCCAAAGGGGAAAAAAGTTCCTATGTTAACTAACACCTATGGAATTTGAGTGCAAAATGGCCCGGAAGCGAAAGTGAAAAAAATTCGTATTTTCACCAATTATATGTGTAAGGTTCTTAATCTTGACCGTTCCTTACAGATTCGTCGAAAAATATCGAGAGAAACAAAGGTTTTTCCGATACTGATTCGGGTGCCTCCATGAGGGTCTTTTCATAAGGGTTGAGGTTGTGAAGTCTTATCGACACGAGTAAATGTTTTTTTATTCCATATTTTTCACTTAGGACAATCTTTAGTGGATATGGTATGATACTAAAACGAGAAAACAACTTTTCAGATCGAGTTAACGACCCTGTCCCAATGGGGAAAAAAGTTCCTATGTTAACACCTATGGAATTTGGGTGCAAAATGGCCCGGAAGCGAAAGTGAAAAAAATTCGTATTTTCACCAATTATATGTGTAAGGTTCTTAATCTTGACCGTTCCTTACAGATTCGTCGAAAAATATCGAGAGAAACAAAGGTTTTTCCGATACTGATTCGGGTGCCTCCATGAGGGTCTTTTCATAAGGGTTGAGGTTGTGAAGTCTTATCGACACGAGTAAATGTTTTTTTTCTAATATATTTTTCACTTAGGACCATCTTTAGTGGATATGGTATGATACTAAAACGAGAAAACAACTTTTCAGATCGAGTTAACGACCCTGTCCCAAAGGGGAAAAAAGTTCCTATGTTAACACCTATGGAATTTGAGTGCAAAATGGCCCGGAAGCGAAAGTGAAAAAAATTCGTATTTTCACCAATTATATGTGTAAGTTTCTTAATCTTTACCGTTCCTTACAGATTCGTCGAAAAATATCGAGAGAAACAAAGGTTTTTCCGATACTGATTCGGGTGCCTCCATGAGGGTCTTTTCATAAGGGTTGAGGTTGTGAAGCCTTATCGACACGAGTAAATGTTTTTTTTCTTCCATATTTTTCACTTAGGACAATCTTTAGTGGATATGGTATGATACTAAAACGAGAAAACAACTTTTCAGATCGAGTTAACGACCCTGTCCCAAAGGGGAAAAAAGTTCCTATGTTAACTAACACCTATGGAATTTGAGTGCAAAATGGCCCGGAAGCGAAAGTGAAAAAAATTCGTATTTTCACCAATTATATGTGTAAGGTTCTTAATCTTGACTGTTCCTTACAGATTCGTCGAAAAATATCGAGAGAAACAAAGGTTTTTCCGATACTGATTCGGGTGCCTCCATGAGGGTCTTTTCATAAGGGTTGAGGTTGTGAAGTCTTATCGACACGAGTAAATGTTTTTTTATTCCATATTTTTCACTTAGGACAATCTTTAGTGGATATGGTATGATACTAAAACGAGAAAACAACTTTTCAGATCGAGTTAACGACCCTGTCCCAAAGGGGAAAAAAGTTCCTATGTTAACACCTATGGAATTTGGGTGCAAAATGGCCCGGAAGCGAAAGTGAAAAAAATTCGTATTTTCACCAATTATATGTGTAAGGTTCTTAATCTTGACCGTTCCTTACAGATTCGTCGAAAAATATCGAGAGAAACAAAGGTTTTTCCGATACTGATTCGGGTGCCTCCATGAGGGTCTTTTCATAAGGGTTGAGGTTGTGAAGTCTTATCGACACGAGTAAATGTTTTTTTTCTAATATATTTTTCACTTAGGACCATCTTTAGTGGATATGGTATGATACTAAAACGAGAAAACAACTTTTCAGATCGAGTTAACGACCCTGTCCCAAAGGGGAAAAAAGTTCCTATGTTAACACCTATGGAATTTGAGTGCAAAATGGCCCGGAAGCGAAAGTGAAAAAAATTCGTATTTTCACCAATTATATGTGTAAGTTTCTTAATCTTTACCGTTCCTTACAGATTCGTCGAAAAATATCGAGAGAAACAAAGGTTTTTCCGATACTGATTCGGGTGCCTCCATGAGGGTCTTTTCATAAGGGTTGAGGTTGTGAAGCCTTATCGACACGAGTAAATGTTTTTTTTCTTCCATATTTTTCACTTAGGACAATCTTTAGTGGATATGGTATGATACTAAAATGAGAAAACAACTTTTCAGATCGAGTTAACGACCCTGTCCCAAAGGGGAAAAAAGTTCCTATGTTAACTAACACCTATGGAATTTGAGTGCAAAATGGCCCGGAAGCGAAAGTGAAAAAAATTCGTATTTTCACCAATTATATGTGTAAGGTTCTTAATCTTGACCGTTCCTTACAGATTCGTCGAAAAATATCGAGAGAAACAAAGGTTTTTCCGATACTGATTCGGGTGCCTCCATGAGGGTCTTTTCATAAGGGTTGAGGTTGTGAAGTCTTATCGACACGAGTAAATGTTTTTTTATTCCATATTTTTCACTTAGGACAATCTTTAGTGGATATGGTATGATACTAAAACGAGAAAACAACTTTTCAGATCGAGTTAACGACCCTGTCCCAAAGGGGAAAAAAGTTCCTATGTTAACACCTATGGAATTTGGGTGCAAAATGGCCCGGAAGCGAAAGTGAAAAAAATTCGTATTTTCACCAATTATATGTGTAAGGTTCTTAATCTTGACCGTTCCTTACAGATTCGTCGAAAAATATCGAGAGAAACAAAGGTTTTTCCGATACTGATTCGGGTGCCTCCATGAGGGTCTTTTCATAAGGGTTGAGGTTGTGAAGTCTTATCGACACGAGTAAATGTTTTTTTTCTAATATATTTTTCACTTAGGACCATCTTTAGTGGATATGGTATGATACTAAAACGAGAAAACAACTTTTCAGATCGAGTTAACGACCCTGTCCCAAAGGGGAAAAAAGTTCCTATGTTAACACCTATGGAATTTGAGTGCAAAATGGCCCGGAAGCGAAAGTGAAAAAAATTCGTATTTTCACCAATTATATGTGTAAGTTTCTTAATCTTTACCGTTCCTTACAGATTCGTCGAAAAATATCGAGAGAAACAAAGGTTTTTCCGATACTGATTCGGGTGCCTCCATGAGGGTCTTTTCATAAGGGTTGAGGTTGTGAAGCCTTATCGACACGAGTAAATGTTTTTTTTCTTCCATATTTTTCACTTAGGACAATCTTTAGTGGATATGGTATGATACTAAAACGAGAAAACAACTTTTCAGATCGAGTTAACGACCCTGTCCCAAAGGGGAAAAAAGTTCCTATGTTAACTAACACCTATGGAATTTGAGTGCAAAATGGCCCGGAAGCGAAAGTGAAAAAAATTCGTATTTTCACCAATTATATGTGTAAGGTTCTTAATCTTGACTGTTCCTTACAGATTCGTCGAAAAATATCGAGAGAAACAAAGGTTTTTCCGATACTGATTCGGGTGCCTCCATGAGGGTCTTTTCATAAGGGTTGAGGTTGTGAAGTCTTATCGACACGAGTAAATGTTTTTTTATTCCATATTTTTCACTTAGGACAATCTTTAGTGGATATGGTATGATACTAAAACGAGAAAACAACTTTTCAGATCGAGTTAACGACCCTGTCCCAAAGGGGAAAAAAGTTCCTATGTTAACACCTATGGAATTTGGGTGCAAAATGGCCCGGAAGCGAAAGTGAAAAAAATTCGTATTTTCACCAATTATATGTGTAAGGTTCTTAATCTTGACCGTTCCTTACAGATTCGTTGAAAAATATCGAGAGAAACAAAGGTTTTTCCGATACTGATTCGGGTGCCTCCATGAGGGTCTTTTCATAAGGGTTGAGGTTGTGAAGTCTTATCGACACGAGTAAATGTTTTTTTTCTAATATATTTTTCACTTAGGACCATCTTTAGTGGATATGGTATGATACTAAAACGAGAAAACAACTTTTCAGATCGAGTTAACGACCCTGTCCCAAAGGGGAAAAAAGTTCCTATGTTAACACCTATGGAATTTGAGTGCAAAATGGCCCGGAAGCGAAAGTGAAAAAAATTCGTATTTTCACCAATTATATGTGTTAGTTTCTTAATCTTTACCGTTCCTTACAGATTCGTCGAAAAATATCGAGAGAAACAAAGGTTTTTCCGATACTGATTCGGGTGCCTCCATGAGGGTCTTTTCATAAGGGTTGAGGTTGTGAAGTCTTATCGACACGAGTAAATGTTTTGTTTCTTCCATATTTTTCACTTAGGACAATCTTTAATGGATATGGTATGATACTAAAACGAGAAAAAAACTTTTCAGATCGAGTTAATGACCCTGTCCCAAAGGGGAAAAAAGTTCCTATGTTCACACCTATGGAATTTGAATGCAAAATGGCCCGGAAGCGAAAGTGAAAAAAATTCGTATTTTCACCAAATATATGTGTAAGGTTCTTAATCTTTACCGTTCCTTACAGATTCGTCGAAAAATATCGAGAGAAACAAAGGTTTTTCCGATACTGATTCGGGTTCCTCCATGAGGGTCTTTTCATAAGGGTTGAGGTTGTGAAGTCTTATCGACACGAGTAAATGTTTTTTTTCTTCCAAATTTTTCACTTAGGACAATCTTTAGTGGATATGGTATGATACTAAAACGAGAAAACAACTTTTCAGATCGAGTTAACGACCCTGTCCCAAAGGGGAAAAAAGTTCCTATGTTAACTAACACCTATGGAATTTGAGTGCAAAATGGCCTGGAAGCGAAAGTGAAAAAAATTCGTATTTTCACCAATTATATGTGTAAGGTTCTTAATCTTGACCGTTCCTTACAGATTCGTCGAAAAATATCGAGAGAAACAAAGGTTTTTCCGATACTGATTCGGGTGCCTCCATGAGGGTCTTTTCATAAGGGTTGAGGTTGTGAAGTCTTATCGACACGAGTAAATGTTTTTTTATTGCATATTTTTCACTTAGGACAATCTTTAGTGGATATGGTATGATACTAAAATGAGAAAACAACTTTTCAGATCGAGTTAACGACCCTGTCCCAAAGGGGAAAAAAGTTCCTATGTTAACACCTATGGAATTTGAGTGCAAAATGGCCCGGAAGCGAAAGTGAAAAAAATTCGTATTTTCACCAATTATATGTGTAAGGTTCTTAATCTTTACCGTTCCTTACAGATTCGTCGAAAAATATCGAGAGAAACAAAGGTTTTTCCGATACTGATTTGGGTGCCTCCATGAGGGTCTTTTCATAAGGGTTGAGGTTGTGAAGTCTTATCGACACGACTAAATGTTTTTTTATTCCATATTTTTCACTTAGGACAATCTTTAGTGGATATGGTATGATACTAAAACGAGAAAAAAACTTTTCAGATCGAGTTAACGACCCTGTCCCAAAGGGGAAAAAAGTTCCTATGTTAACACCTATGGAATTTGGGTGCAAAATGGCCCGGAAGCGAAAGTGAAAAAAATTCGTATTTTCACCAATTATATGTGTAAGTTTCTTAATCTTTACCGTTCCTTACAGATTCGTCGAAAAATATCGAGAGAAACAAAGGTTTTTCCGATACTGATTCGGGTGCCTCCATGAGGGTCTTTTCATAAGGGTTGAGGTTGTGAATTCTTATCGACACGAGTAAATGTTTTTTTTCTAACATATTTTTCACTTAGGACCATCTTTAGTGGATATGGTATGATACTAAAACGAGAAAACAACTTTTCAGATCGAGTTAACGACCCTGTCCCAAAGGGGAAAAAAGTTCCTATGTTAACACCTATGGAATTTGGGTGCAAAATGGCCCGGAAGCGAAAGTGAAAAAAATTCGTATTTTCACCAATTATATGTGTAAGGTTCTTAATCTTGACCGTTCCTTACAGATTCGTCGAAAAATATCGAGAGAAACAAAGGTTTTTCCGATACTGATTCGGGTGCCTCCATGAGGGTCTTTTCATAAGGGTTGAGGTTGTGAAGTCTTATCGACACGAGTAAATGTTTTTTTTCTAATATATTTTTCACTTAGGACCATCTTTAGTGGATATGGTATGATACTAAAACGAGAAAACAACTTTTCAGATCGAGTTAACGACCCTGTCCCAAAGGGGAAAAAAGTTCCTATGTTAACACCTATGGAATTTGGGTGCAAAATGGCCCGGAAGCGAAAGTGAAAAAAATTCGTATTTTCACCAATTATATGTGTAAGGTTCTTAATCTTGACCGTTCCTTACAGATTCGTCGAAAAATATCGAGAGAAACAAAGGTTTTTCCGATACTGATTCGGGTGCCTCCATGAGGGTCTTTTCATAAGGGTTGAGGTTGTGAAGTCTTATCGACACGAGTAAATGTTTTTTTTCTAATATATTTTTCACTTAGGACCATCTTTAGTGGATATGGTATGATACTAAAACGAGAAAACAACTTTTCAGATCGAGTTAACGACCCTGTCCCAAAGGGGAAAAAAGTTCCTATGTTAACACCTATGGAATTTGAGTGCAAAATGGCCCGGAAGCGAAAGTGAAAAAAATTCGTATTTTCACCAATTATATGTGTAAGTTTCTTAATCTTTACCGTTCCTTACAGATTCGTCGAAAAATATCGAGAGAAACAAAGGTTTTTCCGATACTGATTCGGGTGCCTCCATGAGGGTCTTTTCATAAGGGTTGAGGTTGTGAAGTCTTATCGACACGAGTAAATGTTTTGTTTCTTCCATATTTTTCACTTAGGACAATCTTTAATGGATATGGTATGATACTAAAACGAGAAAAAAACTTTTCAGATCGAGTTAACGACCCTGTCCCAAAGGGGAAAAAAGTTCCTATGTTAACACCTATGGAATTTGAGTGCAAAATGGCCCGGAAGCGAAAGTGAAAAAAATTCGTATTTTCACCAATTATATGTGTAAGTTTCTTAATCTTTACCGTTCCTTACAGATTCGTCGAAAAATATCGAGAGAAACAAAGGTTTTTCCGATACTGATTCGGGTGCCTCCATGAGGGTCTTTTCATAAGGGTTGAGGTTGTGAAGTCTTATCGACACGAGTAAATGTTTTGTTTCTTCCATATTTTTCACTTAGGACAATCTTTAATGGATATGGTATGATACTAAAACGAGAAAAAAACTTTTCAGATCGAGTTAATGACCCTGTCCCAAAGGGGAAAAAAGTTCCTATGTTAACACCTATGGAATTTGAATGCAAAATGGCCCGGAAGCGAAAGTGAAAAAAATTCGTATTTTCACCAAATATATGTGTAAGGTTCTTAATCTTTACCGTTCCTTACAGATTCGTCGAAAAATATCGAGAGAAACAAAGGTTTTTCCGATACTGATTCGGGTTCCTCCATGAGGGTCTTTTCATAAGGGTTGAGGTTGTGAAGTCTTATCGACACGAGTAAATGTTTTTTTTCTTCCAAATTTTTCACTTAGGACAATCTTTAGTGGATATGGTATGATACTAAAACGAGAAAACAACTTTTCAGATCGAGTTAACGACCCTGTCCCAAAGGGGAAAAAAGTTCCTATGTTAACTAACACCTATGGAATTTGAGTGCAAAATGGCCTGGAAGCGAAAGTGAAAAAAATTCGTATTTTCACCAATTATATGTGTAAGGTTCTTAATCTTGACCGTTCCTTACAGATTCGTCGAAAAATATCGAGAGAAACAAAGGTTTTTCCGATATTGATTCGGGTGCCTCCATGAGGGTCTTTTCATAAGGGTTGAGGTTGTGAAGTCTTATCGACACGAGTAAATGTTTTTTTTCTAACATATTTTTCACTTAGGACCATCTTTAGTGGATATGGTATGACACTAAAACGAGAAAACAACTTTTCAGATCGAGTTAACGACCCTGTCCCAAAGGGGAAAAAAGTTCCTATGTTAACACCTATGGAATTTGAGTGCAAAATGGCCCGGAAGCGAAAGTGAAAAAAAATCGTATTTTCACCAATTATATGTGTAAGGTTCTTAATCTTGACCGTTCCTTACAGATTCGTCGAAAAATATCGAGAGAAACAAAGGTTTTTCCGATACTGATTCGGGTGCCTCCATGAGGGTCTTTTCATAAGGGTTGAGGTTGTGAATTCTTATCGACACGAGTAAATGTTTTTTTTCTAACATATTTTTCACTTAGGACCATCTTTAGTGGATATGGTATGATACTAAAACGAGAAAACAACTTTTCAGATCGAGTTAACGACCCTGTCCCAAAGGGGAAAAAAGTTCCTATGTTAACACCTATGGAATTTGAGTGCAAAATGGCCCGGAAGCGAAAGTGAAAAAAAATCGTATTTTCACCAATTATATGTGTAAGGTTCTTAATCTTGACCGTTCCTTACAGATTCGTCGAAAAATATCGAGAGAAACAAAGGTTTTTCCGATACTGATTCGGGTGCCTCCATGAGGGTCTTTTCATAAGGGTTGAGGTTGTGAAGTCTTATCGACACGAGTAAATGTTTTTTTTCTAACATATTTTTCACTTAGGACCATCTTTAGTGGATATGGTATGACACTAAAACGAGAAAACAACTTTTCAGATCGAGTTAACGACCCTGTCCCAAAGGGGAAAAAAGTTCCTATGTTAACACCTATGGAATTTGAGTGCAAAATGGCCCGGAAGCGAAAGTGAAAAAAAATCGTATTTTCACCAATTATATGTGTAAGGTTCTTAATCTTGACCGTTCCTTACAGATTCGTCGAAAAATATCGAGAGAAACAAAGGTTTTTCCGATATTGATTCGGGTGCCTCCATGAGGGTCTTTTCATAAGGGTTGAGGTTGTGAAGTCTTATCGACACGAGTAAATGTTTTTTTTCTAACATATTTTTCACTTAGGACCATCTTTAGTGGATATGGTATGATACTAAAACGAGAAAACAACTTTTCAGATCGAGTTAACGACCCTGTCCCAAAGGGGAAAAAAGTTCCTATGTTAACACCTATGGAATTTGAGTGCAAAATGGCCCGGAAGCGAAAGTGAAAAAAAATCGTATTTTCACCAATTATATGTGTAAGGTTCTTAATCTTGACCGTTCCTTACAGATTCGTCGAAAAATATCGAGAGAAACAAAGGTTTTTCCGATATTGATTCGGGTGCCTCCATGAGGGTCTTTTCATAAGGGTTGAGGTTGTGAAGTCTTATCGACACGAGTAAATGTTTTTTTTCTAACATATTTTTCACTTAGGACCATCTTTAGTGGATATGGTATGATACTAAAACGAGAAAACAACTTTTCAGATCGAGTTAACGACCCTGTCCCAAAGGGGAAAAAAGTTCCTATGTTAACACCTATGGAATTTGAGTGCAAAATGGCCCGGAAGCGAAAGTGAAAAAAAATCGTATTTTCACCAATTATATGTGTAAGGTTCTTAATCTTGACCGTTCCTTACAGATTCGTCGAAAAATATCGAGAGAAACAAAGGTTTTTCCGATATTGATTCGGGTGCCTCCATGAGGGTCTTTTCATAAGGGTTGAGGTTGTGAAGTCTTATCGACACGAGTAAATGTTTTTTTTCTAACATATTTTTCACTTAGGACCATCTTTAGTGGATATGGTATGATACTAAAACGAGAAAACAACTTTTCAGATCGAGTTAACGACCCTGTCCCAAAGGGGAAAAAAGTTCCTATGTTAACACCTATGGAATTTGAGTGCAAAATGGCCCGGAAGCGAAAGTGAAAAAAAATCGTATTTTCACCAATTATATGTGTAAGGTTCTTAATCTTGACCGTTCCTTACAGATTCGTCGAAAAATATCGAGAGAAACAAAGGTTTTTCCGATACTGATTCGGGTGCCTCCATGAGGGTCTTTTCATAAGGGTTGAGGTTGTGAAGTCTTATCGACACGAGTAAATGTTTTTTTTCTAACATATTTTTCACTTAGGACCATCTTTAGTGGATATGGTATGATACTAAAACGAGAAAACAACTTTTCAGATCAAGTTAACGACCCTGTCCCAAAGGGGAAAAAAGTTCCTATGTTAACACCTATGGAATTTGAGTGCAAAATGGCCCGGAAGCGAAAGTGAAAAAAATTCGTATTTTCACCAATTATATGTGTAAGTTTCTTAATCTTTACCGTTCCTTACAGATTCGTCGAAAAATATCGAGAGAAACAAAGGTTTTTCCGATACTGATTCGGGTGCCTCCATGAGGGTCTTTTCATAAGGGTTGAGGTTGTGAAGTCTTATCGACACGAGTAAATGTTTTGTTTCTTCCATATTTTTCACTTAGGACAATCTTTAATGGATATGGTATGATACTAAAACGAGAAAAAAACTTTTCAGATCGAGTTAATGACCCTGTCCCAAAGGGGAAAAAAGTTCCTATGTTAACACCTATGGAATTTGAATGCAAAATGGCCCGGAAGCGAAAGTGAAAAAAATTCGTATTTTCACCAAATATATGTGTAAGGTTCTTAATCTTTACCGTTCCTTACAGATTCGTCGAAAAATATCGAGAGAAACAAAGGTTTTTCCGATACTGATTCGGGTTCCTCCATGAGGGTCTTTTCATAAGGGTTGAGGTTGTGAAGTCTTATCGACACGAGTAAATGTTTTTTTTCTTCCAAATTTTTCACTTAGGACAATCTTTAGTGGATATGGTATGATACTAAAACGAGAAAACAACTTTTCAGATCGAGTTAACGACCCTGTCCCAAAGGGGAAAAAAGTTCCTATGTTAACTAACACCTATGGAATTTGAGTGCAAAATGGCCTGGAAGCGAAAGTGAAAAAAATTCGTATTTTCACCAATTATATGTGTAAGGTTCTTAATCTTGACCGTTCCTTACAGATTCGTCGAAAAATATCGAGAGAAACAAAGGTTTTTCCGATATTGATTCGGGTGCCTCCATGAGGGTCTTTTCATAAGGGTTGAGGTTGTGAAGTCTTATCGACACGAGTAAATGTTTTTTTTCTAACATATTTTTCACTTAGGACCATCTTTAGTGGATATGGTATGACACTAAAACGAGAAAACAACTTTTCAGATCGAGTTAACGACCCTGTCCCAAAGGGGAAAAAAGTTCCTATGTTAACACCTATGGAATTTGAGTGCAAAATGGCCCGGAAGCGAAAGTGAAAAAAAATCGTATTTTCACCAATTATATGTGTAAGGTTCTTAATCTTGACCGTTCCTTACAGATTCGTCGAAAAATATCGAGAGAAACAAAGGTTTTTCCGATACTGATTCGGGTGCCTCCATGAGGGTCTTTTCATAAGGGTTGAGGTTGTGAATTCTTATCGACACGAGTAAATGTTTTTTTTCTAACATATTTTTCACTTAGGACCATCTTTAGTGGATATGGTATGATACTAAAACGAGAAAACAACTTTTCAGATCGAGTTAACGACCCTGTCCCAAAGGGGAAAAAAGTTCCTATGTTAACACCTATGGAATTTGAGTGCAAAATGGCCCGGAAGCGAAAGTGAAAAAAAATCGTATTTTCACCAATTATATGTGTAAGGTTCTTAATCTTGACCGTTCCTTACAGATTCGTCGAAAAATATCGAGAGAAACAAAGGTTTTTCCGATATTGATTCGGGTGCCTCCATGAGGGTCTTTTCATAAGGGTTGAGGTTGTGAAGTCTTATCGACACGAGTAAATGTTTTTTTTCTAACATATTTTTCACTTAGGACCATCTTTAGTGGATATGGTATGATACTAAAACGAGAAAACAACTTTTCAGATCGAGTTAACGACCCTGTCCCAAAGGGGAAAAAAGTTCCTATGTTAACACCTATGGAATTTGAGTGCAAAATGGCCCGGAAGCGAAAGTGAAAAAAAATCGTATTTTCACCAATTATATGTGTACGGTTCTTAATCTTCACCGTTCCTTACAGATTCGTCGAAAAATATCGAGAGAAACAAAGGTTTTTCCGATACTGATTCGGGTGCCTCCATGAGGGTCTTTTCATAAGGGTTGAGGTTGTGAAGTCTTATCGACACGAGTAAATGTTTTGTTTCTTCCATATTTTTAACTTAGGACAATCTTTAATGGATATGTTATGATACTAAAACGAGAAAACAACTTTTCAGATCGAGTTAACGACCCTGTCCCAAAGCGGAAAAAAGTTCCTATGTTAACACCTATGGAATTTGAGTGCAAAATGGCCCGGAAGCGAAAGTGAAAAAAAATCGTATTTTCACCAATTATATGTGTAAGGTTCTTAATCTTGACCGTTCCTTACAGATTCGTCGAAAAATATCGAGAGAAAAAAAGGTTTTTCCGATATTGATTCGGGTGCCTCCATGAGGGTCTTTTCATAAGGGTTGAGGTTGTGAAGTCTTATCGACACGAGTAAATGTTTTTTTTCTAACATATTTTTCACTTAGGACCATCTTTAGTGGATATGGTATGATACTAAAACGAGAAAACAACTTTTCAGATCGAGTTAACGACCCTGTCCCAAAGGGGAAAAAAGTTCCTATGTTAACACCTATGGAATTTGAGTGCAAAATGGCCCGGAAGCGAAAGTGAAAAAAAATCGTATTTTCACCAATTATATGTGTAAGGTTCTTAATCTTGACCGTTCCTTACAGATTCGTCGAAAAATATCGAGAGAAACAAAGGTTTTTCCGATACTGATTCGGGTGCCTCCATGAGGGTCTTTTCATAAGGGTTGAGGTTGTGAAGTCTTATCGACACGAGTAAATGTTTTTTTTCTAACATATTTTTCACTTAGGACCATCTTTAGTGGATATGGTATGATACTAAAACGAGAAAACAACTTTTCAGATCGAGTTAACGACCCTGTCCCAAAGGGGAAAAAAGTTCCTATGTTAACACCTATGGAATTTGAGTGCAAAATGGCCCGGAAGCGAAAGTGAAAAAAAATCGTATTTTCACCAATTATATGTGTAAGGTTCTTAATCTTGACCGTTCCTTACAGATTCGTCGAAAAATATCGAGAGAAACAAAGGTTTTTCCGATATTGATTCGGGTGCCTCCATGAGGGTCTTTTCATAAGGGTTGAGGTTGTGAAGTTTTATCGACACGAGTAAATGTTTTTTTTCTAACATATTTTTCACTTAGGACCATCTTTAGTGGATATGGTATGATACTAAAACGAGAAAACAACTTTTCAGATCGAGTTAACGACCCTGTCCCAAAGGGGAAAAAAGTTCCTATGTTAACACCTATGGAATTTGAGTGCAAAATGGCCCGGAAGCGAAAGTGAAAAAAATTCGTATTTTCACCAATTATATGTGTACGGTTCTTAATCTTGACCGTTCCTTACAGATTCGTCGAAAAATATCGAGAGAAACAAAGGTTTTTCCGATACTGATTCGGGTGCCTCCATGAGGGTCTTTTCATAAGGGTTGAGGTTGTGAATTCTTATCGACACGAGTAAATGTTTTTTTTCTAACATATTTTTCACTTAGGACCATCTTTAGTGGATATGGTATGATACTAAAACGAGAAAACAACTTTTCAGATCGAGTTAACGACCCTGTCCCAAAGGGGAAAAAAGTTCCTATGTTAACACCTATGGAATTTGAGTGCAAAATGGCCCGGAAGCGAAAGTGAAAAAAATTCGTATTTTCACCAATTATATGTGTACGGTTCTTAATCTTGACCGTTCCTTACAGATTCGTCGAAAAATATCGAGAGAAACAAAGGTTTTTCCGATACTGATTCGGGTGCCTCCATGAGGGTCTTTTCATAAGGGTTGAGGTTGTGAATTCTTATCGACACGAGTAAATGTTTTTTTTCTAACATATTTTTCACTTAGGACCATCTTTAGTGGATATGGTATGATACTAAAACGAGAAAACAACTTTTCAGATCGAGTTAACGACCCTGTCCCAAAGGGGAAAAAAGTTCCTATGTTAACACCTATGGAATTTGAGTGCAAAATGGCCCGGAAGCGAAAGTGAAAAAAAATCGTATTTTCACCAATTATATGTGTAAGGTTCTTAATCTTGACCGTTCCTTACAGATTCGTCGAAAAATATCGAGAGAAACAAAGGTTTTTCCGATACTGATTCGGGTGCCTCCATGAGGGTCTTTTCATAAGGGTTGAGGTTGTGAAGTCTTATCGACACGAGTAAATGTTTTTTTTCTAACATATTTTTCACTTAGGACCATCTTTAGTGGATATGGTATGATACTAAAACGAGAAAACAACTTTTCAGATCGAGTTAACGACCCTGTCCCAAAGGGGAAAAAAGTTCCTATGTTAACACCTATGGAATTTGAGTGCAAAATGGCCCGGAAGCGAAAGTGAAAAAAAATCGTATTTTCACCAATTATATGTGTAAGGTTCTTAATCTTGACCGTTCCTTACAGATTCGTCGAAAAATATCGAGAGAAACAAAGGTTTTTCCGATACTGATTCGGGTGCCTCCATGAGGGTCTTTTCATAAGGGTTGAGGTTGTGAAGTCTTATCGACACGAGTAAATGTTTTTTTTCTAACATATTTTTCACTTAGGACCATCTTTAGTGGATATGGTATGATACTAAAACGAGAAAACAACTTTTCAGATCGAGTTAACGACCCTGTCCCAAAGGGGAAAAAAGTTCCTATGTTAACACCTATGGAATTTGAGTGCAAAATGGCCCGGAAGCGAAAGTGAAAAAAAATCGTATTTTCACCAATTATATGTGTAAGGTTCTTAATCTTGACCGTTCCTTACAGATTCGTCGAAAAATATCGAGAGAAACAAAGGTTTTTCCGATATTGATTCGGGTGCCTCCATGAGGGTCTTTTCATAAGGGTTGAGGTTGTGAAGTCTTATCGACACGAGTAAATGTTTTTTTTCTAACATATTTTTCACTTAGGACCATCTTTAGTGGATATGGTATGATACTAAAACGAGAAAACAACTTTTCAGATCGAGTTAACGACCCTGTCCCAAAGGGGAAAAAAGTTCCTATGTTAACACCTATGGAATTTGAGTGCAAAATGGCCCGGAAGCGAAAGTGAAAAAAATTCGTATTTTCACCAATTATATGTGTACGGTTCTTAATCTTCACCGTTCCTTACAGATTCGTCGAAAAATATCGAGAGAAACAAAGGTTTTTCCGATACTGATTCGGGTGCCTCCATGAGGGTCTTTTCATAAGGGTTGAGGTTGTGAAGTCTTATCGACACGAGTAAATGTTTTGTTTCTTCCATATTTTTAACTTAGGACAATCTTTAATGGATATGTTATGATACTAAAACGAGAAAACAACTTTTCAGATCGAGTTAACGACCCTGTCCCAAAGCGGAAAAAAGTTCCTATGTTAACACCTATGTAATTTGAGTGCAAAATGGCCCGGAAGCGAAAGTGAAAAAAAATCGTATTTTCACCAATTATATGTGTAAGGTTCTTAATCTTGACCGTTCCTTACAGATTCGTCGAAAAATATCGAGAGAAAAAAAGGTTTTTCCGATATTGATTCGGGTGCCTCCATGAGGGTCTTTTCATAAGGGTTGAGGTTGTGAAGTCTTATCGACACGAGTAAATGTTTTTTTTCTAACATATTTTTCACTTAGGACCATCTTTAGTGGATATGGTATGATACTAAAACGAGAAAACAACTTTTCAGATCGAGTTAACGACCCTGTCCCAAAGGGGAAAAAAGTTCCTATGTTAACACCTATGGAATTTGAGTGCAAAATGGCCCGGAAGCGAAAGTGAAAAAAAATCGTATTTTCACCAATTATATGTGTAAGGTTCTTAATCTTGACCGTTCCTTACAGATTCGTCGAAAAATATCGAGAGAAACAAAGGTTTTTCCGATACTGATTCGGGTGCCTCCATGAGGGTCTTTTCATAAGGGTTGAGGTTGTGAAGTCTTATCGACACGAGTAAATGTTTTTTTTCTAACATATTTTTCACTTAGGACCATCTTTAGTGGATATGGTATGATACTAAAACGAGAAAACAACTTTTCAGATCGAGTTAACGACCCTGTCCCAAAGGGGAAAAAAGTTCCTATGTTAACACCTATGGAATTTGAGTGCAAAATGGCCCGGAAGCGAAAGTGAAAAAAAATCGTATTTTCACCAATTATATGTGTAAGGTTCTTAATCTTGACCGTTCCTTACAGATTCGTCGAAAAATATCGAGAGAAACAAAGGTTTTTCCGATATTGATTCGGGTGCCTCCATGAGGGTCTTTTCATAAGGGTTGAGGTTGTGAAGTCTTATCGACACGAGTAAATGTTTTTTTTCTAACATATTTTTCACTTAGGACCATCTTTAGTGGATATGGTATGATACTAAAACGAGAAAACAACTTTTCAGATCGAGTTAACGACCCTGTCCCAAAGGGGAAAAAAGTTCCTATGTTAACACCTATGGAATTTGAGTGCAAAATGGCCCGGAAGCGAAAGTGAAAAAAATTCGTATTTTCACCAATTATATGTGTACGGTTCTTAATCTTCACCGTTCCTTACAGATTCGTCGAAAAATATCGAGAGAAACAAAGGTTTTTCCGATACTGATTCGGGTGCCTCCATGAGGGTCTTTTCATAAGGGTTGAGGTTGTGAAGTCTTATCGACACGAGTAAATGTTTTGTTTCTTCCATATTTTTAACTTAGGACAATCTTTAATGGATATGTTATGATACTAAAACGAGAAAACAACTTTTCAGATCGAGTTAACGACCCTGTCCCAAAGCGGAAAAAAGTTCCTATGTTAACACCTATGGAATTTGAGTGCAAAATGGCCCGGAAGCGAAAGTGAAAAAAAATCGTATTTTCACCAATTATATGTGTAAGGTTCTTAATCATGACCGTTCCTTACAGATTCGTCGAAAAATATCGAGAGAAAAAAAGGTTTTTCCGATATTGATTCGGGTGCCTCCATGAGGGTCTTTTCATAAGGGTTGAGGTTGTGAAGTCTTATCGACACGAGTAAATGTTTTTTTTCTAACATATTTTTCACTTAGGACCATCTTTAGTGGATATGGTATGATACTAAAACGAGAAAACAACTTTTCAGATCGAGTTAACGACCCTGTCCCAAAGGGGAAAAAAGTTCCTATGTTAACACCTATGGAATTTGAGTGCAAAATGGCCCGGAAGCGAAAGTGAATAAAAATCGTATTTTCACCAATTATATGTGTAAGGTTCTTAATCTTGACCGTTCCTTACAGATTCGTCGAAAAATATCGAGAGAAACAAAGGTTTTTCCGATACTGATTCGGGTGCCTCCATGAGGGTCTTTTCATAAGGGTTGAGGTTGTGAAGTCTTATCGACACGAGTAAATGTTTTTTTTTCTAATATATTTTTCACTTAGGACCATCTTTAGTGGATATGGTATGATACTAAAACGAGAAAACAACTTTTCAGATCGAGTTAACGACCCTGTCCCAAAGCGGAAAAAAGTTCCTATGTTAACACCTATGGAATTTGAGTGCAAAATGGCCCGGAAGCGAAAGTGAAAAAAATTCGTATTTTCACCAAATATATGTGTAAGGTTCTTAATCTTTACCGTTCCTTACAGATTCGTCGAAAAATATCGAGAGAAACAAAGGTTTTTCCGATACTGATTCGGGTGCCTCCATTAGGGTCTTTTCATAAGGGTTGAGGTTGTGAAGTCTTATCGACACGAGTAAATATTTTTTTTCTTCCATATTTTTCACTTAGGACAATCTTTAGTGGATATGGTATGATACTAAAACGAGAAAACAACTTTTCAGATCGAGTTAACGACCCTGTCCCAAAAGGGGAAAATGTTCCTATGTTAACACCTATGGATTTTGAGTGCAAAATGGCCCGGAAGCGAAAGTGAAAAAAATTCGTATTTTCACCAATTATATGTGTAAGGTTCTTAATCTTGACCGTTCCTTACAGATTCGTCGAAAAATATCGAGAGAAACAAAGGTTTTTCCGATACTGATTCGGGTGCCTCCATGAGGGTCTTTTCATAAGGGTTGAGGTTGTGAAGTCTTATCGACACGAGTAAATGTTTTGTTTCTTCCATATTTTTAACTTAGGACAATCTTTAATGGATATGTTATGATACTAAAACGAGAAAACAACTTTTCAGATCGAGTTAACGACCCTGTCCCAAAGGGGAAAAAAGTTCCTATGTTAACACCTATGGAATTTGAGTGCAAAATGGCCCGGAAGCGGAAGTGAAAAAAATTCGTATTTTCACCAATTATATGTGTAAGGTTCTTAATCTTGACCGTTCCTTACAGATTCGTCGAAAAATAGCGAGTGAAACAAAGGTTTTTCCGATACTGATTCGGGTGCCTCCACGAGGGTCTTTTCATAAGGGTTGAGGTTGTGAAGTCTTATCGACACGAGTAAATGATTTGTTTGTTCCATATTTTTCACTTAGGACAATCTTTAATGGATATGGTATGATACTAAAACGAGAAAACAACTTTTCAGATCGAGTTAATGACCCTGTCCCAAAGGGTAAAAAAGTTCCTATGTTAACACCTATGGAATTTTAGTGCAAAATGGCCCGGAAGCGAAAGTGAAAAAAATTCGTATTTTCACCAATTATATGTGTACGGTTCTTAATCTTGACCGTTCCTTACAGATTCGTCGAAAAATATCGAGAGAAACAAAGGTTTTTCCGATACTGATTAGGGTGCCTCCATGAGGGTCTTTTCATAAGGGTTGAGGTTGTGAAGTCTTATCGACACGAGTAAATGTTTTTTTTCTAACATATTTTTCACTTAGGACCATCTTTAGTGGATATGGTATGATACTAAAACGAGAAAACAACTTTTCAGATCGAGTTAACGACCCTGTCCCAAAGGGGAAAAAAGTTCCTATGTTAACACCTATGGAATTTGAGTGCAAAATGGCCCGGAAGCGAAAGTGAAAAAAAATCGTATTTTCACCAATTATATGTGTAAGGTTCTTAATCTTGACCGTTCCTTACAGATTCGTCGAAAAATATCGAGAGAAACAAAGGTTTTTCCGATACTGATTCGGGTGCCTCCATGAGGGTCTTTTCATAAGGGTTGAGGTTGTGAAGTCTTATCGACACGAGTAAATGTTTTTTTTCTAACATATTTTTCACTTAGGACCATCTTTAGTGGATATGGTATGATACTAAAACGAGAAAACAACTTTTCAGATCGAGTTAACGACCCTGTCCCAAAGGGGAAAAAAGTTCCTATGTTAACACCTATGGAATTTGAGTGCAAAATGGCCCGGAAGCGAAAGTGAAAAAAAATCGTATTTTCACCAATTATATGTGTAAGGTTCTTAATCTTGACCGTTCCTTACAGATTCGTCGAAAAATATCGAGAGAAACAAAGGTTTTTCCGATACTGATTCGGGTGCCTCCATGAGGGTCTTTTCATAAAGGTTGAGGTTGTGAAGTCTTATCGACACGAGTAAATGTTTTGTTTCTTTCATATTTTTCACTGAGGACAATCTTTAATTTATATGGTATGATACTAAAACGAGAAAACAACTTTTCAGATCGAGTTAATGACCCTGTCCCAAAGGGGAAAAAAGTTCCTATGTTAACACCTATGGAATTTGAGTGCAAAATGGCCCGGAAGCGAAAGTGAAAAAAATTCGTATTTTCACCAAATATATGTGTAAGGTTCTTAATCTTTACCGTTCCTTACAGATTCGTCGAAAAATATCGAGAGAAACAAAGGTTTTTCCGATACTGATTCGGGTGCCTCCATGAGGGTCTTTTCATAAGGGTTGAGGTTGTGAAGTCTTATCGACACGAGTAAATATTTTTTTTCTTCCATATTTTTCACTTAGGACAATCTTTAGTGGATATGGTATGATACTAAAACGAGAAAACAACTTTTCAGATCGAGTTAACGACCCTGTCCCAAAGGGGGAAAAAGTTCCTATGTTAACACCTATGGAATTTGAGTGCAAAATGGCCCGGAAGCGAAAGTGAAAAAAATTCGTATTTTCACCAATTATATGTGTAAGGTTCTTAATCTTGACTGTTCCTTACAGATTCGTCGAAAAATATCGAGAGAAACAAAGGTTTTTCCGATACTGATTCGGGTGCCTCCATGAGGGTCTTTTCATAAGGGTTGAGGTTGTGAAGTCTTATCGACACGAGTAAATGTTTTTTTTCTAATATATTTTTCACTTAGGACCATCTTTAGTGGATATGGTATGATACTAAAACGAGAAAACAACTTTTCAGATCGAGTTAACGACCCTGTCCCAAAGGGGAAAAAAGTTCCTATGTTAACACCTATGGAATTTGAGTGCAAAATGGCCCGGAAGCGAAAGTGAAAAAAATTCGTATTTTCACCAATTATATGTGTACGGTTCTTAATCTTCACCGTTCCTTACAGATTCGTCGAAAAATATCGAGAGAAACAAAGGTTTTTCCGATACTGATTCGGGTGCCTCCATGAGGGTCTTTTCATAAGGGTTGAGGTTGTGAATTCTTATCGACACGAGTAAATGTTTTTTTTCTAACATATTTTTCACTTAGGACCATCTTTAGTGGATATGGTATGATACTAAAACGAGAAAACAACTTTTCAGATCGAGTTAACGACCCTGTCCCAAAGGGGAAAAAAGTTCCTATGTTAACACCTATGGAATTTGAGTGCAAAATGGCCCGGAAGCGAAAGTGAAAAAAAATCGTATTTTCACCAATTATATGTGTAAGGTTCTTAATCTTGACCGTTCCTTACAGATTCGTCGAAAAATATCGAGAGAAACAAAGGTTTTTCCGATACTGATTCGGGTGCCTCCATGAGGGTCTTTTCATAAGGGTTGAGGTTCTGAATTCTTATCGACACGAGTAAATGTTTTTTTCTAACATATTTTTCACTTAGGACCATCTTTAGTGGATATGGTATGATACTAAAACGAGAAAACAATTTTTCAGATCGAGTTAACGACCCTGTCCCAAAGGGGAAAAAAGTTCCTATGTTAACACCTATGGAATTTGAGTGCAAAATGGCCCGGAAGCGAAAGTGAAAAAAATTCGTATTTTCACCAATTATATGTGTACGGTTCTTCATCTTCACCGTTCCTTACAGATTCGTCGAAAAATATCGAGAGAAACAAAGGTTTTTCCGATACTGATTCGGGTGCCTCCATGAGGGTCTTTTCATAAGGGTTGAGGTTGTGAATTCTTATCGACACGAGTAAATGTTTTTTTTCTTCCATATTTTTCACTTAGGACCATCTTTAGTGGATATGGTATGATACTAAAACGAGAAAACAACTTTTCAGATCGAGTTAACGACCCTGTCCCAAAGGGGAAAAAAGTTCCTATGTTAACACCTATGGAATTTGAGTGCAAAATGGCCCGGAAGCGAAAGTGAAAAAAAATCGTATTTTCACCAATTATATGTGTAAGGTTCTTAATCTTGACCGTTCCTTACAGATTCGTCGAAAAATATCGAGAGAAACAAAGGTTTTTCCGATACTGATTCGGGTGCCTCCATGAGGGTCTTTTCATAAGGGTTGAGGTTGTGAAGTCTTATCGACACGAGTAAATGTTTTTTTCTAACATATTTTTCACTTAGGACCATCTTTAGTGGATATGGTATGATACTAAAACGAGAAAACAACTTTTCAGATTGAGTTAACGACCCTGTCCCAAAGGGGAAAAAAGTTCCTATGTTAACACCTATGGAATTTGAGTGCAAAATGGCCCGGAAGCGAAAGTGAAAAAAAATCGTATTTTCACCAATTATATGTGTAAGGTTCTTAATCTTGACCGTTCCTTACAGATTCGTCGAAAAATATCGAGAGAAACAAAGGTTTTTCCGATATTGATTCGGGTGCCTCCATGAGGGTCTTTTCATAAGGGTTGAGGTTGTGAAGTCTTATCGACACGAGTAAATGTTTTTTTTCTAACATATTTTTCACTTAGGACCATCTTTAGTGGATATGGTATGATACTAAAACGAGAAAACAACTTTTCAGATCGAGTTAACGACCCTGTCCCAAAGGGGAAAAAAGTTCCTATGTTAACACCTATGGAATTTGAGTGCAAAATGGCCCGGAAGCGAAAGTGAAAAAAATTCGTATTTTCACCAATTATATGTGTACGGTTCTTAATCTTCACCGTTCCTTACAGATTCGTCGAAAAATATCGAGAGAAACAAAGGTTTTTCCGATACTGATTCGGGTGCCTCCATGAGGGTCTTTTCATAAGGGTTGAGGTTGTGAAGTCTTATCGACACGAGTAAATGTTTTGTTTCTTCCATATTTTTAACTTAGGACAATCTTTAATGGATATGTTATGATACTAAAACGAGAAAACAACTTTTCAGATCGAGTTAACGACCCTGTCCCAAAGCGGAAAAAAGTTCCTATGTTAACACCTATGGAATTTGAGTGCAAAATGGCCCGGAAGCGAAAGTGAAAAAAAATCGTATTTTCACCAATTATATGTGTAAGGTTCTTAATCTTGACCGTTCCTTACAGATTCGTCGAAAAATATCGAGAGAAACAAAGGTTTTTCCGATATTGATTCGGGTGCCTCCATGAGGGTCTTTTCATAAGGGTTGAGGTTGTGAAGTCTTATCGACACGAGTAAATGTTTTTTTTCTAACATATTTTTCACTTAGGACCATCTTTAGTGGATATGGTATGATACTAAAACGAGAAAACAACTTTTCAGATCGAGTTAACGACCCTGTCCCAAAGGGGAAAAAAGTTCCTATGTTAACACCTATGGAATTTGAGTGCAAAATGGCCCGGAAGCGAAAGTGAAAAAAAATCGTATTTTCACCAATTATATGTGTAAGGTTCTTAATCTTGACCGTTCCTTACAGATTCGTCGAAAAATATCGAGAGAAACAAAGGTTTTTCCGATACTGATTCGGGTGCCTCCATGAGGGTCTTTTCATAAGGGTTGAGGTTGTGAAGTCTTATCGACACGAGTAAATGTTTTTTTTCTAACATATTTTTCACTTAGGACCATCTTTAGTGGATATGGTATGATACTAAAACGAGAAAACAACTTTTCAGATCAAGTTAACGACCCTGTCCCAAAGGGGAAAAAAGTTCCTATGTTAACACCTATGGAATTTGAGTGCAAAATGGCCCGGAAGCGAAAGTGAAAAAAAATCGTATTTTCACCAATTATATGTGTAAGGTTCTTAATCTTGACCGTTCCTTACAGATTCGTCGAAAAATATCGAGAGAAACAAAGGTTTTTCCGATACTGATTCGGGTGCCTCCATGAGGGTCTTTTCATAAGGGTTGAGGTTGTGAAGTCTTATCGACACGAGTAAATGTTTTTTTTCTAATATATTTTTCACTTAGGACCATCTTTAGTGGATATGGTATGATACTAAAACGAGAAAACAACTTTTCAGATCGAGTTAACGACCCTGTCCCAAAGCGGAAAAAAGTTCCTATGTTAACACCTATGGAATTTGAGTGCAAAATGGCCCGGAAGCGAAAGTGAAAAAAATTCGTATTTTCACCAAATATATGTGTAAGGTTCTTAATCTTTACCGTTCCTTACAGATTCGTCGAAAAATATCGAGAGAAACAAAGGTTTTTCCGATACTGATTCGGGTGCCTCCATGAGGGTCTTTTCATAAGGGTTGAGGTTGTGAAGTCTTATCGACACGAGTAAATATTTTTTTTCTTCCATATTTTTCACTTAGGACAATCTTTAGTGGATATGGTATGATATTAAAACGAGAAAACAACTTTTCAGATCGAGTTAACGACCCTGTCCCAAAGGGGGAAAAAGTTCCTATGTTAACACCTATGGAATTTGAGTGCAAAATGGCCCGGAAGCGAAAGTGAAAAAAAATCGTATTTTCACCAATTATATGTGTAAGGTTCTTAATCTTGACCGTTCCTTACAGATTCGTCGAAAAATATCGAGAGAAACAAAGGTTTTTCCGATATTGATTCGGGTGCCTCCATGAGGGTCTTTTCATAAGGGTTGAGGTTGTGAAGTCTTATCGACACGAGTAAATGTTTTTTTTCTAACATATTTTTCACTTAGGACCATCTTTAGTGGATATGGTATGATACTAAAACGAGAAAACAACTTTTCAGATCGAGTTAACGACCCTGTCCCAAAGGGGAAAAAAGTTCCTATGTTAACACCTATGGAATTTGAGTGCAAAATGGCCCGGAAGCGAAAGTGAAAAAAAATCGTATTTTCACCAATTATATGTGTAAGGTTCTTAATCTTGACCGTTCCTTACAGATTCGTCGAAAAATATCGAGAGAAACAAAGGTTTTTCCGATACTGATTCGGGTGCCTCCATGAGGGTCTTTTCATAAGGGTTGAGGTTGTGAAGTCTTATCGACACGAGTAAATGTTTTTTTTCTAATATATTTTTCACTTAGGACAATCTTTAGTGGATATGGTATGATACTAAAACGAGAAAACAACTTTTCAGATCGAGTTAACGACCCTGTCCCAAAGGGGGAAAAAGTTCCTATGTTAACACCTATGGAATTTGAGTGCAAAATGGCCCGGAAGCGAAAGTGAAAAAAAATCGTATTTTCACCAATTATATGTGTAAGGTTCTTAATCTTGACCGTTCCTTACAGATTCGTCGAAAAATATCGAGAGAAACAAAGGTTTTTCCGATATTGATTCGGGTGCCTCCATGAGGGTCTTTTCATAAGGGTTGAGGTTGTGAAGTCTTATCGACACGAGTAAATGTTTTTTTTCTAACATATTTTTCACTTAGGACCATCTTTAGTGGATATGGTATGATACTAAAACGAGAAAACAACTTTTCAGATCGAGTTAACGACCCTGTCCCAAAGGGGAAAAAAGTTCCTATGTTAACACCTATGGAATTTGAGTGCAAAATGGCCCGGAAGCGAAAGTGAAAAAAAATCGTATTTTCACCAATTATATGTGTAAGGTTCTTAATCTTGACCGTTCCTTACAGATTCGTCGAAAAATATCGAGAGAAACAAAGGTTTTTCCGATACTGATTCGGGTGCCTCCATGAGGGTCTTTTCATAAGGGTTGAGGTTGTGAAGTCTTATCGACACGAGTAAATGTTTTTTTTCTAATATATTTTTCACTTAGGACCATCTTTAGTGGATATGGTATGATACTAAAACGAGAAAACAACTTTTCAGATCGAGTTAACGACCCTGTCCCAAAGGGGAAAAAAGTTCCTATGTTAACACCTATGGAATTTGAGTGCAAAATGGCCCGGAAGCGAAAGTGAAAAAAAATCGTATTTTCACCAATTATATGTGTAAGGTTCTTAATCTTGACCGTTCCTTACAGATTCGTCGAAAAATATCGAGAGAAACAAAGGTTTTTCCGATACTGATTCGGGTGCCTCCATGAGGGTCTTTTCATAAGGGTTGAGGTTGTGAAGTCTTATCGACACGAGTAAATGTTTTTTTTCTAATATATTTTTCACTTAGGACCATCTTTAGTGGATATGGTATGATACTAAAACGAGAAAACAACTTTTCAGATCGAGTTAACGACCCTGTCCCAAAGGGGAAAAAAGTTCCTATGTTAACACCTATGGAATTTGAGTGCAAAATGGCCCGGAAGCGAAAGTGAAAAAAAATCGTATTTTCACCAATTATATGTGTAAGGTTCTTAATCTTGACCGTTCCTTACAGATTCGTCGAAAAATATCGAGAGAAACAAAGGTTTTTCCGATACTGATTCGGGTGCCTCCATGAGGGTCTTTTCATAAGGGTTGAGGTTGTGAAGTCTTATCGACACGAGTAAATGTTTTTTTTCTAACATATTTTTCACTTAGGACCATCTTTAGTGGATATGGTATGATACTAAAACGAGAAAACAACTTTTCAGATCGAGTTAACGACCCTGTCCCAAAGGGGAAAAAAGTTCCTATGTTAACACCTATGGAATTTGAGTGCAAAATGGCCCGGAAGCGAAAGTGAAAAAAAATCGTATTTTCACCAATTATATGTGTAAGGTTCTTAATCTTGACCGTTCCTTACAGATTCGTCGAAAAATATCGAGAGAAACAAAGGTTTTTCCGATACTGATTCGGGTGCCTCCATGAGGGTCTTTTCATAAGGGTTGAGGTTGTGAAGTCTTATCGACACGAGTAAATGTTTTTTTTCTAATATATTTTTCACTTAGGACAATCTTTAGTGGATATGGTATGATACTAAAACGAGAAAACAACTTTTCAGATCGAGTTAACGACCCTGTCCCAAAGGGGGAAAAAGTTCCTATGTTAACACCTATGGAATTTGAGTGCAAAATGGCCCGGAAGCGAAAGTGAAAAAAAATCGTATTTTCACCAATTATATGTGTAAGGTTCTTAATCTTGACCGTTCCTTACAGATTCGTCGAAAAATATCGAGAGAAACAAAGGTTTTTCCGATATTGATTCGGGTGCCTCCATGAGGGTCTTTTCATAAGGGTTGAGGTTGTGAAGTCTTATCGACACGAGTAAATGTTTTTTTTCTAACATATTTTTCACTTAGGACCATCTTTAGTGGATATGGTATGATACTAAAACGAGAAAACAACTTTTCAGATCGAGTTAACGACCCTGTCCCAAAGGGGAAAAAAGTTCCTATGTTAACACCTATGGAATTTGAGTGCAAAATGGCCCGGAAGCGAAAGTGAAAAAAAATCGTATTTTCACCAATTATATGTGTAAGGTTCTTAATCTTGACCGTTCCTTACAGATTCGTCGAAAAATATCGAGAGAAACAAAGGTTTTTCCGATACTGATTCGGGTGCCTCCATGAGGGTCTTTTCATAAGGGTTGAGGTTGTGAAGTCTTATCGACACGAGTAAATGTTTTTTTTCTAATATATTTTTCACTTAGGACCATCTTTAGTGGATATGGTATGATACTAAAACGAGAAAACAACTTTTCAGATCGAGTTAACGACCCTGTCCCAAAGGGGAAAAAAGTTCCTATGTTAACACCTATGGAATTTGAGTGCAAAATGGCCCGGAAGCGAAAGTGAAAAAAAATCGTATTTTCACCAATTATATGTGTAAGGTTCTTAATCTTGACCGTTCCTTACAGATTCGTCGAAAAATATCGAGAGAAACAAAGGTTTTTCCGATACTGATTCGGGTGCCTCCATGAGGGTCTTTTCATAAGGGTTGAGGTTGTGAAGTCTTATCGACACGAGTAAATGTTTTTTTTCTAATATATTTTTCACTTAGGACCATCTTTAGTGGATATGGTATGATACTAAAACGAGAAAACAACTTTTCAGATCGAGTTAACGACCCTGTCCCAAAGGGGAAAAAAGTTCCTATGTTAACACCTATGGAATTTGAGTGCAAAATGGCCCGGAAGCGAAAGTGAAAAAAAATCGTATTTTCACCAATTATATGTGTAAGGTTCTTAATCTTGACCGTTCCTTACAGATTCGTCGAAAAATATCGAGAGAAACAAAGGTTTTTCCGATATTGATTCGGGTGCCTCCATGAGGGTCTTTTCATAAGGGTTGAGGTTGTGAAGTCTTATCGACACGAGTAAATGTTTTTTTTCTAACATATTTTTCACTTAGGACCATCTTTAGTGGATATGGTATGATACTAAAACGAGAAAACAACTTTTCAGATCGAGTTAACGACCCTGTCCCAAAGGGGAAAAAAGTTCCTATGTTAACACCTATGGAATTTGAGTGCAAAATGGCCCGGAAGCGAAAGTGAAAAAAATTCGTATTTTCACCAATTATATGTGTACGGTTCTTAATCTTCACCGTTCCTTACAGATTCGTCGAAAAATATCGAGAGAAACAAAGGTTTTTCCGATACTGATTCGGGTGCCTCCATGAGGGTCTTTTCATAAGGGTTGAGGTTGTGAAGTCTTATCGACACGAGTAAATGTTTTGTTTCTTCCATATTTTTAACTTAGGACAATCTTTAATGGATATGTTATGATACTAAAACGAGAAAACAACTTTTCAGATCGAGTTAACGACCCTGTCCCAAAGGGGGAAAAAGTTCCTATGTTAACACCTATGGAATTTGAGTGCAAAATGGCCCGGAAGCGAAAGTGAAAAAAAATCGTATTTTCACCAATTATATGTGTAAGGTTCTTAATCTTGACCGTTCCTTACAGATTCGTCGAAAAATATCGAGAGAAACAAAGGTTTTTCCGATATTGATTCGGGTGCCTCCATGAGGGTCTTTTCATAAGGGTTGAGGTTGTGAAGTCTTATCGACACGAGTAAATGTTTTTTTTCTAACATATTTTTCACTTAGGACCATCTTTAGTGGATATGGTATGATACTAAAACGAGAAAACAACTTTTCAGATCGAGTTAACGACCCTGTCCCAAAGGGGAAAAAAGTTCCTATGTTAACACCTATGGAATTTGAGTGCAAAATGGCCCGGAAGCGAAAGTGAAAAAAAATCGTATTTTCACCAATTATATGTGTAAGGTTCTTAATCTTGACCGTTCCTTACAGATTCGTCGAAAAATATCGAGAGAAACAAAGGTTTTTCCGATACTGATTCGGGTGCCTCCATGAGGGTCTTTTCATAAGGGTTGAGGTTGTGAAGTCTTATCGACACGAGTAAATGTTTTTTTTCTAACATATTTTTCACTTAGGACCATCTTTAGTGGATATGATATGATACTAAAACGAGAAAACAACTTTTCAGATCGAGTTAACGACCCTGTCCCAAAGGGGAAAAAAGTTCCTATGTTAACACCTATGGAATTTGAGTGCAAAATGGCCCGGAAGCGAAAGTGAAAAAAAATCGTATTTTCACCAATTATATGTGTAAGGTTCTTAATCTTGACCGTTCCTTACAGATTCGTCGAAAAATATCGAGAGAAACAAAGGTTTTTCCGATACTGATTCGGGTGCCTCCATGAGGGTCTTTTCATAAGGGTTGAGGTTGTGAAGTCTTATCGACACGAGTAAATGTTTTTTTTCTAATATATTTTTCACTTAGGACAATCTTTAGTGGATATGGTATGATACTAAAACGAGAAAACAACTTTTCAGATCGAGTTAACGACCCTGTCCCAAAGGGGGAAAAAGTTCCTATGTTAACACCTATGGAATTTGAGTGCAAAATGGCCCGGAAGCGAAAGTGAAAAAAAATCGTATTTTCACCAATTATATGTGTAAGGTTCTTAATCTTGACCGTTCCTTACAGATTCGTCGAAAAATATCGAGAGAAACAAAGGTTTTTCCGATATTGATTCGGGTGCCTCCATGAGGGTCTTTTCATAAGGGTTGAGGTTGTGAAGTCTTATCGACACGAGTAAATGTTTTTTTTCTAACATATTTTTCACTTAGGACCATCTTTAGTGGATATGGTATGATACTAAAACGAGAAAACAACTTTTCAGATCGAGTTAACGACCCTGTCCCAAAGGGGAAAAAAGTTCCTATGTTAACACCTATGGAATTTGAGTGCAAAATGGCCCGGAAGCGAAAGTGAAAAAAAATCGTATTTTCACCAATTATATGTGTAAGGTTCTTAATCTTGACCGTTCCTTACAGATTCGTCGAAAAATATCGAGAGAAACAAAGGTTTTTCCGATATTGATTCGGGTGCCTCCATGAGGGTCTTTTCATAAGGGTTGAGGTTGTGAAGTCTTATCGACACGAGTAAATGTTTTTTTTCTAACATATTTTTCACTTAGGACCATCTTTAGTGGATATGGTATGATACTAAAACGAGAAAACAACTTTTCAGATCGAGTTAACGACCCTGTCCCAAAGGGGAAAAAAGTTCCTATGTTAACACCTATGGAATTTGAGTGCAAAATGGCCCGGAAGCGAAAGTGAAAAAAAATCGTATTTTCACCAATTATATGTGTAAGGTTCTTAATCTTGACCGTTCCTTACAGATTCGTCGAAAAATATCGAGAGAAACAAAGGTTTTTCCGATACTGATTCGGGTGCCTCCATGAGGGTCTTTTCATAAGGGTTGAGGTTGTGAAGTCTTATCGACACGAGTAAATGTTTTTTTTCTAATATATTTTTCACTTAGGACCATCTTTAGTGGATATGGTATGATACTAAAACGAGAAAACAACTTTTCAGATCGAGTTAACGACCCTGTCCCAAAGGGGAAAAAAGTTCCTATGTTAACACCTATGGAATTTGAGTGCAAAATGGCCCGGAAGCGAAAGTGAAAAAAAATCGTATTTTCACCAATTATATGTGTAAGGTTCTTAATCTTGACCGTTCCTTACAGATTCGTCGAAAAATATCGAGAGAAACAAAGGTTTTTCCGATATTGATTCGGGTGCCTCCATGAGGGTCTTTTCATAAGGGTTGAGGTTGTGAAGTCTTATCGACACGAGTAAATGTTTTTTTTCTAACATATTTTTCACTTAGGACCATCTTTAGTGGATATGGTATGATACTAAAACGAGAAAACAACTTTTCAGATCGAGTTAACGACCCTGTCCCAAAGGGGAAAAAAGTTCCTATGTTAACACCTATGGAATTTGAGTGCAAAATGGCCCGGAAGCGAAAGTGAAAAAAATTCGTATTTTCACCAATTATATGTGTACGGTTCTTAATCTTCACCGTTCCTTACAGATTCGTCGAAAAATATCGAGAGAAACAAAGGTTTTTCCGATACTGATTCGGGTGCCTCCATGAGGGTCTTTTCATAAGGGTTGAGGTTGTGAAGTCTTATCGACACGAGTAAATGTTTTGTTTCTTCCATATTTTTAACTTAGGACAATCTTTAATGGATATGTTATGATACTAAAACGAGAAAACAACTTTTCAGATCGAGTTAACGACCCTGTCCCAAAGGGGGAAAAAGTTCCTATGTTAACACCTATGGAATTTGAGTGCAAAATGGCCCGGAAGCGAAAGTGAAAAAAAATCGTATTTTCACCAATTATATGTGTAAGGTTCTTAATCTTGACCGTTCCTTACAGATTCGTCGAAAAATATCGAGAGAAACAAAGGTTTTTCCGATATTGATTCGGGTGCCTCCATGAGGGTCTTTTCATAAGGGTTGAGGTTGTGAAGTCTTATCGACACGAGTAAATGTTTTTTTTCTAACATATTTTTCACTTAGGACCATCTTTAGTGGATATGGTATGATACTAAAACGAGAAAACAACTTTTCAGATCGAGTTAACGACCCTGTCCCAAAGGGGAAAAAAGTTCCTATGTTAACACCTATGGAATTTGAGTGCAAAATGGCCCGGAAGCGAAAGTGAAAAAAAATCGTATTTTCACCAATTATATGTGTAAGGTTCTTAATCTTGACCGTTCCTTACAGATTCGTCGAAAAATATCGAGAGAAACAAAGGTTTTTCCGATACTGATTCGGGTGCCTCCATGAGGGTCTTTTCATAAGGGTTGAGGTTGTGAAGTCTTATCGACACGAGTAAATGTTTTTTTTCTAACATATTTTTCACTTAGGACCATCTTTAGTGGATATGATATGATACTAAAACGAGAAAACAACTTTTCAGATCGAGTTAACGACCCTGTCCCAAAGGGGAAAAAAGTTCCTATGTTAACACCTATGGAATTTGAGTGCAAAATGGCCCGGAAGCGAAAGTGAAAAAAAATCGTATTTTCACCAATTATATGTGTAAGGTTCTTAATCTTGACCGTTCCTTACAGATTCGTCGAAAAATATCGAGAGAAACAAAGGTTTTTCCGATACTGATTCGGGTGCCTCCATGAGGGTCTTTTCATAAGGGTTGAGGTTGTGAAGTCTTATCGACACGAGTAAATGTTTTTTTTCTAATATATTTTTCACTTAGGACAATCTTTAGTGGATATGGTATGATACTAAAACGAGAAAACAACTTTTCAGATCGAGTTAACGACCCTGTCCCAAAGGGGGAAAAGTTCCTATGTTAACACCAATGGAATTTGAGTGCAAAATGGCCCGGAAGCGAAAGTGAAAAAAAATCGTATTTTCACCAATTATATGTGTAAGGTTCTTAATCTTGACCGTTCCTTACAGATTCGTCGAAAAATATCGAGAGAAACAAAGGTTTTTCCGATATTGATTCGGGTGCCTCCATGAGGGTCTTTTCATAAGGGTTGAGGTTGTGAAGTCTTATCGACACGAGTAAATGTTTTTTTTCTAACATATTTTTCACTTAGGACCATCTTTAGTGGATATGGTATGATACTAAAACGAGAAAACAACTTTTCAGATCGAGTTAACGACCCTGTCCCAAAGGGGAAAAAAGTTCCTATGTTAACACCTATGGAATTTGAGTGCAAAATGGCCCGGAAGCGAAAGTGAAAAAAAATCGTATTTTCACCAATTATATGTGTAAGGTTCTTAATCTTGACCGTTCCTTACAGATTCGTCGAAAAATATCGAGAGAAACAAAGGTTTTTCCGATATTGATTCGGGTGCCTCCATGAGGGTCTTTTCATAAGGGTTGAGGTTGTGAAGTCTTATCGACACGAGTAAATGTTTTTTTTCTAACATATTTTTCACTTAGGACCATCTTTAGTGGATATGGTATGATACTAAAACGAGAAAACAACTTTTCAGATCGAGTTAACGACCCTGTCCCAAAGGGGAAAAAAGTTCCTATGTTAACACCTATGGAATTTGAGTGCAAAATGGCCCGGAAGCGAAAGTGAAAAAAAATCGTATTTTCACCAATTATATGTGTAAGGTTCTTAATCTTGACCGTTCCTTACAGATTCGTCGAAAAATATCGAGAGAAACAAAGGTTTTTCCGATACTGATTCGGGTGCCACCATGAGGGTCTTTTCATAAGGGTTGAGGTTGTGAATTCTTATCGACACGAGTAAATGTTTTTTTCTAACATATTTTTCACTTAGGACCATCTTTAGTGGATATGGTATGATACTAAAACGAGAAAACAACTTTTCAGATCGAGTTAACGACCCTGTCCCAAAGGGGAAAAAAGTTCCTATGTTAACACCTATGGAATTTGAGTGCAAAATGGCCCGGAAGCGAAAGTGAAAAAAAATCGTATTTTCACCAATTATATGTGTAAGGTTCTTAATCTTGACCGTTCCTTACAGATTCGTCGAAAAATATCGAGAGAAACAAAGGTTTTTCCGATATTGATTCGGGTGCCTCCATGAGGGTCTTTTCATAAGGGTTGAGGTTGTGAAGTCTTATCGACACGAGTAAATGTTTTTTTTCTAACATATTTTTCACTTAGGACCATCTTTAGTGGATATGGTATGATACTAAAACGAGAAAACAACTTTTCAGATCGAGTTAACGACCCTGTCCCAAAGGGGAAAAAAGTTCCTATGTTAACACCTATGGAATTTGAGTGCAAAATGGCCCGGAAGCGAAAGTGAAAAAAAATCGTATTTTCACCAATTATATGTGTAAGGTTCTTAATCTTGACCGTTCCTTACAGATTCGTCGAAAAATATCGAGAGAAACAAAGGTTTTTCCGATACTGATTCGGGTGCCACCATGAGGGTCTTTTCATAAGGGTTGAGGTTGTGAATTCTTATCGACACGAGTAAATGTTTTTTTCTAACATATTTTTCACTTAGGACCATCTTTAGTGGATATGGTATGATACTAAAACGAGAAAACAACTTTTCAGATCGAGTTAACGACCCTGTCCCAAAGGGGAAAAAAGTTCCTATGTTAACACCTATGGAATTTGAGTGCAAAATGGCCCGGAAGCGAAAGTGAAAAAAAATCGTATTTTCACCAATTATATGTGTAAGGTTCTTAATCTTGACCGTTCCTTACAGATTCGTCGAAAAATATCGAGAGAAACAAAGGTTTTTCCGATATTGATTCGGGTGCCTCCATGAGGGTCTTTTCATAAGGGTTGAGGTTGTGAAGTCTTATCGACACGAGTAAATGTTTTTTTTCTAACATATTTTTCACTTAGGACCATCTTTAGTGGATATGGTATGATACTAAAACGAGAAAACAACTTTTCAGATCGAGTTAACGACCCTGTCCCAAAGGGGAAAAAAGTTCCTATGTTAACACCTATGGAATTTGAGTGCAAAATGGCCCGGAAGCGAAAGTGAAAAAAAATCGTATTTTCACCAATTATATGTGTAAGGTTCTTAATCTTGACCGTTCCTTACAGATTCGTCGAAAAATATCGAGAGAAACAAAGGTTTTTCCGATACTGATTCGGGTGCCACCATGAGGGTCTTTTCATAAGGGTTGAGGTTGTGAATTCTTATCGACACGAGTAAATGTTTTTTTCTAACATATTTTTCACTTAGGACCATCTTTAGTGGATATGGTATGATACTAAAACGAGAAAACAACTTTTCAGATCGAGTTAACGACCCTGTCCCAAAGGGGAAAAAAGTTCCTATGTTAACACCTATGGAATTTGAGTGCAAAATGGCCCGGAAGCGAAAGTGAAAAAAAATCGTATTTTCACCAATTATATGTGTAAGGTTCATAATCTTGACCGTTCCTTACAGATTCGTCGAAAAATATCGAGAGAAACAAAGGTTTTTCCGATATTGATTCGGGTGCCTCCATGAGGGTCTTTTCATAAGGGTTGAGGTTGTGAAGTCTTATCGACACGAGTAAATGTTTTTTTTCTAACATATTTTTCACTTAGGACCATCTTTAGTGGATATGGTATGATACTAAAACGAGAAAACAACTTTTCAGATCGAGTTAACGACCCTGTCCCAAAGGGGAAAAAAGTTCCTATGTTAACACCTATGGAATTTGAGTGCAAAATGGCCCGGAAGCGAAAGTGAAAAAAAATCGTATTTTCACCAATTATATGTGTAAGGTTCTTAATCTTGACCGTTCCTTACAGATTCGTCGAAAAATATCGAGAGAAACAAAGGTTTTTCCGATATTGATTCGGGTGCCTCCATGAGGGTCTTTTCATAAGGGTTGAGGTTGTGAAGTCTTATCGACACGAGTAAATGTTTTTTTTCTAACATATTTTTCACTTAGGACCATCTTTAGTGGATATGGTATGATACTAAAACGAGAAAACAACTTTTCAGATCGAGTTAACGACCCTGTCCCAAAGGGGAAAAAAGTTCCTATGTTAACACCTATGGAATTTGAGTGCAAAATGGCCCGGAAGCGAAAGTGAAAAAAAATCGTATTTTCACCAATTATATGTGTAAGGTTCTTAATCTTGACCGTTCCTTACAGATTCGTCGAAAAATATCGAGAGAAACAAAGGTTTTTCCGATATTGATTCGGGTGCCTCCATGAGGGTCTTTTCATAAGGGTTGAGGTTGTGAAGTCTTATCGACACGAGTAAATGTTTTTTTTCTAACATATTTTTCACTTAGGACCATCTTTAGTGGATATGGTATGATACTAAAACGAGAAAACAACTTTTCAGATCGAGTTAACGACCCTGTCCCAAAGGGGAAAAAAGTTCCTATGTTAACACCTATGGAATTTGAGTGCAAAATGGCCCGGAAGCGAAAGTGAAAAAAAATCGTATTTTCACCAATTATATGTGTAAGGTTCTTAATCTTGACCGTTCCTTACAGATTCGTCGAAAAATATCGAGAGAAACAAAGGTTTTTCCGATATTGATTCGGGTGCCTCCATGAGGGTCTTTTCATAAGGGTTGAGGTTGTGAAGTCTTATCGACACGAGTAAATGTTTTTTTTCTAACATATTTTTCACTTAGGACCATCTTTAGTGGATATGGTATGATACTAAAACGAGAAAACAACTTTTCAGATCGAGTTAACGACCCTGTCCCAAAGGGGAAAAAAGTTCCTATGTTAACACCTATGGAATTTGAGTGCAAAATGGCCCGGAAGCGAAAGTGAAAAAAAATCGTATTTTCACCAATTATATGTGTAAGGTTCTTAATCTTGACCGTTCCTTACAGATTCGTCGAAAAATATCGAGAGAAACAAAGGTTTTTCCGATATTGATTCGGGTGCCTCCATGAGGGTCTTTTCATAAGGGTTGAGGTTGTGAAGTCTTATCGACACGAGTAAATGTTTTTTTTCTAACATATTTTTCACTTAGGACCATCTTTAGTGGATATGGTATGATACTAAAACGAGAAAACAACTTTTCAGATCGAGTTAACGACCCTGTCCCAAAGGGGAAAAAAGTTCCTATGTTAACACCTATGGAATTTGAGTGCAAAATGGCCCGGAAGCGAAAGTGAAAAAAAATCGTATTTTCACCAATTATATGTGTAAGGTTCTTAATCTTGACCGTTCCTTACAGATTCGTCGAAAAATATCGAGAGAAACAAAGGTTTTTCCGATACTGATTCGGGTGCCACCATGAGGGTCTTTTCATAAGGGTTGAGGTTGTGAATTCTTATCGACACGAGTAAATGTTTTTTTCTAACATATTTTTCACTTAGGACCATCTTTAGTGGATATGGTATGATACTAAAACGAGAAAACAACTTTTCAGATCGAGTTAACGACCCTGTCCCAAAGGGGAAAAAAGTTCCTATGTTAACACCTATGGAATTTGAGTGCAAAATGGCCCGGAAGCGAAAGTGAAAAAAAATCGTATTTTCACCAATTATATGTGTAAGGTTCTTAATCTTGACCGTTCCTTACAGATTCGTCGAAAAATATCGAGAGAAACAAAGGTTTTTCCGATATTGATTCGGGTGCCTCCATGAGGGTCTTTTCATAAGGGTTGAGGTTGTGAAGTCTTATCGACACGAGTAAATGTTTTTTTTCTAACATATTTTTCACTTAGGACCATCTTTAGTGGATATGGTATGATACTAAAACGAGAAAACAACTTTTCAGATCGAGTTAACGACCCTGTCCCAAAGGGGAAAAAAGTTCCTATGTTAACACCTATGGAATTTGAGTGCAAAATGGCCCGGAAGCGAAAGTGAAAAAAAATCGTATTTTCACCAATTATATGTGTAAGGTTCTTAATCTTGACCGTTCCTTACAGATTCGTCGAAAAATATCGAGAGAAACAAAGGTTTTTCCGATATTGATTCGGGTGCCTCCATGAGGGTCTTTTCATAAGGGTTGAGGTTGTGAAGTCTTATCGACACGAGTAAATGTTTTTTTTCTAACATATTTTTCACTTAGGACCATCTTTAGTGGATATGGTATGATACTAAAACGAGAAAACAACTTTTCAGATCGAGTTAACGACCCTGTCCCAAAGGGGAAAAAAGTTCCTATGTTAACACCTATGGAATTTGAGTGCAAAATGGCCCGGAAGCGAAAGTGAAAAAAAATCGTATTTTCACCAATTATATGTGTAAGGTTCTTAATCTTGACCGTTCCTTACAGATTCGTCGAAAAATATCGAGAGAAACAAAGGTTTTTCCGATATTGATTCGGGTGCCTCCATGAGGGTCTTTTCATAAGGGTTGAGGTTGTGAAGTCTTATCGACACGAGTAAATGTTTTTTTTCTAACATATTTTTCACTTAGGACCATCTTTAGTGGATATGGTATGATACTAAAACGAGAAAACAACTTTTCAGATCGAGTTAACGACCCTGTCCCAAAGGGGAAAAAAGTTCCTATGTTAACACCTATGGAATTTGAGTGCAAAATGGCCCGGAAGCGAAAGTGAAAAAAAATCGTATTTTCACCAATTATATGTGTAAGGTTCTTAATCTTGACCGTTCCTTACAGATTCGTCGAAAAATATCGAGAGAAACAAAGGTTTTTCCGATATTGATTCGGGTGCCTCCATGAGGGTCTTTTCATAAGGGTTGAGGTTGTGAAGTCTTATCGACACGAGTAAATGTTTTTTTTCTAACATATTTTTCACTTAGGACCATCTTTAGTGGATATGGTATGATACTAAAACGAGAAAACAACTTTTCAGATCGAGTTAACGACCCTGTCCCAAAGGGGAAAAAAGTTCCTATGTTAACACCTATGGAATTTGAGTGCAAAATGGCCCGGAAGCGAAAGTGAAAAAAAATCGTATTTTCACCAATTATATGTGTAAGGTTCTTAATCTTGACCGTTCCTTACAGATTCGTCGAAAAATATCGAGAGAAACAAAGGTTTTTCCGATACTGATTCGGGTGCCACCATGAGGGTCTTTTCATAAGGGTTGAGGTTGTGAATTCTTATCGACACGAGTAAATGTTTTTTTCTAACATATTTTTCACTTAGGACCATCTTTAGTGGATATGGTATGATACTAAAACGAGAAAACAACTTTTCAGATCGAGTTAACGACCCTGTCCCAAAGGGGAAAAAAGTTCCTATGTTAACACCTATGGAATTTGAGTGCAAAATGGCCCGGAAGCGAAAGTGAAAAAAAATCGTATTTTCACCAATTATATGTGTAAGGTTCTTAATCTTGACCGTTCCTTACAGATTCGTCGAAAAATATCGAGAGAAACAAAGGTTTTTCCGATATTGATTCGGGTGCCTCCATGAGGGTCTTTTCATAAGGGTTGAGGTTGTGAAGTCTTATCGACACGAGTAAATGTTTTTTTTCTAACATATTTTTCACTTAGGACCATCTTTAGTGGATATGGTATGATACTAAAACGAGAAAACAACTTTTCAGATCGAGTTAACGACCCTGTCCCAAAGGGGAAAAAAGTTCCTATGTTAACACCTATGGAATTTGAGTGCAAAATGGCCCGGAAGCGAAAGTGAAAAAAAATCGTATTTTCACCAATTATATGTGTAAGGTTCTTAATCTTGACCGTTCCTTACAGATTCGTCGAAAAATATCGAGAGAAACAAAGGTTTTTCCGATACTGATTCGGGTGCCACCATGAGGGTCTTTTCATAAGGGTTGAGGTTGTGAATTCTTATCGACACGAGTAAATGTTTTTTTCTAACATATTTTTCACTTAGGACCATCTTTAGTGGATATGGTATGATACTAAAACGAGAAAACAACTTTTCAGATCGAGTTAACGACCCTGTCCCAAAGGGGAAAAAAGTTCCTATGTTAACACCTATGGAATTTGAGTGCAAAATGGCCCGGAAGCGAAAGTGAAAAAAAATCGTATTTTCACCAATTATATGTGTAAGGTTCTTAATCTTGACCGTTCCTTACAGATTCGTCGAAAAATATCGAGAGAAACAAAGGTTTTTCCGATATTGATTCGGGTGCCTCCATGAGGGTCTTTTCATAAGGGTTGAGGTTGTGAAGTCTTATCGACACGAGTAAATGTTTTTTTTCTAACATATTTTTCACTTAGGACCATCTTTAGTGGATATGGTATGATACTAAAACGAGAAAACAACTTTTCAGATCGAGTTAACGACCCTGTCCCAAAGGGGAAAAAAGTTCCTATGTTAACACCTATGGAATTTGAGTGCAAAATGGCCCGGAAGCGAAAGTGAAAAAAAATCGTATTTTCACCAATTATATGTGTAAGGTTCTTAATCTTGACCGTTCCTTACAGATTCGTCGAAAAATATCGAGAGAAACAAAGGTTTTTCCGATATTGATTCGGGTGCCTCCATGAGGGTCTTTTCATAAGGGTTGAGGTTGTGAAGTCTTATCGACACGAGTAAATGTTTTTTTTCTAACATATTTTTCACTTAGGACCATCTTTAGTGGATATGGTATGATACTAAAACGAGAAAACAACTTTTCAGATCGAGTTAACGACCCTGTCCCAAAGGGGAAAAAAGTTCCTATGTTAACACCTATGGAATTTGAGTGCAAAATGGCCCGGAAGCGAAAGTGAAAAAAAATCGTATTTTCACCAATTATATGTGTAAGGTTCTTAATCTTGACCGTTCCTTACAGATTCGTCGAAAAATATCGAGAGAAACAAAGGTTTTTCCGATACTGATTCGGGTGCCACCATGAGGGTCTTTTCATAAGGGTTGAGGTTGTGAATTCTTATCGACACGAGTAAATGTTTTTTTCTAACATATTTTTCACTTAGGACCATCTTTAGTGGATATGGTATGATACTAAAACGAGAAAACAACTTTTCAGATCGAGTTAACGACCCTGTCCCAAAGGGGAAAAAAGTTCCTATGTTAACACCTATGGAATTTGAGTGCAAAATGGCCCGGAAGCGAAAGTGAAAAAAAATCGTATTTTCACCAATTATATGTGTAAGGTTCTTAATCTTGACCGTTCCTTACAGATTCGTCGAAAAATATCGAGAGAAACAAAGGTTTTTCCGATACTGATTCGGGTGCCACCATGAGGGTCTTTTCATAAGGGTTGAGGTTGTGAATTCTTATCGACACGAGTAAATGTTTTTTTCTAACATATTTTTCACTTAGGACCATCTTTAGTGGATATGGTATGATACTAAAACGAGAAAACAACTTTTCAGATCGAGTTAACGACCCTGTCCCAAAGGGGAAAAAAGTTCCTATGTTAACACCTATGGAATTTGAGTGCAAAATGGCCCGGAAGCGAAAGTGAAAAAAAATCGTATTTTCACCAATTATATGTGTAAGGTTCTTAATCTTGACCGTTCCTTACAGATTCGTCGAAAAATATCGAGAGAAACAAAGGTTTTTCCGATATTGATTCGGGTGCCTCCATGAGGGTCTTTTCATAAGGGTTGAGGTTGTGAAGTCTTATCGACACGAGTAAATGTTTTTTTTCTAACATATTTTTCACTTAGGACCATCTTTAGTGGATATGGTATGATACTAAAACGAGAAAACAACTTTTCAGATCGAGTTAACGACCCTGTCCCAAAGGGGAAAAAAGTTCCTATGTTAACACCTATGGAATTTGAGTGCAAAATGGCCCGGAAGCGAAAGTGAAAAAAAATCGTATTTTCACCAATTATATGTGTAAGGTTCTTAATCTTGACCGTTCCTTACAGATTCGTCGAAAAATATCGAGAGAAACAAAGGTTTTTCCGATACTGATTCGGGTGCCACCATGAGGGTCTTTTCATAAGGGTTGAGGTTGTGAATTCTTATCGACACGAGTAAATGTTTTTTTCTAACATATTTTTCACTTAGGACCATCTTTAGTGGATATGGTATGATACTAAAACGAGAAAACAACTTTTCAGATCGAGTTAACGACCCTGTCCCAAAGGGGAAAAAAGTTCCTATGTTAACACCTATGGAATTTGAGTGCAAAATGGCCCGGAAGCGAAAGTGAAAAAAAATCGTATTTTCACCAATTATATGTGTAAGGTTCTTAATCTTGACCGTTCCTTACAGATTCGTCGAAAAATATCGAGAGAAACAAAGGTTTTTCCGATATTGATTCGGGTGCCTCCATGAGGGTCTTTTCATAAGGGTTGAGGTTGTGAAGTCTTATCGACACGAGTAAATGTTTTTTTTCTAACATATTTTTCACTTAGGACCATCTTTAGTGGATATGGTATGATACTAAAACGAGAAAACAACTTTTCAGATCGAGTTAACGACCCTGTCCCAAAGGGGAAAAAAGTTCCTATGTTAACACCTATGGAATTTGAGTGCAAAATGGCCCGGAAGCGAAAGTGAAAAAAAATCGTATTTTCACCAATTATATGTGTAAGGTTCTTAATCTTGACCGTTCCTTACAGATTCGTCGAAAAATATCGAGAGAAACAAAGGTTTTTCCGATACTGATTCGGGTGCCACCATGAGGGTCTTTTCATAAGGGTTGAGGTTGTGAATTCTTATCGACACGAGTAAATGTTTTTTTCTAACATATTTTTCACTTAGGACCATCTTTAGTGGATATGGTATGATACTAAAACGAGAAAACAACTTTTCAGATCGAGTTAACGACCCTGTCCCAAAGGGGAAAAAAGTTCCTATGTTAACACCTATGGAATTTGAGTGCAAAATGGCCCGGAAGCGAAAGTGAAAAAAAATCGTATTTTCACCAATTATATGTGTAAGGTTCTTAATCTTGACCGTTCCTTACAGATTCGTCGAAAAATATCGAGAGAAACAAAGGTTTTTCCGATATTGATTCGGGTGCCTCCATGAGGGTCTTTTCATAAGGGTTGAGGTTGTGAAGTCTTATCGACACGAGTAAATGTTTTTTTTCTAACATATTTTTCACTTAGGACCATCTTTAGTGGATATGGTATGATACTAAAACGAGAAAACAACTTTTCAGATCGAGTTAACGACCCTGTCCCAAAGGGGAAAAAAGTTCCTATGTTAACACCTATGGAATTTGAGTGCAAAATGGCCCGGAAGCGAAAGTGAAAAAAAATCGTATTTTCACCAATTATATGTGTAAGGTTCTTAATCTTGACCGTTCCTTACAGATTCGTCGAAAAATATCGAGAGAAACAAAGGTTTTTCCGATACTGATTCGGGTGCCACCATGAGGGTCTTTTCATAAGGGTTGAGGTTGTGAATTCTTATCGACACGAGTAAATGTTTTTTTCTAACATATTTTTCACTTAGGACCATCTTTAGTGGATATGGTATGATACTAAAACGAGAAAACAACTTTTCAGATCGAGTTAACGACCCTGTCCCAAAGGGGAAAAAAGTTCCTATGTTAACACCTATGGAATTTGAGTGCAAAATGGCCCGGAAGCGAAAGTGAAAAAAAATCGTATTTTCACCAATTATATGTGTAAGGTTCTTAATCTTGACCGTTCCTTACAGATTCGTCGAAAAATATCGAGAGAAACAAAGGTTTTTCCGATATTGATTCGGGTGCCTCCATGAGGGTCTTTTCATAAGGGTTGAGGTTGTGAAGTCTTATCGACACGAGTAAATGTTTTTTTTCTAACATATTTTTCACTTAGGACCATCTTTAGTGGATATGGTATGATACTAAAACGAGAAAACAACTTTTCAGATCGAGTTAACGACCCTGTCCCAAAGGGGAAAAAAGTTCCTATGTTAACACCTATGGAATTTGAGTGCAAAATGGCCCGGAAGCGAAAGTGAAAAAAAATCGTATTTTCACCAATTATATGTGTAAGGTTCTTAATCTTGACCGTTCCTTACAGATTCGTCGAAAAATATCGAGAGAAACAAAGGTTTTTCCGATACTGATTCGGGTGCCACCATGAGGGTCTTTTCATAAGGGTTGAGGTTGTGAATTCTTATCGACACGAGTAAATGTTTTTTTCTAACATATTTTTCACTTAGGACCATCTTTAGTGGATATGGTATGATACTAAAACGAGAAAACAACTTTTCAGATCGAGTTAACGACCCTGTCCCAAAGGGGAAAAAAGTTCCTATGTTAACACCTATGGAATTTGAGTGCAAAATGGCCCGGAAGCGAAAGTGAAAAAAAATCGTATTTTCACCAATTATATGTGTAAGGTTCTTAATCTTGACCGTTCCTTACAGATTCGTCGAAAAATATCGAGAGAAACAAAGGTTTTTCCGATATTGATTCGGGTGCCTCCATGAGGGTCTTTTCATAAGGGTTGAGGTTGTGAAGTCTTATCGACACGAGTAAATGTTTTTTTTCTAACATATTTTTCACTTAGGACCATCTTTAGTGGATATGGTATGATACTAAAACGAGAAAACAACTTTTCAGATCGAGTTAACGACCCTGTCCCAAAGGGGAAAAAAGTTCCTATGTTAACACCTATGGAATTTGAGTGCAAAATGGCCCGGAAGCGAAAGTGAAAAAAAATCGTATTTTCACCAATTATATGTGTAAGGTTCTTAATCTTGACCGTTCCTTACAGATTCGTCGAAAAATATCGAGAGAAACAAAGGTTTTTCCGATATTGATTCGGGTGCCTCCATGAGGGTCTTTTCATAAGGGTTGAGGTTGTGAAGTCTTATCGACACGAGTAAATGTTTTTTTTCTAACATATTTTTCACTTAGGACCATCTTTAGTGGATATGGTATGATACTAAAACGAGAAAACAACTTTTCAGATCGAGTTAACGACCCTGTCCCAAAGGGGAAAAAAGTTCCTATGTTAACACCTATGGAATTTGAGTGCAAAATGGCCCGGAAGCGAAAGTGAAAAAAAATCGTATTTTCACCAATTATATGTGTAAGGTTCATAATCTTGACCGTTCCTTACAGATTCGTCGAAAAATATCGAGAGAAACAAAGGTTTTTCCGATATTGATTCGGGTGCCTCCATGAGGGTCTTTTCATAAGGGTTGAGGTTGTGAAGTCTTATCGACACGAGTAAATGTTTTTTTTCTAACATATTTTTCACTTAGGACCATCTTTAGTGGATATGGTATGATACTAAAACGAGAAAACAACTTTTCAGATCGAGTTAACGACCCTGTCCCAAAGGGGAAAAAAGTTCCTATGTTAACACCTATGGAATTTGAGTGCAAAATGGCCCGGAAGCGAAAGTGAAAAAAAATCGTATTTTCACCAATTATATGTGTAAGGTTCTTAATCTTGACCGTTCCTTACAGATTCGTCGAAAAATATCGAGAGAAACAAAGGTTTTTCCGATATTGATTCGGGTGCCTCCATGAGGGTCTTTTCATAAGGGTTGAGGTTGTGAAGTCTTATCGACACGAGTAAATGTTTTTTTTCTAACATATTTTTCACTTAGGACCATCTTTAGTGGATATGGTATGATACTAAAACGAGAAAACAACTTTTCAGATCGAGTTAACGACCCTGTCCCAAAGGGGAAAAAAGTTCCTATGTTAACACCTATGGAATTTGAGTGCAAAATGGCCCGGAAGCGAAAGTGAAAAAAAATCGTATTTTCACCAATTATATGTGTAAGGTTCTTAATCTTGACCGTTCCTTACAGATTCGTCGAAAAATATCGAGAGAAACAAAGGTTTTTCCGATACTGATTCGGGTGCCACCATGAGGGTCTTTTCATAAGGGTTGAGGTTGTGAATTCTTATCGACACGAGTAAATGTTTTTTTCTAACATATTTTTCACTTAGGACCATCTTTAGTGGATATGGTATGATACTAAAACGAGAAAACAACTTTTCAGATCGAGTTAACGACCCTGTCCCAAAGGGGAAAAAAGTTCCTATGTTAACACCTATGGAATTTGAGTGCAAAATGGCCCGGAAGCGAAAGTGAAAAAAAATCGTATTTTCACCAATTATATGTGTAAGGTTCTTAATCTTGACCGTTCCTTACAGATTCGTCGAAAAATATCGAGAGAAACAAAGGTTTTTCCGATATTGATTCGGGTGCCTCCATGAGGGTCTTTTCATAAGGGTTGAGGTTGTGAAGTCTTATCGACACGAGTAAATGTTTTTTTTCTAACATATTTTTCACTTAGGACCATCTTTAGTGGATATGGTATGATACTAAAACGAGAAAACAACTTTTCAGATCGAGTTAACGACCCTGTCCCAAAGGGGAAAAAAGTTCCTATGTTAACACCTATGGAATTTGAGTGCAAAATGGCCCGGAAGCGAAAGTGAAAAAAAATCGTATTTTCACCAATTATATGTGTAAGGTTCTTAATCTTGACCGTTCCTTACAGATTCGTCGAAAAATATCGAGAGAAACAAAGGTTTTTCCGATACTGATTCGGGTGCCTCCATGAGGGTCTTTTCATAAGGGTTGAGGTTGTGAATTCTTATCGACACGAGTAAATGTTTTTTTCTAACATATTTTTCACTTAGGACCATCTTTAGTGGATATGGTATGATACTAAAACGAGAAAACAACTTTTCAGATCGAGTTAACGACCCTGTCCCAAAGGGGAAAAAAGTTCCTATGTTAACACCTATGGAATTTGAGTGCAAAATGGCCCGGAAGCGAAAGTGAAAAAAAATCGTATTTTCACCAATTATATGTGTAAGGTTCATAATCTTGACCGTTCCTTACAGATTCGTCGAAAAATATCGAGAGAAACAAAGGTTTTTCCGATATTGATTCGGGTGCCTCCATGAGGGTCTTTTCATAAGGGTTGAGGTTGTGAAGTCTTATCGACACGAGTAAATGTTTTTTTTCTAACATATTTTTCACTTAGGACCATCTTTAGTGGATATGGTATGATACTAAAACGAGAAAACAACTTTTCAGATCGAGTTAACGACCCTGTCCCAAAGGGGAAAAAAGTTCCTATGTTAACACCTATGGAATTTGAGTGCAAAATGGCCCGGAAGCGAAAGTGAAAAAAAATCGTATTTTCACCAATTATATGTGTAAGGTTCTTAATCTTGACCGTTCCTTACAGATTCGTCGAAAAATATCGAGAGAAACAAAGGTTTTTCCGATATTGATTCGGGTGCCTCCATGAGGGTCTTTTCATAAGGGTTGAGGTTGTGAAGTCTTATCGACACGAGTAAATGTTTTTTTTCTAACATATTTTTCACTTAGGACCATCTTTAGTGGATATGGTATGATACTAAAACGAGAAAACAACTTTTCAGATCGAGTTAACGACCCTGTCCCAAAGGGGAAAAAAGTTCCTATGTTAACACCTATGGAATTTGAGTGCAAAATGGCCCGGAAGCGAAAGTGAAAAAAAATCGTATTTTCACCAATTATATGTGTAAGGTTCTTAATCTTGACCGTTCCTTACAGATTCGTCGAAAAATATCGAGAGAAACAAAGGTTTTTCCGATACTGATTCGGGTGCCACCATGAGGGTCTTTTCATAAGGGTTGAGGTTGTGAATTCTTATCGACACGAGTAAATGTTTTTTTCTAACATATTTTTCACTTAGGACCATCTTTAGTGGATATGGTATGATACTAAAACGAGAAAACAACTTTTCAGATCGAGTTAACGACCCTGTCCCAAAGGGGAAAAAAGTTCCTATGTTAACACCTATGGAATTTGAGTGCAAAATGGCCCGGAAGCGAAAGTGAAAAAAAATCGTATTTTCACCAATTATATGTGTAAGGTTCTTAATCTTGACCGTTCCTTACAGATTCGTCGAAAAATATCGAGAGAAACAAAGGTTTTTCCGATATTGATTCGGGTGCCTCCATGAGGGTCTTTTCATAAGGGTTGAGGTTGTGAAGTCTTATCGACACGAGTAAATGTTTTTTTTCTAACATATTTTTCACTTAGGACCATCTTTAGTGGATATGGTATGATACTAAAACGAGAAAACAACTTTTCAGATCGAGTTAACGACCCTGTCCCAAAGGGGAAAAAAGTTCCTATGTTAACACCTATGGAATTTGAGTGCAAAATGGCCCGGAAGCGAAAGTGAAAAAAAATCGTATTTTCACCAATTATATGTGTAAGGTTCTTAATCTTGACCGTTCCTTACAGATTCGTCGAAAAATATCGAGAGAAACAAAGGTTTTTCCGATACTGATTCGGGTGCCTCCATGAGGGTCTTTTCATAAGGGTTGAGGTTGTGAATTCTTATCGACACGAGTAAATGTTTTTTTCTAACATATTTTTCACTTAGGACCATCTTTAGTGGATATGGTATGATACTAAAACGAGAAAACAACTTTTCAGATCGAGTTAACGACCCTGTCCCAAAGGGGAAAAAAGTTCCTATGTTAACACCTATGGAATTTGAGTGCAAAATGGCCCGGAAGCGAAAGTGAAAAAAAATCGTATTTTCACCAATTATATGTGTAAGGTTCTTAATCTTGACCGTTCCTTACAGATTCGTCGAAAAATATCGAGAGAAACAAAGGTTTTTCCGATATTGATTCGGGTGCCTCCATGAGGGTCTTTTCATAAGGGTTGAGGTTGTGAAGTCTTATCGACACGAGTAAATGTTTTTTTTCTAACATATTTTTCACTTAGGACCATCTTTAGTGGATATGGTATGATACTAAAACGAGAAAACAACTTTTCAGATCGAGTTAACGACCCTGTCCCAAAGGGGAAAAAAGTTCCTATGTTAACACCTATGGAATTTGAGTGCAAAATGGCCCGGAAGCGAAAGTGAAAAAAAATCGTATTTTCACCAATTATATGTGTAAGGTTCTTAATCTTGACCGTTCCTTACAGATTCGTCGAAAAATATCGAGAGAAACAAAGGTTTTTCCGATACTGATTCGGGTGCCACCATGAGGGTCTTTTCATAAGGGTTGAGGTTGTGAATTCTTATCGACACGAGTAAATGTTTTTTTCTAACATATTTTTCACTTAGGACCATCTTTAGTGGATATGGTATGATACTAAAACGAGAAAACAACTTTTCAGATCGAGTTAACGACCCTGTCCCAAAGGGGAAAAAAGTTCCTATGTTAACACCTATGGAATTTGAGTGCAAAATGGCCCGGAAGCGAAAGTGAAAAAAAATCGTATTTTCACCAATTATATGTGTAAGGTTCTTAATCTTGACCGTTCCTTACAGATTCGTCGAAAAATATCGAGAGAAACAAAGGTTTTTCCGATATTGATTCGGGTGCCTCCATGAGGGTCTTTTCATAAGGGTTGAGGTTGTGAAGTCTTATCGACACGAGTAAATGTTTTTTTTCTAACATATTTTTCACTTAGGACCATCTTTAGTGGATATGGTATGATACTAAAACGAGAAAACAACTTTTCAGATCGAGTTAACGACCCTGTCCCAAAGGGGAAAAAAGTTCCTATGTTAACACCTATGGAATTTGAGTGCAAAATGGCCCGGAAGCGAAAGTGAAAAAAAATCGTATTTTCACCAATTATATGTGTAAGGTTCTTAATCTTGACCGTTCCTTACAGATTCGTCGAAAAATATCGAGAGAAACAAAGGTTTTTCCGATACTGATTCGGGTGCCTCCATGAGGGTCTTTTCATAAGGGTTGAGGTTGTGAATTCTTATCGACACGAGTAAATGTTTTTTTCTAACATATTTTTCACTTAGGACCATCTTTAGTGGATATGGTATGATACTAAAACGAGAAAACAACTTTTCAGATCGAGTTAACGACCCTGTCCCAAAGGGGAAAAAAGTTCCTATGTTAACACCTATGGAATTTGAGTGCAAAATGGCCCGGAAGCGAAAGTGAAAAAAAATCGTATTTTCACCAATTATATGTGTAAGGTTCTTAATCTTGACCGTTCCTTACAGATTCGTCGAAAAATATCGAGAGAAACAAAGGTTTTTCCGATATTGATTCGGGTGCCTCCATGAGGGTCTTTTCATAAGGGTTGAGGTTGTGAAGTCTTATCGACACGAGTAAATGTTTTTTTTCTAACATATTTTTCACTTAGGACCATCTTTAGTGGATATGGTATGATACTAAAACGAGAAAACAACTTTTCAGATCGAGTTAACGACCCTGTCCCAAAGGGGAAAAAAGTTCCTATGTTAACACCTATGGAATTTGAGTGCAAAATGGCCCGGAAGCGAAAGTGAAAAAAAATCGTATTTTCACCAATTATATGTGTAAGGTTCTTAATCTTGACCGTTCCTTACAGATTCGTCGAAAAATATCGAGAGAAACAAAGGTTTTTCCGATATTGATTCGGGTGCCTCCATGAGGGTCTTTTCATAAGGGTTGAGGTTGTGAAGTCTTATCGACACGAGTAAATGTTTTTTTTCTAACATATTTTTCACTTAGGACCATCTTTAGTGGATATGGTATGATACTAAAACGAGAAAACAACTTTTCAGATCGAGTTAACGACCCTGTCCCAAAGGGGAAAAAAGTTCCTATGTTAACACCTATGGAATTTGAGTGCAAAATGGCCCGGAAGCGAAAGTGAAAAAAAATCGTATTTTCACCAATTATATGTGTAAGGTTCTTAATCTTGACCGTTCCTTACAGATTCGTCGAAAAATATCGAGAGAAACAAAGGTTTTTCCGATATTGATTCGGGTGCCTCCATGAGGGTCTTTTCATAAGGGTTGAGGTTGTGAAGTCTTATCGACACGAGTAAATGTTTTTTTTCTAACATATTTTTCACTTAGGACCATCTTTAGTGGATATGGTATGATACTAAAACGAGAAAACAACTTTTCAGATCGAGTTAACGACCCTGTCCCAAAGGGGAAAAAAGTTCCTATGTTAACACCTATGGAATTTGAGTGCAAAATGGCCCGGAAGCGAAAGTGAAAAAAAATCGTATTTTCACCAATTATATGTGTAAGGTTCTTAATCTTGACCGTTCCTTACAGATTCGTCGAAAAATATCGAGAGAAACAAAGGTTTTTCCGATACTGATTCGGGTGCCACCATGAGGGTCTTTTCATAAGGGTTGAGGTTGTGAATTCTTATCGACACGAGTAAATGTTTTTTTCTAACATATTTTTCACTTAGGACCATCTTTAGTGGATATGGTATGATACTAAAACGAGAAAACAACTTTTCAGATCGAGTTAACGACCCTGTCCCAAAGGGGAAAAAAGTTCCTATGTTAACACCTATGGAATTTGAGTGCAAAATGGCCCGGAAGCGAAAGTGAAAAAAAATCGTATTTTCACCAATTATATGTGTAAGGTTCTTAATCTTGACCGTTCCTTACAGATTCGTCGAAAAATATCGAGAGAAACAAAGGTTTTTCCGATATTGATTCGGGTGCCTCCATGAGGGTCTTTTCATAAGGGTTGAGGTTGTGAAGTCTTATCGACACGAGTAAATGTTTTTTTTCTAACATATTTTTCACTTAGGACCATCTTTAGTGGATATGGTATGATACTAAAACGAGAAAACAACTTTTCAGATCGAGTTAACGACCCTGTCCCAAAGGGGAAAAAAGTTCCTATGTTAACACCTATGGAATTTGAGTGCAAAATGGCCCGGAAGCGAAAGTGAAAAAAAATCGTATTTTCACCAATTATATGTGTAAGGTTCTTAATCTTGACCGTTCCTTACAGATTCGTCGAAAAATATCGAGAGAAACAAAGGTTTTTCCGATACTGATTCGGGTGCCTCCATGAGGGTCTTTTCATAAGGGTTGAGGTTGTGAATTCTTATCGACACGAGTAAATGTTTTTTTCTAACATATTTTTCACTTAGGACCATCTTTAGTGGATATGGTATGATACTAAAACGAGAAAACAACTTTTCAGATCGAGTTAACGACCCTGTCCCAAAGGGGAAAAAAGTTCCTATGTTAACACCTATGGAATTTGAGTGCAAAATGGCCCGGAAGCGAAAGTGAAAAAAATTCGTATTTTCACCAATTATATGTGTAAGGTTCTTAATCTTGACCGTTCCTTACAGATTCGTCGAAAAATATCGAGAGAAACAAAGGTTTTTCCGATATTGATTCGGGTGCCTCCATGAGGGTCTTTTCATAAGGGTTGAGGTTGTGAAGTCTTATCGACACGAGTAAATGTTTTTTTTCTAACATATTTTTCACTTAGGACCATCTTTAGTGGATATGGTATGATACTAAAACGAGAAAACAACTTTTCAGATCGAGTTAACGACCCTGTCCCAAAGGGGAAAAAAGTTCCTATGTTAACACCTATGGAATTTGAGTGCAAAATGGCCCGGAAGCGAAAGTGAAAAAAAATCGTATTTTCACCAATTATATGTGTAAGGTTCTTAATCTTGACCGTTCCTTACAGATTCGTCGAAAAATATCGAGAGAAACAAAGGTTTTTCCGATACTGATTCGGGTGCCACCATGAGGGTCTTTTCATAAGGGTTGAGGTTGTGAATTCTTATCGACACGAGTAAATGTTTTTTTCTAACATATTTTTCACTTAGGACCATCTTTAGTGGATATGGTATGATACTAAAACGAGAAAACAACTTTTCAGATCGAGTTAACGACCCTGTCCCAAAGGGGAAAAAAGTTCCTATGTTAACACCTATGGAATTTGAGTGCAAAATGGCCCGGAAGCGAAAGTGAAAAAAAATCGTATTTTCACCAATTATATGTGTAAGGTTCTTAATCTTGACCGTTCCTTACAGATTCGTCGAAAAATATCGAGAGAAACAAAGGTTTTTCCGATATTGATTCGGGTGCCTCCATGAGGGTCTTTTCATAAGGGTTGAGGTTGTGAAGTCTTATCGACACGAGTAAATGTTTTTTTTCTAACATATTTTTCACTTAGGACCATCTTTAGTGGATATGGTATGATACTAAAACGAGAAAACAACTTTTCAGATCGAGTTAACGACCCTGTCCCAAAGGGGAAAAAAGTTCCTATGTTAACACCTATGGAATTTGAGTGCAAAATGGCCCGGAAGCGAAAGTGAAAAAAAATCGTATTTTCACCAATTATATGTGTAAGGTTCTTAATCTTGACCGTTCCTTACAGATTCGTCGAAAAATATCGAGAGAAACAAAGGTTTTTCCGATACTGATTCGGGTGCCTCCATGAGGGTCTTTTCATAAGGGTTGAGGTTGTGAATTCTTATCGACACGAGTAAATGTTTTTTTCTAACATATTTTTCACTTAGGACCATCTTTAGTGGATATGGTATGATACTAAAACGAGAAAACAATTTTTCAGATCGAGTTAACGACCCTGTCCCAAAGGGGAAAAAAGTTCCTATGTTAACACCTATGGAATTTGAGTGCAAAATGGCCCGGAAGCGAAAGTGAAAAAAAATCGTATTTTCACCAATTATATGTGTAAGGTTCTTAATCTTGACCGTTCCTTACAGATTCGTCGAAAAATATCGAGAGAAACAAAGGTTTTTCCGATACTGATTCGGGTGCCTCCATGAGGGTCTTTTCATAAGGGTTGAGGTTGTGAAGTCTTATCGACACGAGTAAATGTTTTTTTTCTAACATATTTTTCACTTAGGACCATCTTTAGTGGATATGGTATGATACTAAAACGAGAAAACAACTTTTCAGATCGAGTTAACGACCCTGTCCCAAAGGGGAAAAAAGTTCCTATGTTAACACCTATGGAATTTGAGTGCAAAATGGCCCGGAAGCGAAAGTGAAAAAAAATCGTATTTTCACCAATTATATGTGTAAGGTTCTTAATCTTGACCGTTCCTTACAGATTCGTCGAAAAATATCGAGAGAAACAAAGGTTTTTCCGATACTGATTCGGGTGCCTCCATGAGGGTCTTTTCATAAGGGTTGAGGTTGTGAATTCTTATCGACACGAGTAAATGTTTTTTTCTAACATATTTTTCACTTTGGACCATCTTTAGTGGATATGGTATGATACTAAAACGAGAAAACAATTTTTCAGATCGAGTTAACGACCCTGTCCCAAAGGGGAAAAAAGTTCCTATGTTAACACCTATGGAATTTGAGTGCAAAATGGCCCGGAAGCGAAAGTGAAAAAAATTCGTATTTTCACCAATTATATGTGTACGGTTCTTAATCTTCACCGTTCCTTACAGATTCGTCGAAAAATATCGAGAGAAACAAAGGTTTTTCCGATACTGATTCGGGTGCCTCCATGAGGGTCTTTTCATAAGGGTTGAGGTTGTGAATTCTTATCGACACGAGTAAATGTTTTTTTTCTAACATATTTTTCACTTAGGACCATCTTTAGTGGATATGGTATGATACTAAAACGAGAAAACAACTTTTCAGATCGAGTTAACGACCCTGTCCCAAAGGGGAAAAAAGTTCCTATGTTAACACCTATGGAATTTGAGTGCAAAATGGCCCGGAAGCGAAAGTGAAAAAAAATCGTATTTTCACCAATTATATGTGTAAGGTTCTTAATCTTGACCGTTCCTTACAGATTCGTCGAAAAATATCGAGAGAAACAAAGGTTTTTCCGATACTGATTCGGGTGCCTCCATGAGGGTCTTTTCATAAGGGTTGAGGTTGTGAATTCTTATCGACACGAGTAAATGTTTTTTTCTAACATATTTTTCACTTTGGACCATCTTTAGTGGATATGGTATGATACTAAAACGAGAAAACAATTTTTCAGATCGAGTTAACGACCCTGTCCCAAAGGGGAAAAAAGTTCCTATGTTAACACTTATGGAATTTGAGTGCAAAATTGCCCGGAAGCGAAAGTGAAAAAAATTCGTATTTTCACCAATTATATGTGTACGGTTCTTAATCTTCACCGTTCCTTACAGATTCGTCGAAAAATATCGAGAGAAACAAAGGTTTTTCCGATACTGATTCGGGTGCCTCCATGAGGGTCTTTTCATAAGGGTTGAGGTTGTGAATTCTTATCGACACGAGTAAATGTTTTTTTTCTAACATATTTTTCACTTAGGACCATCTTTAGTGGATATGGTATGATACTAAAACGAGAAAACAACTTTTCAGATCGAGTTAACGACCCTGTCCCAAAGGGGAAAAAAGTTCCTATGTTAACACCTATGGAATTTGAGTGCAAAATGGCCCGGAAGCGAAAGTGAAAAAAAATCGTATTTTCACCAATTATATGTGTAAGGTTCTTAATCTTGACCGTTCCTTACAGATTCGTCGAAAAATATCGAGAGAAACAAAGGTTTTTCCGATACTGATTCGGGTGCCACCATGAGGGTCTTTTCATAAGGGTTGAGGTTGTGAATTCTTATCGACACGAGTAAATGTTTTTTTCTAACATATTTTTCACTTTGGACCATCTTTAGTGGATATGGTATGATACTAAAACGAGAAAACAATTTTTCAGATCGAGTTAACGACCCTGTCCCAAAGGGGAAAAAAGTTCCTATGTTAACACCTATGGAATTTGAGTGCAAAATGGCCCGGAAGCGAAAGTGAAAAAAATTCGTATTTTCACCAATTATATGTGTACGGTTCTTAATCTTCACCGTTCCTTACAGATTCGTCGAAAAATATCGAGAGAAACAAAGGTTTTTCCGATACTGATTCGGGTGCCTCCATGAGGGTCTTTTCATAAGGGTTGAGGTTGTGAATTCTTATCGACACGAGTAAATGTTTTTTTTCTAACATATTTTTCACTTAGGACCATCTTTAGTGGATATGGTATGATACTAAAACGAGAAAACAACTTTTCAGATCGAGTTAACGACCCTGTCCCAAAGGGGAAAAAAGTTCCTATGTTAACACCTATGGAATTTGAGTGCAAAATGGCCCGGAAGCGAAAGTGAAAAAAAATCGTATTTTCACCAATTATATGTGTAAGGTTCTTAATCTTGACCGTTCCTTACAGATTCGTCGAAAAATATCGAGAGAAACAAAGGTTTTTCCGATACTGATTCGGGTGCCTCCATGAGGGTCTTTTCATAAGGGTTGAGGTTGTGAATTCTTATCGACACGAGTAAATGTTTTTTTCTAACATATTTTTCACTTTGGACCATCTTTAGTGGATATGGTATGATACTAAAACGAGAAAACAATTTTTCAGATCGAGTTAACGACCCTGTCCCAAAGGGGAAAAAAGTTCCTATGTTAACACTTATGGAATTTGAGTGCAAAATTGCCCGGAAGCGAAAGTGAAAAAAATTCGTATTTTCACCAATTATATGTGTACGGTTCTTAATCTTCACCGTTCCTTACAGATTCGTCGAAAAATATCGAGAGAAACAAAGGTTTTTCCGATACTGATTCGGGTGCCTCCATGAGGGTCTTTTCATAAGGGTTGAGGTTGTGAATTCTTATCGACACGAGTAAATGTTTTTTTTCTAACATATTTTTCACTTAGGACCATCTTTAGTGGATATGGTATGATACTAAAACGAGAAAACAACTTTTCAGATCGAGTTAACGACCCTGTCCCAAAGGGGAAAAAAGTTCCTATGTTAACACCTATGGAATTTGAGTGCAAAATGGCCCGGAAGCGAAAGTGAAAAAAAATCGTATTTTCACCAATTATATGTGTAAGGTTCTTAATCTTGACCGTTCCTTACAGATTCGTCGAAAAATATCGAGAGAAACAAAGGTTTTTCCGATACTGATTCGGGTGCCTCCATGAGGGTCTTTTCATAAGGGTTGAGGTTGTGAAGTCTTATCGACACGAGTAAATGTTTTTTTTCTAATATATTTTTCACTTAGGACCATCTTTAGTGGATATGGTATGATACTAAAACGAGAAAACAACTTTTCAGATCGAGTTAACGACCCTGTCCCAAAGCGGAAAAAAGTTCCTATGTTAACACCTATGGAATTTGAGTGCAAAATGGCCCGGAAGCGAAAGTGAAAAAAAATCGTATTTTCACCAATTATATGTGTAAGGTTCTTAATCTTGACCGTTCCTTACAGATTCGTCGAAAAATATCGAGAGAAACAAAGGTTTTTCCGATACTGATTCGGGTGCCTCCATGAGGGTCTTTTCATAAGGGTTGAGGTTGTGAATTCTTATCGACACGAGTAAATGTTTTTTTCTAACATATTTTTCACTTTGGACCATCTTTAGTGGATATGGTATGATACTAAAACGAGAAAACAATTTTTCAGATCGAGTTAACGACCCTGTCCCAAAGGGGAAAAAAGTTCCTATGTTAACACTTATGGAATTTGAGTGCAAAATGGCCCGGAAGCGAAAGTGAAAAAAATTCGTATTTTCACCAATTATATGTGTACGGTTCTTAATCTTCACCGTTCCTTACAGATTCGTCGAAAAATATCGAGAGAAACAAAGGTTTTTCCGATACTGATTCGGGTGCCTCCATGAGGGTCTTTTCATAAGGGTTGAGGTTGTGAATTCTTATCGACACGAGTAAATGTTTTTTTTCTAACATATTTTTCACTTAGGACCATCTTTAGTGGATATGGTATGATACTAAAACGAGAAAACAACTTTTCAGATCGAGTTAACGACCCTGTCCCAAAGGGGAAAAAAGTTCCTATGTTAACACCTATGGAATTTGAGTGCAAAATGGCCCGGAAGCGAAAGTGAAAAAAAATCGTATTTTCACCAATTATATGTGTAAGGTTCTTAATCTTGACCGTTCCTTACAGATTCGTCGAAAAATATCGAGAGAAACAAAGGTTTTTCCGATACTGATTCGGGTGCCTCCATGAGGGTCTTTTCATAAGGGTTGAGGTTGTGAAGTCTTATCGACACGAGTAAATGTTTTTTTTCTAATATATTTTTCACTTAGGACCATCTTTAGTGGATATGGTATGATACTAAAACGAGAAAACAACTTTTCAGATCGAGTTAACGACCCTGTCCCAAAGCGGAAAAAAGTTCCTATGTTAACACCTATGGAATTTGAGTGCAAAATGGCCCGGAAGCGAAAGTGAAAAAAAATCGTATTTTCACCAATTATATGTGTAAGGTTCTTAATCTTGACCGTTCCTTACAGATTCGTCGAAAAATATCGAGAGAAACAAAGGTTTTTCCGATATTGATTCGGGTGCCTCCATGAGGGTCTTTTCATAAGGGTTGAGGTTGTGAAGTCTTATCGACACGAGTAAATGTTTTTTTTCTAACATATTTTTCACTTAGGACCATCTTTAGTGGATATGGTATGATACTAAAACGAGAAAACAACATTTCAGATCGAGTTAACGACCCTGTCCCAAAGGGGAAAAAAGTTCCTATGTTAACACCTATGGAATTTGAGTGCAAAATGGCCCGGAAGCGAAAGTGAAAAAAAATCGTATTTTCACCAATTATATGTGTAAGGTTCTTAATCTTGACCGTTCCTTACAGATTCGTCGAAAAATATCGAGAGAAACAAAGGTTTTTCCGATACTGATTCGGGTGCCTCCATGAGGGTCTTTTCATAAGGGTTGAGGTTGTGAATTCTTATCGACACGAGTAAATGTTTTTTTCTAACATATTTTTCACTTAGGACCATCTTTAGTGGATATGGTATGATACTAAAACGAGAAAACAATTTTTCAGATCGAGTTAACGACCCTGTCCCAAAGGGGAAAAAAGTTCCTATGTTAACACCTATGGAATTTGAGTGCAAAATGGCCCGGAAGCGAAAGTGAAAAAAAATCGTATTTTCACCAATTATATGTGTAAGGTTCTTAATCTTGACCGTTCCTTACAGATTCGTCGAAAAATATCGAGAGAAACAAAGGTTTTTCCGATACTGATTCGGGTGCCTCCATGAGGGTCTTTTCATAAGGGTTGAGGTTGTGAATTCTTATCGACACGAGTAAATGTTTTTTTCTAACATATTTTTCACTTTGGACCATCTTTAGTGGATATGGTATGATACTAAAACGAGAAAAAAATTTTTCAGATCGAGTTAACGACCCTGTCCCAAAGGGGAAAAAAGTTCCTATGTTAACACCTATGGAATTTGAGTGCAAAATGGCCCGGAAGCGAAAGTGAAAAAAATTCGTATTTTCACCAATTATATGTGTACGGTTCTTAATCTTCACCGTTCCTTACAGATTCGTCGAAAAATATCGAGAGAAACAAAGGTTTTTCCGATACTGATTCGGGTGCCTCCATGAGGGTCTTTTCATAAGGGTTGAGGTTGTGAATTCTTATCGACACGAGTAAATGTTTTTTTTCTAACATATTTTTCACTTAGGACCATCTTTAGTGGATATGGTATGATACTAAAACGAGAAAACAACTTTTCAGATCGAGTTAACGACCCTGTCCCAAAGGGGAAAAAAGTTCCTATGTTAACACCTATGGAATTTGAGTGCAAAATGGCCCGGAAGCGAAAGTGAAAAAAAATCGTATTTTCACCAATTATATGTGTAAGGTTCTTAATCTTGACCGTTCCTTACAGATTCGTCGAAAAATATCGAGAGAAACAAAGGTTTTTCCGATACTGATTCGGGTGCCTCCATGAGGGTCTTTTCATAAGGGTTGAGGTTGTGAATTCTTATCGACACGAGTAAATGTTTTTTTCTAACATATTTTTCACTTTGGACCATCTTTAGTGGATATGGTATGATACTAAAACGAGAAAACAATTTTTCAGATCGAGTTAACGACCCTGTCCCAAAGGGGAAAAAAGTTCCTATGTTAACACTTATGGAATTTGAGTGCAAAATTGCCCGGAAGCGAAAGTGAAAAAAATTCGTATTTTCACCAATTATATGTGTACGGTTCTTAATCTTCACCGTTCCTTACAGATTCGTCGAAAAATATCGAGAGAAACAAAGGTTTTTCCGATACTGATTCGGGTGCCTCCATGAGGGTCTTTTCATAAGGGTTGAGGTTGTGAATTCTTATCGACACGAGTAAATGTTTTTTTTCTAACATATTTTTCACTTAGGACCATCTTTAGTGGATATGGTATGATACTAAAACGAGAAAACAACTTTTCAGATCGAGTTAACGACCCTGTCCCAAAGGGGAAAAAAGTTCCTATGTTAACACCTATGGAATTTGAGTGCAAAATGGCCCGGAAGCGAAAGTGAAAAAAAATCGTATTTTCACCAATTATATGTGTAAGGTTCTTAATCTTGACCGTTCCTTACAGATTCGTCGAAAAATATCGAGAGAAACAAAGGTTTTTCCGATACTGATTCGGGTGCCTCCATGAGGGTCTTTTCATAAGGGTTGAGGTTGTGAAGTCTTATCGACACGAGTAAATGTTTTTTTTCTAATATATTTTTCACTTAGGACCATCTTTAGTGGATATGGTATGATACTAAAACGAGAAAACAACTTTTCAGATCGAGTTAACGACCCTGTCCCAAAGCGGAAAAAAGTTCCTATGTTAACACCTATGGAATTTGAGTGCAAAATGGCCCGGAAGCGAAAGTGAAAAAAAATCGTATTTTCACCAATTATATGTGTAAGGTTCTTAATCTTGACCGTTCCTTACAGATTCGTCGAAAAATATCGAGAGAAACAAAGGTTTTTCCGATACTGATTCGGGTGCCTCCATGAGGGTCTTTTCATAAGGGTTGAGGTTGTGAATTCTTATCGACACGAGTAAATGTTTTTTTCTAACATATTTTTCACTTTGGACCATCTTTAGTGGATATGGTATGATACTAAAACGAGAAAACAATTTTTCAGATCGAGTTAACGACCCTGTCCCAAAGGGGAAAAAAGTTCCTATGTTAACACTTATGGAATTTGAGTGCAAAATGGCCCGGAAGCGAAAGTGAAAAAAATTCGTATTTTCACCAATTATATGTGTACGGTTCTTAATCTTCACCGTTCCTTACAGATTCGTCGAAAAATATCGAGAGAAACAAAGGTTTTTCCGATACTGATTCGGGTGCCTCCATGAGGGTCTTTTCATAAGGGTTGAGGTTGTGAATTCTTATCGACACGAGTAAATGTTTTTTTTCTAACATATTTTTCACTTAGGACCATCTTTAGTGGATATGGTATGATACTAAAACGAGAAAACAACTTTTCAGATCGAGTTAACGACCCTGTCCCAAAGGGGAAAAAAGTTCCTATGTTAACACCTATGGAATTTGAGTGCAAAATGGCCCGGAAGCGAAAGTGAAAAAAAATCGTATTTTCACCAATTATATGTGTAAGGTTCTTAATCTTGACCGTTCCTTACAGATTCGTCGAAAAATATCGAGAGAAACAAAGGTTTTTCCGATACTGATTCGGGTGCCTCCATGAGGGTCTTTTCATAAGGGTTGAGGTTGTGAAGTCTTATCGACACGAGTAAATGTTTTTTTTCTAATATATTTTTCACTTAGGACCATCTTTAGTGGATATGGTATGATACTAAAACGAGAAAACAACTTTTCAGATCGAGTTAACGACCCTGTCCCAAAGCGGAAAAAAGTTCCTATGTTAACACCTATGGAATTTGAGTGCAAAATGGCCCGGAAGCGAAAGTGAAAAAAAATCGTATTTTCACCAATTATATGTGTAAGGTTCTTAATCTTGACCGTTCCTTACAGATTCGTCGAAAAATATCGAGAGAAACAAAGGTTTTTCCGATACTGATTCGGGTGCCTCCATGAGGGTCTTTTCATAAGGGTTGAGGTTGTGAATTCTTATCGACACGAGTAAATGTTTTTTTCTAACATATTTTTCACTTTGGACCATCTTTAGTGGATATGGTATGATACTAAAACGAGAAAACAATTTTTCAGATCGAGTTAACGACCCTGTCCCAAAGGGGAAAAAAGTTCCTATGTTAACACTTATGGAATTTGAGTGCAAAATGGCCCGGAAGCGAAAGTGAAAAAAATTCGTATTTTCACCAATTATATGTGTACGGTTCTTAATCTTCACCGTTCCTTACAGATTCGTCGAAAAATATCGAGAGAAACAAAGGTTTTTCCGATACTGATTCGGGTGCCTCCATGAGGGTCTTTTCATAAGGGTTGAGGTTGTGAATTCTTATCGACACGAGTAAATGTTTTTTTTCTAACATATTTTTCACTTAGGACCATCTTTAGTGGATATGGTATGATACTAAAACGAGAAAACAACTTTTCAGATCGAGTTAACGACCCTGTCCCAAAGGGGAAAAAAGTTCCTATGTTAACACCTATGGAATTTGAGTGCAAAATGGCCCGGAAGCGAAAGTGAAAAAAAATCGTATTTTCACCAATTATATGTGTAAGGTTCTTAATCTTGACCGTTCCTTACAGATTCGTCGAAAAATATCGAGAGAAACAAAGGTTTTTCCGATACTGATTCGGGTGCCTCCATGAGGGTCTTTTCATAAGGGTTGAGGTTGTGAAGTCTTATCGACACGAGTAAATGTTTTTTTTCTAATATATTTTTCACTTAGGACCATCTTTAGTGGATATGGTATGATACTAAAACGAGAAAACAACTTTTCAGATCGAGTTAACGACCCTGTCCCAAAGCGGAAAAAAGTTCCTATGTTAACACCTATGGAATTTGAGTGCAAAATGGCCCGGAAGCGAAAGTGAAAAAAAATCGTATTTTCACCAATTATATGTGTAAGGTTCTTAATCTTGACCGTTCCTTACAGATTCGTCGAAAAATATCGAGAGAAACAAAGGTTTTTCCGATATTGATTCGGGTGCCTCCATGAGGGTCTTTTCATAAGGGTTGAGGTTGTGAAGTCTTATCGACACGAGTAAATGTTTTTTTTCTAACATATTTTTCACTTAGGACCATCTTTAGTGGATATGGTATGATACTAAAACGAGAAAACAACATTTCAGATCGAGTTAACGACCCTGTCCCAAAGGGGAAAAAAGTTCCTATGTTAACACCTATGGAATTTGAGTGCAAAATGGCCCGGAAGCGAAAGTGAAAAAAAATCGTATTTTCACCAATTATATGTGTAAGGTTCTTAATCTTGACCGTTCCTTACAGATTCGTCGAAAAATATCGAGAGAAACAAAGGTTTTTCCGATACTGATTCGGGTGCCTCCATGAGGGTCTTTTCATAAGGGTTGAGGTTGTGAATTCTTATCGACACGAGTAAATGTTTTTTTCTAACATATTTTTCACTTAGGACCATCTTTAGTGGATATGGTATGATACTAAAACGAGAAAACAATTTTTCAGATCGAGTTAACGACCCTGTCCCAAAGGGGAAAAAAGTTCCTATGTTAACACCTATGGAATTTGAGTGCAAAATGGCCCGGAAGCGAAAGTGAAAAAAAATCGTATTTTCACCAATTATATGTGTAAGGTTCTTAATCTTGACCGTTCCTTACAGATTCGTCGAAAAATATCGAGAGAAACAAAGGTTTTTCCGATACTGATTCGGGTGCCTCCATGAGGGTCTTTTCATAAGGGTTGAGGTTGTGAATTCTTATCGACACGAGTAAATGTTTTTTTCTAACATATTTTTCACTTTGGACCATCTTTAGTGGATATGGTATGATACTAAAACGAGAAAAAAATTTTTCAGATCGAGTTAACGACCCTGTCCCAAAGGGGAAAAAAGTTCCTATGTTAACACCTATGGAATTTGAGTGCAAAATGGCCCGGAAGCGAAAGTGAAAAAAATTCGTATTTTCACCAATTATATGTGTACGGTTCTTAATCTTCACCGTTCCTTACAGATTCGTCGAAAAATATCGAGAGAAACAAAGGTTTTTCCGATACTGATTCGGGTGCCTCCATGAGGGTCTTTTCATAAGGGTTGAGGTTGTGAATTCTTATCGACACGAGTAAATGTTTTTTTTCTAACATATTTTTCACTTAGGACCATCTTTAGTGGATATGGTATGATACTAAAACGAGAAAACAACTTTTCAGATCGAGTTAACGACCCTGTCCCAAAGGGGAAAAAAGTTCCTATGTTAACACCTATGGAATTTGAGTGCAAAATGGCCCGGAAGCGAAAGTGAAAAAAAATCGTATTTTCACCAATTATATGTGTAAGGTTCTTAATCTTGACCGTTCCTTACAGATTCGTCGAAAAATATCGAGAGAAACAAAGGTTTTTCCGATACTGATTCGGGTGCCTCCATGAGGGTCTTTTCATAAGGGTTGAGGTTGTGAAGTCTTATCGACACGAGTAAATGTTTTTTTTCTAACATATTTTTCACTTAGGACCATCTTTAGTGGATATGGTATGATACTAAAACGAGAAAACAACTTTTCAGATCGAGTTAACGACCCTGTCCCAAAGGGGAAAAAAGTTCCTATGTTAACACCTATGGAATTTGAGTGCAAAATGGCCCGGAAGCGAAAGTGAAAAAAAATCGTATTTTCACCAATTATATGTGTAAGGTTCTTAATCTTGACCGTTCCTTACAGATTCGTCGAAAAATATCGAGAGAAACAAAGGTTTTTCCGATACTGATTCGGGTGCCTCCATGAGGGTCTTTTCATAAGGGTTGAGGTTGTGAATTCTTATCGACACGAGTAAATGTTTTTTTCTAACATATTTTTCACTTTGGACCATCTTTAGTGGATATGGTATGATACTAAAACGAGAAAACAATTTTTCAGATCGAGTTAACGACCCTGTCCCAAAGGGGAAAAAAGTTCCTATGTTAACACCTATGGAATTTGAGTGCAAAATGGCCCGGAAGCGAAAGTGAAAAAAATTCGTATTTTCACCAATTATATGTGTACGGTTCTTAATCTTCACCGTTCCTTACAGATTCGTCGACAAATATCGAGAGAAACAAAGGTTTTTCCGATACTGATTCGGGTGCCTCCATGAGGGTCTTTTCATAAGGGTTGAGGTTGTGAATTCTTATCGACACGAGTAAATGTTTTTTTTCTAACATATTTTTCACTTAGGACCATCTTTAGTGGATATGGTATGATACTAAAACGAGAAAACAACTTTTCAGATCGAGTTAACGACCCTGTCCCAAAGGGGAAAAAAGTTCCTATGTTAACACCTATGGAATTTGAGTGCAAAATGGCCCGGAAGCGAAAGTGAAAAAAAATCGTATTTTCACCAATTATATGTGTAAGGTTCTTAATCTTGACCGTTCCTTACAGATTCGTCGAAAAATATCGAGAGAAACAAAGGTTTTTCCGATACTGATTCGGGTGCCTCCATGAGGGTCTTTTCATAAGGGTTGAGGTTGTGAAGTCTTATCGACACGAGTAAATGTTTTTTTTCTAATATATTTTTCACTTAGGACCATCTTTAGTGGATATGGTATGATACTAAAACGAGAAAACAACTTTTCAGATCGAGTTAACGACCCTGTCCCAAAGCGGAAAAAAGTTCCTATGTTAACACCTATGGAATTTGAGTGCAAAATGGCCCGGAAGCGAAAGTGAAAAAAAATCGTATTTTCACCAATTATATGTGTAAGGTTCTTAATCTTGACCGTTCCTTACAGATTCGTCGAAAAATATCGAGAGAAACAAAGGTTTTTCCGATACTGATTCGGGTGCCTCCATGAGGGTCTTTTCATAAGGGTTGAGGTTGTGAAGTCTTATCGACACGAGTAAATGTTTTTTTTCTAACATATTTTTCACTTAGGACCATCTTTAGTGGATATGGTATGATACTAAAACGAGAAAACAACTTTTCAGATCGAGTTAACGACCCTGTCCCAAAGGGGAAAAAAGTTCCTATGTTAACACCTATGGAATTTGAGTGCAAAATGGCCCGGAAGCGAAAGTGAAAAAAAATCGTATTTTCACCAATTATATGTGTAAGGTTCTTAATCTTGACCGTTCCTTACAGATTCGTCGAAAAATATCGAGAGAAACAAAGGTTTTTCCGATACTGATTCGGGTGCCTCCATGAGGGTCTTTTCATAAGGGTTGAGGTTGTGAATTCTTATCGACACGAGTAAATGTTTTTTTCTAACATATTTTTCACTTAGGACCATCTTTAGTGGATATGGTATGATACTAAAACGAGAAAACAATTTTTCAGATCGAGTTAACGACCCTGTCCCAAAGGGGAAAAAAGTTCCTATGTTAACACCTATGGAATTTGAGTGCAAAATGGCCCGGAAGCGAAAGTGAAAAAAAATCGTATTTTCACCAATTATATGTGTAAGGTTCTTAATCTTGACCGTTCCTTACAGATTCGTCGAAAAATATCGAGAGAAACAAAGGTTTTTCCGATACTGATTCGGGTGCCTCCATGAGGGTCTTTTCATAAGGGTTGAGGTTGTGAATTCTTATCGACACGAGTAAATGTTTTTTTCTAACATATTTTTCACTTTGGACCATCTTTAGTGGATATGGTATGATACTAAAACGAGAAAAAAATTTTTCAGATCGAGTTAACGACCCTGTCCCAAAGGGGAAAAAAGTTCCTATGTTAACACCTATGGAATTTGAGTGCAAAATGGCCCGGAAGCGAAAGTGAAAAAAATTCGTATTTTCACCAATTATATGTGTACGGTTCTTAATCTTCACCGTTCCTTACAGATTCGTCGAAAAATATCGAGAGAAACAAAGGTTTTTCCGATACTGATTCGGGTGCCTCCATGAGGGTCTTTTCATAAGGGTTGAGGTTGTGAATTCTTATCGACACGAGTAAATGTTTTTTTTCTAACATATTTTTCACTTAGGACCATCTTTAGTGGATATGGTATGATACTAAAACGAGAAAACAACTTTTCAGATCGAGTTAACGACCCTGTCCCAAAGGGGAAAAAAGTTCCTATGTTAACACCTATGGAATTTGAGTGCAAAATGGCCCGGAAGCGAAAGTGAAAAAAAATCGTATTTTCACCAATTATATGTGTAAGGTTCTTAATCTTGACCGTTCCTTACAGATTCGTCGAAAAATATCGAGAGAAACAAAGGTTTTTCCGATACTGATTCGGGTGCCTCCATGAGGGTCTTTTCATAAGGGTTGAGGTTGTGAAGTCTTATCGACACGAGTAAATGTTTTTTTTCTAACATATTTTTCACTTAGGACCATCTTTAGTGGATATGGTATGATACTAAAACGAGAAAACAACTTTTCAGATCGAGTTAACGACCCTGTCCCAAAGGGGAAAAAAGTTCCTATGTTAACACCTATGGAATTTGAGTGCAAAATGGCCCGGAAGCGAAAGTGAAAAAAAATCGTATTTTCACCAATTATATGTGTAAGGTTCTTAATCTTGACCGTTCCTTACAGATTCGTCGAAAAATATCGAGAGAAACAAAGGTTTTTCCGATACTGATTCGGGTGCCTCCATGAGGGTCTTTTCATAAGGGTTGAGGTTGTGAATTCTTATCGACACGAGTAAATGTTTTTTTCTAACATATTTTTCACTTTGGACCATCTTTAGTGGATATGGTATGATACTAAAACGAGAAAACAATTTTTCAGATCGAGTTAACGACCCTGTCCCAAAGGGGAAAAAAGTTCCTATGTTAACACCTATGGAATTTGAGTGCAAAATGGCCCGGAAGCGAAAGTGAAAAAAATTCGTATTTTCACCAATTATATGTGTACGGTTCTTAATCTTCACCGTTCCTTACAGATTCGTCGACAAATATCGAGAGAAACAAAGGTTTTTCCGATACTGATTCGGGTGCCTCCATGAGGGTCTTTTCATAAGGGTTGAGGTTGTGAATTCTTATCGACACGAGTAAATGTTTTTTTTCTAACATATTTTTCACTTAGGACCATCTTTAGTGGATATGGTATGATACTAAAACGAGAAAACAACTTTTCAGATCGAGTTAACGACCCTGTCCCAAAGGGGAAAAAAGTTCCTATGTTAACACCTATGGAATTTGAGTGCAAAATGGCCCGGAAGTGAAAGTGAAAAAAAATCGTATTTTCACCAATTATATGTGTAAGGTTCTTAATCTTGACCGTTCCTTACAGATTCGTCGAAAAATATCGAGAGAAACAAAGGTTTTTCCGATATTGATTCGGGTGCCTCCATGAGGGTCTTTTCATAAGGGTTGAGGTTGTGAAGTCTTATCGACACGAGTAAATGTTTTTTTTCTAACATATTTTTCACTTAGGACCATCTTTAGTGGATATGGTATGATACTAAAACGAGAAAACAACTTTTCAGATCGAGTTAACGACCCTGTCCCAAAGGGGAAAAAAGTTCCTATGTTAACACCTATGGAATTTGAGTGCAAAATGGCCCGGAAGCGAAAGTGAAAAAAAATCGTATTTTCACCAATTATATGTGTAAGGTTCTTAATCTTGACCGTTCCTTACAGATTCGTCGAAAAATATCGAGAGAAACAAAGGTTTTTCCGATACTGATTCGGGTGCCTCCATGAGGGTCTTTTCATAAGGGTTGAGGTTGTGAAGTCTTATCGACACGAGTAAATGTTTTTTTTCTAACATATTTTTCACTTAGGACCATCTTTAGTGGATATGGTATGATACTAAAACGAGAAAACAACTTTTCAGATCGAGTTAACGACCCTGTCCCAAAGGGGAAAAAAGTTCCTATGTTAACACCTATGGAATTTGAGTGCAAAATGGCCCGGAAGCGAAAGTGAAAAAAAATCGTATTTTCACCAATTATATGTGTAAGGTTCTTAATCTTGACCGTTCCTTACAGATTCGTCGAAAAATATCGAGAGAAACAAAGGTTTTTCCGATACTGATTCGGGTGCCTCCATGAGGGTCTTTTCATAAGGGTTGAGGTTGTGAATTCTTATCGACACGAGTAAATGTTTTTTTCTAACATATTTTTCACTTTGGACCATCTTTAGTGGATATGGTATGATACTAAAACGAGAAAACAATTTTTCAGATCGAGTTAACGACCCTGTCCCAAAGGGGAAAAAAGTTCCTATGTTAACACCTATGGAATTTGAGTGCAAAATGGCCCGGAAGCGAAAGTGAAAAAAATTCGTATTTTCACCAATTATATGTGTACGGTTCTTAATCTTCACCGTTCCTTACAGATTCGTCGAAAAATATCGAGAGAAACAAAGGTTTTTCCGATACTGATTCGGGTGCCTCCATGAGGGTCTTTTCATAAGGGTTGAGGTTGTGAATTCTTATCGACACGAGTAAATGTTTTTTTTCTAACATATTTTTCACTAAGGACCATCTTTAGTGGATATGGTATGATACTAAAACGAGAAAACAACTTTTCAGATCGAGTTAACGACCCTGTCCCAAAGGGGAAAAAAGTTCCTATGTTAACACCTATGGAATTTGAGTGCAAAATGGCCCGGAAGCGAAAGTGAAAAAAAATCGTATTTTCACCAATTATATGTGTAAGGTTCTTAATCTTGACCGTTCCTTACAGATTCGTCGAAAAATATCGAGAGAAACAAAGGTTTTTCCGATACTGATTCGGGTGCCTCCATGAGGGTCTTTTCATAAGGGTTGAGGTTGTGAATTCTTATCGACACGAGTAAATGTTTTTTTCTAACATATTTTTCACTTTGGACCATCTTTAGTGGATATGGTATGATACTAAAACGAGAAAACAATTTTTCAGATCGAGTTAACGACCCTGTCCCAAAGGGGAAAAAAGTTCCTATGTTAACACCTATGGAATTTGAGTGCAAAATGGCCCGGAAGCGAAAGTGAAAAAAATTCGTATTTTCACCAATTATATGTGTACGGTTCTTAATCTTCACCGTTCCTTACAGATTCGTCGACAAATATCGAGAGAAACAAAGGTTTTTCCGATACTGATTCGGGTGCCTCCATGAGGGTCTTTTCATAAGGGTTGAGGTTGTGAATTCTTATCGACACGAGTAAATGTTTTTTTTCTAACATATTTTTCACTTAGGACCATCTTTAGTGGATATGGTATGATACTAAAACGAGAAAACAACTTTTCAGATCGAGTTAACGACCCTGTCCCAAAGGGGAAAAAAGTTCCTATGTTAACACCTATGGAATTTGAGTGCAAAATGGCCCGGAAGCGAAAGTGAAAAAAAATCGTATTTTCACCAATTATATGTGTAAGGTTCTTAATCTTGACCGTTCCTTACAGATTCGTCGAAAAATATCGAGAGAAACAAAGGTTTTTCCGATATTGATTCGGGTGCCTCCATGAGGGTCTTTTCATAAGGGTTGAGGTTGTGAAGTCTTATCGACACGAGTAAATGTTTTTTTTCTAACATATTTTTCACTTAGGACCATCTTTAGTGGATATGGTATGATACTAAAACGAGAAAACAACTTTTCAGATCGAGTTAACGACCCTGTCCCAAAGGGGAAAAAAGTTCCTATGTTAACACCTATGGAATTTGAGTGCAAAATGGCCCGGAAGCGAAAGTGAAAAAAAATCGTATTTTCACCAATTATATGTGTAAGGTTCTTAATCTTGACCGTTCCTTACAGATTCGTCGAAAAATATCGAGAGAAACAAAGGTTTTTCCGATACTGATTCGTGTGCCTCCATGAGGGTCTTTTCATAAGGGTTGAGGTTGTGAAGTCTTATCGACACGAGTAAATGTTTTTTTTCTAACATATTTTTCACTTAGGACCATCTTTAGTGGATATGGTATGATACTAAAACGAGAAAACAACTTTTCAGATCGAGTTAACGACCCTGTCCCAAAGGGGAAAAAAGTTCCTATGTTAACACCTATGGAATTTGAGTGCAAAATGGCCCGGAAGCGAAAGTGAAAAAAAATCGTATTTTCACCAATTATATGTGTAAGGTTCTTAATCTTGACCGTTCCTTACAGATTCGTCGAAAAATATCGAGAGAAACAAAGGTTTTTCCGATACTGATTCGGGTGCCTCCATGAGGGTCTTTTCATAAGGGTTGAGGTTGTGAATTCTTATCGACACGAGTAAATGTTTTTTTCTAACATATTTTTCACTTTGGACCATCTTTAGTGGATATGGTATGATACTAAAACGAGAAAACAACTTTTCAGATCGAGTTAACGACCCTGTCCCAAAGCGGAAAAAAGTTCCTATGTTAACACCTATGGAATTTGAGTGCAAAATGGCCCGGAAGCGAAAGTGAAAAAAATTCGTATTTTCACCAATTATATGTGTACGGTTCTTAATCTTCACCGTTCCTTACAGATTCGTCGACAAATATCGAGAGAAACAAAGGTTTTTCCGATACTGATTCGGGTGCCTCCATGAGGGTCTTTTCATAAGGGTTGAGGTTGTGAATTCTTATCGACACGAGTAAATGTTTTTTTTCTAACATATTTTTCACTTAGGACCATCTTTAGTGGATATGGTATGATACTAAAACGAGAAAACAACTTTTCAGATCGAGTTAACGACCCTGTCCCAAAGGGGAAAAAAGTTCCTATGTTAACACCTATGGAATTTGAGTGCAAAATGGCCCGGAAGCGAAAGTGAAAAAAAATCGTATTTTCACCAATTATATGTGTAAGGTTCTTAATCTTGACCGTTCCTTACAGATTCGTCGAAAAATATCGAGAGAAACAAAGGTTTTTCCGATATTGATTCGGGTGCCTCCATGAGGGTCTTTTCATAAGGGTTGAGGTTGTGAAGTCTTATCGACACGAGTAAATGTTTTTTTTCTAACATATTTTTCACTTAGGACCATCTTTAGTGGATATGGTATGATACTAAAACGAGAAAACAACTTTTCAGATCGAGTTAACGACCCTGTCCCAAAGGGGAAAAAAGTTCCTATGTTAACACCTATGGAATTTGAGTGCAAAATGGCCCGGAAGCGAAAGTGAAAAAAAATCGTATTTTCACCAATTATATGTGTAAGGTTCTTAATCTTGACCGTTCCTTACAGATTCGTCGAAAAATATCGAGAGAAACAAAGGTTTTTCCGATACTGATTCGTGTGCCTCCATGAGGGTCTTTTCATAAGGGTTGAGGTTGTGAAGTCTTATCGACACGAGTAAATGTTTTTTTTCTAACATATTTTTCACTTAGGACCATCTTTAGTGGATATGGTATGATACTAAAACGAGAAAACAACTTTTCAGATCGAGTTAACGACCCTGTCCCAAAGGGGAAAAAAGTTCCTATGTTAACACCTATGGAATTTGAGTGCAAAATGGCCCGGAAGCGAAAGTGAAAAAAAATCGTATTTTCACCAATTATATGTGTAAGGTTCTTAATCTTGACCGTTCCTTACAGATTCGTCGAAAAATATCGAGAGAAACAAAGGTTTTTCCGATACTGATTCGGGTGCCTCCATGAGGGTCTTTTCATAAGGGTTGAGGTTGTGAATTCTTATCGACACGAGTAAATGTTTTTTTCTAACATATTTTTCACTTTGGACCATCTTTAGTGGATATGGTATGATACTAAAACGAGAAAACAATTTTTCAGATCGAGTTAACGACCCTGTCCCAAAGGGGAAAAAAGTTCCTATGTTAACACCTATGGAATTTGAGTGCAAAATGGCCCGGAAGCGAAAGTGAAAAAAATTCGTATTTTCACCAATTATATGTGTACGGTTCTTAATCTTCACCGTTCCTTACAGATTCGTCGACAAATATCGAGAGAAACAAAGGTTTTTCCGATACTGATTCGGGTGCCTCCATGAGGGTCTTTTCATAAGGGTTGAGGTTGTGAATTCTTATCGACACGAGTAAATGTTTTTTTTCTAACATATTTTTCACTTAGGACCATCTTTAGTGGATATGGTATGATACTAAAAGGAGAAAACAACTTTTCAGATCGAGTTAACGACCCTGTCCCAAAGGGGAAAAAAGTTCCTATGTTAACACCTATGGAATTTGAGTGCAAAATGGCCCGGAAGCGAAAGTGAAAAAAAATCGTATTTTCACCAATTATATGTGTAAGGTTCTTAATCTTGACCGTTCCTTACAGATTCGTCGAAAAATATCGAGAGAAACAAAGGTTTTTCCGATATTGATTCGGGTGCCTCCATGAGGGTCTTTTCATAAGGGTTGAGGTTGTGAAGTCTTATCGACACGAGTAAATGTTTTTTTTCTAACATATTTTTCACTTAGGACCATCTTTAGTGGATATGGTATGATACTAAAACGAGAAAACAACTTTTCAGATCGAGTTAACGACCCTGTCCCAAAGGGGAAAAAAGTTCCTATGTTAACACCTATGGAATTTGAGTGCAAAATGGCCCGGAAGCGAAAGTGAAAAAAAATCGTATTTTCACCAATTATATGTGTAAGGTTCTTAATCTTGACCGTTCCTTACAGATTCGTCGAAAAATATCGAGAGAAACAAAGGTTTTTCCGATACTGATTCGTGTGCCTCCATGAGGGTCTTTTCATAAGGGTTGAGGTTGTGAAGTCTTATCGACACGAGTAAATGTTTTTTTTCTAACATATTTTTCACTTAGGACCATCTTTAGTGGATATGGTATGATACTAAAACGAGAAAACAACTTTTCAGATCGAGTTAACGACCCTGTCCCAAAGGGGAAAAAAGTTCCTATGTTAACACCTATGGAATTTGAGTGCAAAATGGCCCGGAAGCGAAAGTGAAAAAAAATCGTATTTTCACCAATTATATGTGTAAGGTTCTTAATCTTGACCGTTCCTTACAGATTCGTCGAAAAATATCGAGAGAAACAAAGGTTTTTCCGATACTGATTCGGGTGCCTCCATGAGGGTCTTTTCATAAGGGTTGAGGTTGTGAATTCTTATCGACACGAGTAAATGTTTTTTTCTAACATATTTTTCACTTTGGACCATCTTTAGTGGATATGGTATGATACTAAAACGAGAAAACAATTTTTCAGATCGAGTTAACGACCCTGTCCCAAAGGGGAAAAAAGTTCCTATGTTAACACCTATGGAATTTGAGTGCAAAATGGCCCGGAAGCGAAAGTGAAAAAAATTCGTATTTTCACCAATTATATGTGTACGGTTCTTAATCTTCACCGTTCCTTACAGATTCGTCGAAAAATATCGAGAGAAACAAAGGTTTTTCCGATACTGATTCGGGTGCCTCCATGAGGGTCTTTTCATAAGGGTTGAGGTTGTGAATTCTTATCGACACGAGTAAATGTTTTTTTTCTAACATATTTTTCACTTAGGACCATCTTTAGTGGATATGGTATGATACTAAAACGAGAAAACAACTTTTCAGATCGAGTTAACGACCCTGTCCCAAAGGGGAAAAAAGTTCCTATGTTAACACCTATGGAATTTGAGTGCAAAATGGCCCGGAAGCGAAAGTGAAAAAAAATCGTATTTTCACCAATTATATGTGTAAGGTTCTTAATCTTGACCGTTCCTTACAGATTCGTCGAAAAATATCGAGAGAAACAAAGGTTTTTCCGATATTGATTCGGGTGCCTCCATGAGGGTCTTTTCATAAGGGTTGAGGTTGTGAAGTCTTATCGACACGAGTAAATGTTTTTTTTCTAACATATTTTTCACTTAGGACCATCTTTAGTGGATATGGTATGATACTAAAACGAGAAAACAACTTTTCAGATCGAGTTAACGACCCTGTCCCAAAGGGGAAAAAAGTTCCTATGTTAACACCTATGGAATTTGAGTGCAAAATGGCCCGGAAGCGAAAGTGAAAAAAAATCGTATTTTCACCAATTATATGTGTAAGGTTCTTAATCTTGACCGTTCCTTACAGATTCGTCGAAAAATATCGAGAGAAACAAAGGTTTTTCCGATACTGATTCGTGTGCCTCCATGAGGGTCTTTTCATAAGGGTTGAGGTTGTGAATTCTTATCGACACGAGTAAATGTTTTTTTTCTAACATATTTTTCACTTAGGACCATCTTTAGTGGATATGGTATGATACTAAAACGAGAAAACAACTTTTCAGATCGAGTTAACGACCCTGTCCCAAAGGGGAAAAAAGTTCCTATGTTAACACCTATGGAATTTGAGTGCAAAATGGCCCGGAAGCGAAAGTGAAAAAAATTCGTATTTTCACCAATTATATGTGTACGGTTCTTAATCTTCACCGTTCCTTACAGATTCGTCGAAAAATATCGAGAGAAACAAAGGTTTTTCCGATACTGATTCGGGTGCCTCCATGAGGGTCTTTTCATAAGGGTTGAGGTTGTGAATTCTTATCGACACGAGTAAATGTTTTTTTTCTAACATATTTTTCACTTAGGACCATCTTTAGTGGATATGGTATGATACTAAAACGAGAAAACAACTTTTCAGATCGAGTTAACGACCCTGTCCCAAAGGGGAAAAAAGTTCCTATGTTAACACCTATGGAATTTGAGTGCAAAATGGCCCGGAAGCGAAAGTGAAAAAAAATCGTATTTTCACCAATTATATGTGTAAGGTTCTTAATCTTGACCGTTCCTTACAGATTCGTCGAAAAATATCGAGAGAAACAAAGGTTTTTCCGATACTGATTCGGGTGCCTCCATGAGGGTCTTTTCATAAGGGTTGAGGTTGTGAATTCTTATCGACACGAGTAAATGTTTTTTTCTAACATATTTTTCACTTTGGACCATCTTTAGTGGATATGGTATGATACTAAAACGAGAAAACAATTTTTCAGATCGAGTTAACGACCCTGTCCCAAAGGGGAAAAAAGTTCCTATGTTAACACCTATGGAATTTGAGTGCAAAATGGCCCGGAAGCGAAAGTGAAAAAAATTCGTATTTTCACCAATTATATGTGTACGGTTCTTAATCTTCACCGTTCCTTACAGATTCGTCGACAAATATCGAGAGAAACAAAGGTTTTTCCGATACTGATTCGGGTGCCTCCATGAGGGTCTTTTCATAAGGGTTGAGGTTGTGAATTCTTATCGACACGAGTAAATGTTTTTTTTCTAACATATTTTTCACTTAGGACCATCTTTAGTGGATATGGTATGATACTAAAACGAGAAAACAACTTTTCAGATCGAGTTAACGACCCTGTCCCAAAGGGGAAAAAAGTTCCTATGTTAACACCTATGGAATTTGAGTGCAAAATGGCCCGGAAGCGAAAGTGAAAAAAAATCGTATTTTCACCAATTATATGTGTAAGGTTCTTAATCTTGACCGTTCCTTACAGATTCGTCGAAAAATATCGAGAGAAACAAAGGTTTTTCCGATATTGATTCGGGTGCCTCCATGAGGGTCTTTTCATAAGGGTTGAGGTTGTGAAGTCTTATCGACACGAGTAAATGTTTTTTTTCTAACATATTTTTCACTTAGGACCATCTTTAGTGGATATGGTATGATACTAAAACGAGAAAACAACTTTTCAGATCGAGTTAACGACCCTGTCCCAAAGGGGAAAAAAGTTCCTATGTTAACACCTATGGAATTTGAGTGCAAAATGGCCCGGAAGCGAAAGTGAAAAAAAATCGTATTTTCACCAATTATATGTGTAAGGTTCTTAATCTTGACCGTTCCTTACAGATTCGTCGAAAAATATCGAGAGAAACAAAGGTTTTTCCGATACTGATTCGGGTGCCTCCATGAGGGTCTTTTCATAAGGGTTGAGGTTGTGAAGTCTTATCGACACGAGTAAATGTTTTTTTTCTAACATATTTTTCACTTAGGACCATCTTTAGTGGATATGGTATGATACTAAAACGAGAAAACAACTTTTCAGATCGAGTTAACGACCCTGTCCCAAAGGGGAAAAAAGTTCCTATGTTAACACCTATGGAATTTGAGTGCAAAATGGCCCGGAAGCGAAAGTGAAAAAAAATCGTATTTTCACGAATTATATGTGTAAGGTTCTTAATCTTGACCGTTCCTTACAGATTCGTCGAAAAATATCGAGAGAAACAAAGGTTTTTCCGATATTGATTCGAGTGCCTCCATGAGGGTCTTTTCATAAGGGTTGAGGTTGTGAAGTCTTATCGACACGAGTAAATGTTTTTTTTCTAACATATTTTTCACTTAGGACCATCTTTAATGGATATGGTATGATACTAAAACGAGAAAACAACTTTTCAGATCGAGTTAACGACCCTGTCCCAAAGGGGAAAAAAGTTCCTATGTTAACACCTATGGAATTTGAGTGCAAAATGGCCCGGAAGCGAAAGTGAAAAAAAATCGTATTTTCACCAATTATATGTGTAAGGTTCTTAATCTTGACCGTTCCTTACAGATTCGTCGAAAAATATCGAGAGAAACAAAGGTTTTTCCGATACTGATTCGGGTGCCTCCATGAGGGTCTTTTCATAAGGGTTGAGGTTGTGAAGTCTTATCGACACGAGTAAATGTTTTTTTTCTAATATATTTTTCACTTAGGACCATCTTTAGTGGATATGGTATGATACTAAAACGAGAAAACAACTTTTCAGATCGAGTTAACGACCCTGTCCCAAAGCGGAAAAAAGTTCCTATGTTAACACCTATGGAATTTGAGTGCAAAATGGCCCGGAAGCGAAAGTGAAAAAAAATCGTATTTTCACCAATTATATGTGTAAGGTTCTTAATCTTGACCGTTCCTTACAGATTCGTCGAAAAATATCGAGAGAAACAAAGGTTTTTCCGATATTGATTCGGGTGCCTCCATGAGGGTCTTTTCATAAGGGTTGAGGTTGTGAAGTCTTATCGACACGAGTAAATGTTTTTTTTCTAACATATTTTTCACTTAGGACCATCTTTAATGGATATGGTATGATACTAAAACGAGAAAACAACTTTTCAGATCGAGTTAACGACCCTGTCCCAAAGGGGAAAAAAGTTCCTATGTTAACACCTATGGAATTTGAGTGCAAAATGGCCCGGAAGCGAAAGTGAAAAAAATTCGTATTTTCACCAATTATATGTGTAAGGTTCTTAATCTTGACCGTTCCTTACAGATTCGTCGAAAAATATCGAGAGAAACAAAGGTTTTTCCGATACTGATTCGGGTGCCTCCATGAGGGTCTTTTCATAAGGGTCGAGGTTGTGAAGTCTTATCGACACGAGTAAATGTTTTGTTTCTTCCATATTTTTCACTTAGGACAATCTTTAGTGGATATGGTATGATACTAAAACGAGAAAACAACTTTTCAGATCGAGTTAACGACCCTGTCCCAAAGGGGAAAAAAGTTCCTATGTTAACACCTATGGAATTTGAGTGCAAAATGGCCCGGAAGCGAAAGTGAAAAAAATTCGTATTTTCACCAATTATATGTGTAAGGTTCTTAATCTTGACCGTTCCTTACAGATTCGTCGAAAAATATCGAGAGAAACAAAGGTTTTTCCGATACTGATTCGGGTGCCTCCATGAGGGTCTTTTCATAAGGGTTGAGGTTGTGAAGTCTTATCGACACGAGTAAATGTTTTGTTTCTTCCATATTTTTCACTTAGGACAATCTTTAGTGGATATGGTATGATACTAAAACGAGAAAACAACTTTTCAGATCGAGTTAACGACCCTGTCCCAAAGGGGAAAAAAGTTCCTCTGTTAACACCTATGGAATTTGAGTGCAAAATGGCCCGGAAGCGAAAGTGAAAAAAAATCGTATTTTCACCAATTATATGTGTAAGGTTCTTAATCTTGACCGTTCCTTACAGATTCGTCGAAAAATATCGAGAGAAACAAAGGTTTTTCCGATACTGATTCGGGTGCCTCCATGAGGGTCTTTTCATAAGGGTTGAGGTTGTGAAGTCTTATCGACACGAGTAAATGTTTTGTTTCTTCCATATTTTTAACTTAGGACAATCTTTAATGGATATGTTATGATACTAAAACGAGAAAACAACTTTTCAGATCGAGTTAACGACCCCGTCCCAAAGGGGAAAAAAGTTCCTATGTTAACACCTATGGAATTTGAGTTCAAAATTTCCCGGAAGCGAAAGTGAAAAAAATTCGTATTTTCACCAATTATATGTGTAAGGTTCTTAATCTTGACCGTTCCTTACAGATTCGTCGAAAAATATCGAGAGAAACAAAGGTTTTTCCGATACTGATTCGGGTGCCTCCATGAGGGTCTTTTCATAAGGGTTGAGGTTGTGAAGTCTTATCGACACGAGTAAATGTTTTTTTTCTAATATATTTTTCACTTAGGACCATCTTTAGTGGATATGGTATGATACTAAAACGAGAAAACAACTTTTCAGATCGAGTTAACGACCCTGTCCCAAAGCGGAAAAAAGTTCCTATGTTAACACTTATGGAATTTGAGTGCAAAATGGCCCGGAAGCGAAAGTGAAAAAAAATTGTATTTTCACCAATTATATGTGTAAGGTTCTTAATCTTGACCGTTCCTTACAGATTCGTCGAAAAATATCGAGAGAAACAAAGGTTTTTCCGATACTGATTCGGGTGACTCCATGAGGGTCTTTTCATAAGGGTTGAGGTTGTGAAGTCTTATCGACACGAGTAAATATTTTTTTTCTAATATATTTTTCACTTAGGACCATCTTTAGTGGATATGGTATGATACTAAAACGAGAAAACAACTTTTCAGATCGAGTTAACGACCCTGTCCCAAAGCGGAAAAAAGTTCCTATGTTAACACCTATGGAATTTGAGTGCAAAATGGCCCGGAAGCGAAAGTGAAAAAAATTCGTATTTTCACCAATTATATGTGTACGGTTCTTAATCTTCACCGTTCCTTACAGATTCGTCGAAAAATATCGAGAGAAACAAAGGTTTTTCCGATACTGATTCGGGTGCCTCCATGAGGGTCTTTTCATAAGGGTTGAGGTTGTGAATTCTTATCGACACGAGTAAATGTTTTTTTTCTAACATATTTTTCACTTAGGACCATCTTTAGTGGATATGGTATGATACTAAAACGAGAAAACAACTTTTCAGATCGAGTTAACGACCCTGTCCCAAAGGGGAAAAAAGTTCCTATGTTAACACCTATGGAATTTGAGTGCAAAATGGCCCGGAAGCGAAAGTGAAAAAAAATCGTATTTTCACCAATTATATGTGTAAGGTTCTTAATCTTGACCGTTCCTTACAGATTCGTCGAAAAATATCGAGAGAAACAAAGGTTTTTCCGATACTGATTCGGGTGCCTCCATGAGGGTCTTTTCATAAGGGTTGAGGTTGTGAAGTCTTATCGACACGAGTAAATGTTTTTTTTCTAATATATTTTTCACTTAGGACCATCTTTAGTGGATATGGTATGATACTAAAACGAGAAAACAACTTTTCAGATCGAGTTAACGACCCTGTCCCAAAGCGGAAAAAAGTTCCTATGTTAACACCTATGGAATTTGAGTGCAAAATGGCCCGGAAGCGAAAGTGAAAAAAAATCGTATTTTCACCAATTATATGTGTAAGGTTCTTAATCTTGACCGTTCCTTACAGATTCGTCGAAAAATATCGAGAGAAACAAAGGTTTTTCCGATATTGATTCGGGTGCCTCCATGAGGGTCTTTTCATAAGGGTTGAGGTTGTGAAGTCTTATCGACACGAGTAAATGTTTTTTTTCAAACATATTTTTCACTTAGGACCATCTTTAGTGGATATGGTATGATACTAAAACGAGAAAACAACTTTTCAGATCGAGTTAACGACCCTGTCCCAAAGGGGAAAAAAGTTCCTATGTTAACACCTATGGAATTTGAGTGCAAAATGGCCCGGAAGCGAAAGTGAAAAAAAATCGTATTTTCACCAATTATATGTGTAAGGTTCTTAATCTTGACCGTTCCTTACAGATTCGTCGAAAAATATCGAGAGAAACAAAGGTTTTTCCGATACTGATTCGGGTGCCTCCATGAGGGTCTTTTCATAAGGGTTGAGGTTGTGAAGTCTTATCGACACGAGTAAATGTTTTTTTTCTAACATATTTTTCACTTAGGACCATCTTTAGTGGATATGGTATGATACTAAAACGAGAAAACAACTTTTCAGATCGAGTTAACGACCCTGTCCCAAAGGGGAAAAAAGTTCCTATGTTAACACCTATGGAATTTGAGTGCAAAATGGCCCGGAAGCGAAAGTGAAAAAAAATCGTATTTTCACCAATTATATGTGTAAGGTTCTTAATCTTGACCGTTCCTTACAGATTCGTCGAAAAATATCGAGAGAAACAAAGGTTTTTCCGATACTGATTCGGGTGCCTCCATGAGGGTCTTTTCATAAGGGTTGAGGTTGTGAAGTCTTATCGACACGAGTAAATGTTTTTTTTCTAATATATTTTTCACTTAGGACCATCTTTAGTGGATATGGTATGATACTAAAACGAGAAAACAACTTTTCAGATCGAGTTAACGACCCTGTCCCAAAGCGGAAAAAAGTTCCTATGTTAACACCTATGGAATTTGAGTGCAAAATGGCCCGGAAGCGAAAGTGAAAAAAAATTGTATTTTCACCAATTATATGTGTAAGGTTCTTAATCTTGACCGTTCCTTACAGATTCGTCGAAAAATATCGAGAGAAACAAAGGTTTTTCCGATACTGATTCGGGTGCCTCCATGAGGGTCTTTTCATAAGGGTTGAGGTTGTGAAGTCTTATCGACACGAGTAAATGTTTTTTTTCTAATATATTTTTCACTTAGGACCATCTTTAGTGGATATGGTATGATACTAAAACGAGAAAACAACTTTTCAGATCGAGTTAACGACCCTGTCCCAAAGCGGAAAAAAGTTCCTATGTTAACACCTATGGAATTTGAGTGCAAAATGGCCCGGAAGCGAAAGTGAAAAAAATTCGTATTTTCACCAAATATATGTGTAAGGTTCTTAATCTTTACCGTTCCTTACAGATTCGTCGAAAAATATCGAGAGAAACAAAGGTTTTTCCGATACTGATTCGGGTGCCTCCATGAGGGTCTTTTCATAATGGTTGAGGTTGTGAAGTCTTATCGACACGAGTAAATATTTTTTTTCTTCCATATTTTTCACTTAGGACAATCTTTAGTGGATATGGTATGATACTAAAACGAGAAAACAACTTTTCAGATCGAGTTAACGACCCTGTCCCAAAGGGGGAAAAAGTTCCTATGTTAACACCTATGGAATTTGAGTGCAAAATGGCCCGGATGCGAAAGTGAAAAAAAATCGTATTTTCACCAATTATATGTGTAAGGTTCTTAATCTTGACCGTTCCTTACAGATTCGTCGAAAAATATCGAGAGAAACAAAGGTTTTTCCGATACTGATTCGGGTGCCTCCATGAGGGTCTTTTCATAAGGGTTGAGGTTGTGAAGTCTTATCGACACGAGTAAATGTTTTTTTTCTAATATATTTTTCACTTAGGACCATCTTTAGTGGATATGGTATGATACTAAAACGAGAAAACAACTTTTCAGATCGAGTTAACGACCCTGTCCCAAAGCGGAAAAAAGTTCCTATGTTAACACCTATGGAATTTGAGTGCAAAATGGCCCGGAAGCGAAAGTGAAAAAAAATTGTATTTTCACCAATTATATGTGTAAGGTTCTTAATCTTGACCGTTCCTTACAGATTCGTCGAAAAATATCGAGAGAAACAAAGGTTTTTCCGATACTGATTCGGGTGCCTCCATGAGGGTCTTTTCATAAGGGTTGAGGTTGTGAAGTCTTATCGACACGAGTAAATGTTTTTTTTCTAATATATTTTTCACTTAGGACCATCTTTAGTGGATATGGTATGATACTAAAACGAGAAAACAACTTTTCAGATCGAGTTAACGACCCTGTCCCAAAGCGGAAAAAAGTTCCTATGTTAACACCTATGGAATTTGAGTGCAAAATGGCCCGGAAGCGAAAGTGAAAAAAAATTGTATTTTCACCAATTATATGTGTAAGGTTCTTAATCTTGACCGTTCCTTACAGATTCGTCGAAAAATATCGAGAGAAACAAAGGTTTTTCCGATACTGATTCGGGTGCCTCCATGAGGGTCTTTTCATAAGGGTTGAGGTTGTGAAGTCTTATCGACACGAGTAAATGTTTTTTTTCTAATATATTTTTCACTTAGGACCATCTTTAGTGGATATGGTATGATACTAAAACGAGAAAACAACTTTTCAGATCGAGTTAACGACCCTGTCCCAAAGCGGAAAAAAGTTCCTATGTTAACACCTATGGAATTTGAGTGCAAAATGGCCCGGAAGCGAAAGTGAAAAAAATTCGTATTTTCACCAAATATATGTGTAAGGTTCTTAATCTTTACCGTTCCTTACAGATTCGTCGAAAAATATCGAGAGAAACAAAGGTTTTTCCGATACTGATTCGGGTGCCTCCATGAGGGTCTTTTCATAATGGTTGAGGTTGTGAAGTCTTATCGACACGAGTAAATATTTTTTTTCTTCCATATTTTTCACTTAGGACAATCTTTAGTGGATATGGTATGATACTAAAACGAGAAAACAACTTTTCAGATCGAGTTAACGACCCTGTCCCAAAGGGGGAAAAAGTTCCTATGTTAACACCTATGGAATTTGAGTGCAAAATGGCCCGGATGCGAAAGTGAAAAAAAATCGTATTTTCACCAATTATATGTGTAAGGTTCTTAATCTTGACCGTTCCTTACAGATTCGTCGAAAAATATCGAGAGAAACAAAGGTTTTTCCGATACTGATTCGGGTGCCTCCATGAGGGTCTTTTCATAAGGGTTGAGGTTGTGAAGTCTTATCGACACGAGTAAATGTTTTTTTTCTAATATATTTTTCACTTAGGACCATCTTTAGTGGATATGGTATGATACTAAAACGAGAAAACAACTTTTCAGATCGAGTTAACGACCCTGTCCCAAAGCGGAAAAAAGTTCCTATGTTAACACCTATGGAATTTGAGTGCAAAATGGCCCGGAAGCGAAAGTGAAAAAAAATTGTATTTTCACCAATTATATGTGTAAGGTTCTTAATCTTGACCGTTCCTTACAGATTCGTCGAAAAATATCGAGAGAAACAAAGGTTTTTCCGATACTGATTCGGGTGCCTCCATGAGGGTCTTTTCATAAGGGTTGAGGTTGTGAAGTCTTATCGACACGAGTAAATGTTTTTTTTCTAATATATTTTTCACTTAGGACCATCTTTAGTGGATATGGTATGATACTAAAACGAGAAAACAACTTTTCAGATCGAGTTAACGACCCTGTCCCAAAGCGGAAAAAAGTTCCTATGTTAACACCTATGGAATTTGAGTGCAAAATGGCCCGGAAGCGAAAGTGAAAAAAATTCGTATTTTCACCAAATATATGTGTAAGGTTCTTAATCTTTACCGTTCCTTACAGATTCGTCGAAAAATATCGAGAGAAACAAAGGTTTTTCCGATACTGATTCGGGTGCCTCCATGAGGGTCTTTTCATAATGGTTGAGGTTGTGAAGTCTTATCGACACGAGTAAATATTTTTTTTCTTCCATATTTTTCACTTAGGACAATCTTTAGTGGATATGGTATGATACTAAAACGAGAAAACAACTTTTCAGATCGAGTTAACGACCCTGTCCCAAAGGGGGAAAAAGTTCCTATGTTAACACCTATGGAATTTGAGTGCAAAATGGCCCGGATGCGAAAGTGAAAAAAAATCGTATTTTCACCAATTATATGTGTAAGGTTCTTAATCTTGACCGTTCCTTACAGATTCGTCGAAAAATATCGAGAGAAACAAAGGTTTTTCCGATACTGATTCGGGTGCCTCCATGAGGGTCTTTTCATAAGGGTTGAGGTTGTGAAGTCTTATCGACACGAGTAAATGTTTTGTTTCTTCCATATTTTTAACTTAGGACAATCTTTAATGGATATGTTATGATACTAAAACGAGAAAACAACTTTTCAGATCGAGTTAACGACCCTGTCCCAAAGGGGAAAAAAGTTCCTATGTTAACACCTATGGAATTTGAGTGCAAAATGGCCCGGAAGCGGAAGTGAAAAAAATTCGTATTTTCACCAATTATATGTGTAAGGTTCTTAATCTTGACCGTTCCTTACAGATTCGTCGAAAAATAGCGAGTGAAACAAAGGTTTTTCCGATACTGATTCGGGTGCCTCCACGAGGGTCTTTTCATAAGGGTTGAGGTTGTGAAGTCTTATCGACACGAGTAAATGATTTGTTTGTTCCATATTTTTCACTTAGGACAATCTTTAATGGATATGGTATGATACTAAAACGAGAAAACAACTTTTCAGATCGAGTTAATGACCCTGTCCCAAAGGGTAAAAAAGTTCCTATGTTAACACCTATGGAATTTTAGTGCAAAATGGCCCGGAAGCGAAAGTGAAAAAAATTCGTATTTTCACCAATTATATGTGTACGGTTCTTAATCTTGACCGTTCCTTACAGATTCGTCGAAAAATATCGAGAGAAACAAAGGTTTTTCCGATACTGATTAGGGTGCCTCCATGAGGGTCTTTTCATAAGGGTTGAGGTTGTGAAGTCTTATCGACACGAGTAAATGTTTTTTTTCTAACATATTTTTCACTTAGGACCATCTTTAGTGGATATGGTATGATACTAAAACGAGAAAACAACTTTTCAGATCGAGTTAACGACCCTGTCCCAAAGGGGAAAAAAGTTCCTATGTTAACACCTATCGAATTTGAGTGCAAAATGGCCCGGAAGCGAAAGTGAAAAAAAATTTTATTTTCACCAATTATATGTGTAAGGTTCTTAATCTTGACCGTTCCTTACAGATTCGTCGAAAAATATCGAGAGAAACAAAGGTTTTTCCGATACTGATTCGGGTGCCTCCATGAGGGTCTTTTCATAAGGGTTGAGGTTGTGAAGTCTTATCGACACGAGTAAATGTTTTGTTTCTTCCATATTTTTAACTTAGGACAATCTTTAATGGATATGTTATGATACTAAAACGAGAAAACAACTTTTCAGATCGAGTTAACGACCCTGTCCCAAAGGGGAAAAAAGTTCCTATGTTAACACCTATGGAATTTGTGTGCAAAATGGCCCGGAAGCGGAAGTGAAAAAAATTCGTATTTTCACCAATTATATGTGTAAGGTTCTTAATCTTGACCGTTCCTTACAGATTCGTCGAAAAATAGCGAGTGAAACAAAGGTTTTTCCGATACTGATTCGGGTGCCTCCACGAGGGTCTTTTCATAAGGGTTGAGGTTGTGAAGTCTTATCGACACGAGTAAATGATTTGTTTGTTCCATATTTTTCACTTAGGACAATCTTTAATGGATATGGTATGATACTAAAACGAGAAAACAACTTTTCAGATCGAGTTAATGACCCTGTCCCAAAGGGTAAAAAAGTTCCTATGTTAACACCTATGGAATTTTAGTGCAAAATGGCCCGGAAGCGAAAGTGAAAAAAATTCGTATTTTCACCAATTATATGTGTACGGTTCTTAATCTTGACCGTTCCTTACAGATTCGTCGAAAAATATCGAGAGAAACAAAGGTTTTTCCGATACTGATTAGGGTGCCTCCATGAGGGTCTTTTCATAAGGGTTGAGGTTGTGAAGTCTTATCGACACGAGTAAATGTTTTTTTTCTAACATATTTTTCACTTAGGACCATCTTTAGTGGATATGGTATGATACTAAAACGAGAAAACAACTTTTCAGATCTAGTTAACGACCCTGTCCCAAAGTGGAAAAAAGTTCCTATGTTAACACCTATGGAATTTGAGTGCAAAATGGCCCGGAAGCGAAAGTGAAAAAAAATTCGTATTTTCACCAATTATATGTGTAAGGTTCTTAATCTTGACCGTTCCTTACAGATTCGTCGAAAAATAGCGAGTGAAACAAAGGTTTTTCCGATACTGATTCGGGTGCCTCCACGAGGGTCTTTTCATAAGGGTTGAGGTTGTGAAGTCTTATCGACACGAGTAAATGATTTGTTTGTTCCATATTTTTCACTTAGGACAATCTTTAATGGATATGGTATGATACTAAAACGAGAAAACAACTTTTCAGATCGAGTTAACGACCCTGTCCCAAAGGGGAAAAAAGTTCCTATGTTAACACCTATGGAATTTGAGTGCAAAATGGCCCGGAAGCGAAAGTGAAAAAAATTCGTATTTTCACCAATTATATGTGTACGGTTCTTAATCTTGACCGTTCCTTACAGATTCGTCGAAAAATAGCGAGTGAAACAAAGGTTTTTCCGATACTGATTCGGGTGCCTCCACGAGCGTCTTTTCATAAGGGTTGAGGTTGTGAAGTCTTATCGACACGAGTAAATGATTCGTTTGTTCCATGTTTTTCACTTAGGACAATCTTTAATGGATATGGTATGATACTAAAACGAGAAAACAACTTTTCAGATCGAGTTAATGACCCTGTCCCAAAGGGTAAAAAAGTTCCTATGTTAACACCTATGGAATTTTAGTGCAAAATGGCCCGGAAGCGAAAGTGAAAAAAATTCGTATTTTCACCAATTATATGTGTACGGTTCTTAATCTTGACCGTTCCTTACAGATTCGTCGAAAAATATCGAGAGAAACAAAGGTTTTTCCGATACTGATTAGGGTGCCTCCATGAGGGTCTTTTCATAAGGGTTGAGGTTGTGAAGTCTTATCGACAAGAGTAAATGTTTTTTTTCTAACATATTTTTCACTTAGGACCATCTTTAGTGGATATGGTATGATACTAAAACGAGAAAACAACTTTTCAGATCTAGTTAACGACCCTGTCCCAAAGTGGAAAAAAGTTCCTATGTTAACACCTATGGAATTTGAGTGCAAAATGGCCCGGAAGCGAAAGTGAAAAAAAATTCGTATTTTCACCAATTATATGTGTAAGGTTCTTAATCTTGACCGTTCCTTACAGATTCGTCGAAAAATAGCGAGTGAAACAAAGGTTTTTCCGATACTGATTCGGGTGCCTCCACGAGGGTCTTTTCATAAGGGTTGAGGTTGTGAAGTCTTATCGACACGAGTAAATGATTTGTTTGTTCCATATTTTTCACTTAGGACAATCTTTAATGGATATGGTATGATACTAAAACGAGAAAACAACTTTTCAGATCGAGTTAATGACCCTGTCCCAAAGGGTAAAAAAGTTCCTATGTTAACACCTATGGAATTTTAGTGCAAAATGGCCCGGAAGCGAAAGTGAAAAAAATTCGTATTTTCACCAATTATATGTGTACGGTTCTTAATCTTGACCGTTCCTTACAGATTCGTCGAAAAATATCGAGAGAAACAAAGGTTTTTCCGATACTGATTAGGGTGCCTCCATGAGGGTCTTTTCATAAGGGTTGAGGTTGTGAAGTCTTATCGACAAGAGTAAATGTTTTTTTTCTAACATATTTTTCACTTAGGACCATCTTTAGTGGATATGGTATGATACTAAAACGAGAAAACAACTTTTCAGATCTAGTTAACGACCCTGTCCCAAAGTGGAAAAAAGTTCCTATGTTAACACCTATGGAATTTGAGTGCAAAATGGCCCGGAAGCGAAAGTGAAAAAAAATTCGTATTTTCACCAATTATATGTGTAAGGTTCTTAATCTTGACCGTTCCTTACAGATTCGTCGAAAAATAGCGAGTGAAACAAAGGTTTTTCCGATACTGATTCGGGTGCCTCCACGAGGGTCTTTTCATAAGGGTTGAGGTTGTGAAGTCTTATCGACACGAGTAAATGATTTGTTTGTTCCATATTTTTCACTTAGGACAATCTTTAATGGATATGGTATGATACTAAAACGAGAAAACAACTTTTCAGATCGAGTTAATGACCCTGTCCCAAAGGGTAAAAAAGTTCCTATGTTAACACCTATGGAATTTTAGTGCAAAATGGCCCGGAAGCGAAAGTGAAAAAAATTCGTATTTTCACCAATTATATGTGTACGGTTCTTAATCTTGACCGTTCCTTACAGATTCGTCGAAAAATATCGAGAGAAACAAAGGTTTTTCCGATACTGATTAGGGTGCCTCCATGAGGGTCTTTTCATAAGGGTTGAGGTTGTGAAGTCTTATCGACACGAGTAAATGTTTTTTTTCTAACATATTTTTCACTTAGGACCATCTTTAGTGGATATGGTATGATACTAAAACGAGAAAACAACTTTTCAGATCTAGTTAACGACCCTGTCCCAAAGTGGAAAAAAGTTCCTATGTTAACACCTATGGAATTTGAGTGCAAAATGGCCCGGAAGCGAAAGTGAAAAAAAATTCGTATTTTCACCAATTATATGTGTAAGGTTCTTAATCTTGACCGTTCCTTACAGATTCGTCGAAAAATAGCGAGTGAAACAAAGGTTTTTCCGATACTGATTCGGGTGCCTCCACGAGGGTCTTTTCATAAGGGTTGAGGTTGTGAAGTCTTATCGACACGAGTAAATGATTTGTTTGTTCCATATTTTTCACTTAGGACAATCTTTAATGGATATGGTATGATACTAAAACGAGAAAACAACTTTTCAGATCGAGTTAACGACCCTGTCCCAAAGGGGAAAAAAGTTCCTATGTTAACACCTATGGAATTTGAGTGCAAAATGGCCCGGAAGCGAAAGTGAAAAAAATTCGTATTTTCACCAATTATATGTGTACGGTTCTTAATCTTGACCGTTCCTTACAGATTCGTCGAAAAATAGCGAGTGAAACAAAGGTTTTTCCGATACTGATTCGGGTGCCTCCACGAGGGTCTTTTCATAAGGGTTGAGGTTGTGAAGTCTTATCGACACGAGTAAATGATTTGTTTGTTCCATATTTTTCACTTAGGACAATCTTTAATGGATATGGTATGATACTAAAACGAGAAAACAACTTTTCAGATCGAGTTAATGACCCTGTCCCAAAGGGTAAAAAAGTTCCTATGTTAACACCTATGGAATTTTAGTGCAAAATGGCCCGGAAGCGAAAGTGAAAAAAATTCGTATTTTCACCAATTATATGTGTACGGTTCTTAATCTTGACCGTTCCTTACAGATTGGTCGAAAAATATCGAGAGAAACAAAGGTTTTTCCGATACTGATTAGGGTGCCTCCATGAGGGTCTTTTCATAAGGGTTGAGGTTGTGAAGTCTTATCGACACGAGTAAATGTTTTTTTTCTAACATATTTTTCACTTAGGACCATCTTTAGTGGATATGGTATGATACTAAAACGAGAAAACAACTTTTCAGATCTAGTTAACGACCCTGTCCCAAAGGGGAAAAAAGTTCCTATGTTAACACCTATGGAATTTGAGTGCAAAATGGCCCGGAAGCGGAAGTGAAAAAAATTCGTATTTTCACCAATTATATGTGTAAGGTTCTTAATCTTGACCGTTCCTTACAGATTCGTCGAAAAATAGCGAGTGAAACAAAGGTTTTTCCGATACTGATTCGGGTGCCTCCACGAGGGTCTTTTCATAAGGGTTGAGGTTGTGAAGTCTTATCGACACGAGTAAATGATTTGTTTGTTCCATATTTTTCACTTAGGACAATCTTTAATGGATATGGTATGATACTAAAACGAGAAAACAACTTTTCAGATCGAGTTAATGACCCTGTCCCAAAGGGTAAAAAAGTTCCTATGTTAACACCTATGGAATTTTAGTGCAAAATGGCCCGGAAGCGAAAGTGAAAAAAATTCGTATTTTCACCAATTATATGTGTACGGTTCTTAATCTTGACCGTTCCTTACAGATTCGTCGAAAAATATCGAGAGAAACAAAGGTTTTTCCGATACTGATTAGGGTGCCTCCATGAGGGTCTTTTCATAGTCATTCGGGTGCCTCCACGAGGGACATTTCGTAAGGGTCGAGGTTGTGAAGTCTTTTCGACATGAGTAAATGTATTTTTTCTTCCATATTTTAAGCTTAGGACAATCTATAGTGGATATGGTATGATACTAAAACGAGAAAACAACTTTTCAGATCGAGTTAACGACCCTGTCTCAATGGGCAAAAAAGTTCCTATGTTAACACCTATGGATTTTGAGTGAAAAATGGCCCGGAAATGAAAGTGAAAAAAATTCGTATTTTAACCATTTATATGTGTAAGACTCTTAAACTTGAGCGTTTCCTTACAGATTCGTCGAAAAACATCGAAAGAGAACAAAGGTTTTTCACATAGTAATTCGGGTGCCTCCACGAGGGTCTTTTCGTAAGGGTTGAGGTTGTGAAGTCTTTTCGACACGAGTAAATGTATTTTTTCTTCCATATTTTAAGCTTAGGACAATCTATAGTGGATATGGTATGATACTAAAACGAGAAAACAACTTTTCAGATCGAGTTAACGACCCTGTCCCAATGGGCAAAAAAGTTCCTATGTTAACACCTATGGATTTTGAGTGAAAAATGGCCCGGAAGCAAAAGTGAAAAAAATTCGTATTTTAACCATTTATATGTGTAAGACTCTTAAACTTGAGCGTTTCCTTACAGATTCGTCGAAAAACATCGAAAGAAACAAAGGTTTTTCACATAGTCATTTGGGTGCCTCCACGAGGGACATTTCGTAAGGGTCGAGGTTGTGAAGTCTTTTCGACACGAGTAAATGTATTTTTTCTTCCATATTTTCAGCTTAGGAAAATCTTTTGTGGATATGGTATGATACTAAAACGAGAAAACAACTTTTCAGATCGAGTTAACGACCCTGTCTCAATGGGCAAAAAAGTTCCTATGTTAACACCTATGGATTTTGAGTGAAAAATGGCCCGGAAATGAAAGTGAAAAAAATTCGTATTTTAACCATTTGTATGTGTAAGACTCTTAAACTTGAGCGTTTCCTTACAGATTCGTCGAAAAACATCGAAAGATACAAAGGTTTTTCACATAGTGATTCGGGTGCCTCCACGAGGGTCTTTTCGTAAGGGTCGAGGTTGTGAAGTCTTTTCGACATGAGTAAATGTATTTTTTCTTCCATATTTTAAGCTTAGGACAATCTATAGTGGATATGGTATGATACTAAAACGAGAAAACAACATTAAGATCGAGTTAACGACCCTGTCTCAATGGGCAAAAAAGTTCCTATGTTAACACCTATGGATTTTGAGTGAAAAATGGCCCGGAAATGAAAGTGAAAAAAATTCGTATTTTAACCATTTATATGTGTAAGACTCTTAAACTTGAGCGTTTCCTTACAGATTCGTCGAAAAACATCGAAAGAGAACAAAGGTTTTTCACATAGTAATTCGGGTGCCTCCACGAGGGTCTTTTCGTAAGGGTTGAGGTTGTGAAGTCTTTTCGACACGAGTAAATGTATTTTTTCTTCCATATTTTAAGCTTAGGACAATCTATAGTGGATATGGTATGATACTAAAACGAGAAAACAACTTTTCAGATCGAGTTAACGACCCTGTCCCAATGGGCAAAAAAGTTCCTATGTTAACACCTATGGATTTTGAGTGAAAAATGGCCCGGAAGCGAAAGTGAAAAAAATTCGTATTTTAACCATTTATATGTGTAAGACTCTTAAACTTGAGCGTTTCCTTACAGATTCGTCGAAAAACATCGAAAGAAACAAAGGTTTTTCACATAGTCATTTGGGTGCCTCCACGAGGGACATTTCGTAAGGGTCGAGGTTGTGAAGTCTTTTCGACACGAGTAAATGTATTTTTTCTTCCATATTTTCAGCTTAGGAAAATCTTTTGTGGATATGGTATGATACTAAAACGAGAAAACAACTTTTCAGATCGAGTTAACGACCCTGTCTCAATGGGCAAAAAAGTTCCTATGTTAACACCTATGGATTTTGAGTGAAAAATGGCCCGGAAATGAAAGTGAAAAAAATTCGTATTTTAACCATTTGTATGTGTAAGACTCTTAAACTTGAGCGTTTCCTTACAGATTCGTCGAAAAACATCGAAAGATACAAAGGTTTTTCACATAGTGATTCGGGTGCCTCCACGAGGGTCTTTTCGTAAGGGTCGAGGTTGTGAAGTCTTTTCGACATGAGTAAATGTATTTTTTCTTCCATATTTTAAGCTTAGGACAATCTATAGTGGATATGGTATGATACTAAAACGAGAAAACAACTTTTCAGATCGAGTTAACGACCCTGTCTCAATGGGCAAAAAAGTTCCTATGTTAACACCTATGGATTTTGAGTGAAAAATGGCCCGGAAATGAAAGTGAAAAAAATTCGTATTTTAACCATTTATATGTGTAAGACTCTTAAACTTGAGCGTTTCCTTACAGATTCGTCGAAAAACATCGAAAGAGAACAAAGGTTTTTCACATAGTCATTTGGGTGCCTCCACGAGGGACATTTCGTAAGGGTCGAGGTTGTGAAGTCTTTTCGACACGAGTAAATGTATTTTTTCTTCCATATTTTAAGCTTAGGACAATCTTTTGTGGATATGGTATGATACTAAAACGAGAAAACAACTTTTCAGATCGAGTTAACGACCCTGTCTCAATGGGCAAAAAAGTTCCTATGTTAACACCTATGGATTTTGAGTGAAAAATGGCCCGGAAATGAAAGTGAAAAAAATTCGTATTTTAACCATTTGTATGTGTAAGACTCTTAAACTTGAGCGTTTCCTTACAGATTCGTCGAAAAACATCGAAAGATACAAAGGTTTTTCACATAGTGATTCGGGTGCCTCCACGAGGGTCTTTTCGTAAGGGTTGAGGTTGTGAAGTCTTTTCGACACGAGTAAATGTATTTTTTCTTCCATATTTTAAGCTTAGGACAATCTATAGTGGATATGGTATGATACTAAAACGAGAAAACAACTTTTCAGATCGAGTTAACGACCCTGTCCCAATGGGCAAAAAAGTTCCTATGTTAACACCTATGGATTTTGAGTGAAAAATGGCCCGGAAGCGAAAGTGAAAAAAATTCGTATTTTAACCATTTATATGTGTAAGACTCTTAAACTTGAGCGTTTCCTTACAGATTCGTCGAAAAACATCGAAAGAAACAAAGGTTTTTCACATAGTAATTCGGGTGCCTCCACGAGGGACATTTCGTAAGGGTCGAGGTTGTGAAGTCTTTTCGACACGAGTAAATGTATTTTTTCTTCCATATTTTAAGCTTAGGACAATCTTTTGTGGATATGGTATGATACTAAAACGAGAAAACAACTTTTCAGATCGAGTTAACGACCCTGTCCCAATGGGCAAAAAAGTTCCTATGTTAACACCTATGGATTTTGAGTGAAAAATGGCCCGGAAGCGAAAGTGAAAAAAATTCGTATTTTAACCATTTATATGTGTAAGACTCTTAAACTTGAGCGTTTCCTTACAGATTCGTCGAAAAACATCGAAAGAAACAAAGGTTTTTCACATAGTCATTCGGGTGCCTCCACGAGGGACATTTCGTAAGGGTCGAGGTTGTGAAGTCTTTTCGACACGAGTAAATGTATTTTTTCTTCCATATTTTAAGCTTAGGACAATCTATAGTGGATATGGTATGATACTAAAACGAGAAAACAACTTTTCAGATCGAGTTAACGACCCTGTCTCAATGGGCAAAAAAGTTCCTATGTTAACACCTATGGATTTTGAGTGAAAAATGGCCCGGAAATGAAAGTGAAAAAAATTCGTATTTTAACCATTTATATGTGTAAGACTCTTAAACTTGAGCGTTTCCTTACAAATTCGTCGACAAACATCGAAAGAGAACAAAGGTTTTTCACATAGTAATTCGGGTGCCTCCACGAGGGTCTTTTCGTAAGAGTTGAGGTTGTGAAGTCTTTTCGACACGAGTAAATGTATTTTTTCTTCCATATTTTAAGCTTAGGGCAATCTTTTGTGGATATGGTATGATACTAAAACGAGAAAACAACTTTTCAGATCGAGTTAACGACCCTGTCTCAATGGGCAAAAAAGTTCCTATGTTAACACCTATGGATTTTGAGTGAAAAATGGCCCGGAAATGAAAGTGAAAAAAATTCGTATTTTAACCATTTGTATGTGTAAGACTCTTAAACTTGAGCGTTTCCTTACAGATTCGTCGAAAAACATCGAAAGATACAAAGGTTTTTCACATAGTGATTCGGGTGCCTCCACGAGGGTCTTTTCGTAAGGGTTGAGGTTGTGAAGTCTTTTCGACACGAGTAAATGTATTTTTTCTTCCATATTTTAAGCTTAGGACAATCTATAGTGGATATGGTATGATACTAAAACGAGAAAACAACTTTTCAGATCGAGTTAACGACCCTGTCCCAATGGGCAAAAAAGTTCCTATGTTAACACCTATGGATTTTGAGTGAAAAATGGCCCGGAAGCGAAAGTGAAAAAAATTCGTATTTTAACCATTTATATGTGTAAGACTCTTAAACTTGAGCGTTTCCTTACAGATTCGTCGAAAAACATCGAAAGAAACAAAGGTTTTTCACATAGTAATTCGGGTGCCTCCACGAGGGACATTTCGTAAGGGTCGAGGTTGTGAAGTCTTTTCGACACGAGTAAATGTATTTTTTCTTCCATATTTTAAGCTTAGGACAATCTTTTGTGGATATGGTATGATACTAAAACGAGAAAACAACTTTTCAGATCGAGTTAACGACCCTGTCCCAATGGGCAAAAAAGTTCCTATGTTAACACCTATGGATTTTGAGTGAAAAATGGCCCGGAAGCGAAAGTGAAAAAAATTCGTATTTTAACCATTTATATGTGTAAGACTCTTAAACTTGAGCGTTTCCTTACCGATTCGTCGAAAAACATCGAAAGAAACAAAGGTTTTTCACATAGTCATTCGGGTGCCTCCACGAGGGACATTTCGTAAGGGTCGAGGTTGTGAAGTCTTTTCGACATGAGTAAATGTATTTTTTCTTCCATATTTTAAGCTTAGGACAATCTATAGTGGATATGGTATGATACTAAAACGAGAAAACAACTTTTCAGATCGAGTTAACGACCCTGTCTCAATGGGCAAAAAAGTTCCTATGTTAACACCTATGGATTTTGAGTGAAAAATGGCCCGGAAATGAAAGTGAAAAAAATTCGTATTTTAACCATTTATATGTGTAAGACTCTTAAACTTGAGCGTTTCCTTACAAATTCGTCGACAAACATCGAAAGAGAACAAAGGTTTTTCACATAGTAATTCGGGTGCCTCCACGAGGGTCTTTTCGTAAGAGTTGAGGTTGTGAAGTCTTTTCGACACGAGTAAATGTATTTTTTCTTCCATATTTTAAGCTTAGGACAATCTTTTGTGGATATGGTATGATACTAAAACGAGAAAACAACTTTTCAGATCGAGTTAACGACCCTGTCTCAATGGGCAAAAAAGTTCCTATGTTAACACCTATGGATTTTGAGTGAAAAATGGCCCGGAAATGAAAGTGAAAAAAATTCGTATTTTAACCATTTGTATGTGTAAGACTCTTAAACTTGAGCGTTTCCTTACAGATTCGTCGAAAAACATCGAAAGATACAAAGGTTTTTCACATAGTGATTCGGGTGCCTCCACGAGGGTCTTTTCGTAAGGGTTGAGGTTGTGAAGTCTTTTCGACACGAGTAAATGTATTTTTTCTTCCATATTTTAAGCTTAGGACAATCTATAGTGGATATGGTATGATACTAAAACGAGAAAACAACTTTTCAGATCGAGTTAACGACCCTGTCCCAATGGGCAAAAAAGTTCCTATGTTAACACCTATGGATTTTGAGTGAAAAATGGCCCGGAAGCGAAAGTGAAAAAAATTCGTATTTTAACCATTTATATGTGTAAGACTCTTAAACTTGAGCGTTTCCTTACAGATTCGTCGAAAAACATCGAAAGAAACAAAGGTTTTTCACATAGTAATTCGGGTGCCTCCACGAGGGACATTTCGTAAGGGTCGAGGTTGTGAAGTCTTTTCGACACGAGTAAATGTATTTTTTCTTCCATATTTTAAGCTTAGGACAATCTTTTGTGGATATGGTATGATACTAAAACGAGAAAACAACTTTTCAGATCGAGTTAACGACCCTGTCCCAATGGGCAAAAAAGTTCCTATGTTAACACCTATGGATTTTGAGTGAAAAATGGCCCGGAAGCGAAAGTGAAAAAAATTCGTATTTTAACCATTTATATGTGTAAGACTCTTAAACTTGAGCGTTTCCTTACAGATTCGTCGAAAAACATCGAAAGAAACAAAGGTTTTTCACATAGTCATTCGGGTGCCTCCACGAGGGACATTTCGTAAGGGTCGAGGTTGTGAAGTCTTTTCGACACGAGTAAATGTATTTTTTCTTCCATATTTTAAGCTTAGGACAATCTATAGTGGATATGGTATGATACTAAAACGAGAAAACAACTTTTCAGATCGAGTTAACGACCCTGTCCCAATGGGCAAAAAAGTTCCTATGTTAACACCTATGGATTTTGAGTGAAAAATGGCCCGGAAGCGAAAGTGAAAAAAATTCGTATTTTAACCATTTATATGTGTAAGACTCTTAAACTTGAGCGTTTCCTTACAGATTCGTCGAAAAACATCGAAAGAAACAAAGGTTTTTCACATAGTAATTCGGGTGCCTCCACGAGGGACATTTCGTAAGGGTCGAGGTTGTGAAGTCTTTTCGACACGAGTAAATGTATTTTTTCTTCCATATTTTAAGCTTAGGACAATCTTTTGTGGATATGGTATGATACTAAAACGAGAAAACAACTTTTCAGATCGAGTTAACGACCCTGTCCCAATGGGCAAAAAAGTTCCTATGTTAACACCTATGGATTTTGAGTGAAAAATGGCCCGGAAGCGAAAGTGAAAAAAATTCGTATTTTAACCATTTATATGTGTAAGACTCTTAAACTTGAGCGTTTCCTTACAGATTCGTCGAAAAACATCGAAAGAAACAAAGGTTTTTCACATAGTCATTCGGGTGCCTCCACGAGGGACATTTCGTAAGGGTCGAGGTTGTGAAGTCTTTTCGACACGAGTAAATGTATTTTTTCTTCCATATTTTAAGCTTAGGACAATCTATAGTGGATATGGTATGATACTAAAACGAGAAAACAACTTTTCAGATCGAGTTAACGACCCTGTCTCAATGGGCAAAAAAGTTCCTATGTTAACACCTATGGATTTTGAGTGAAAAATGGCCCGGAAATGAAAGTGAAAAAAATTCGTATTTTAACCATTTATATGTGTAAGACTCTTAAACTTGAGCGTTTCCTTACAAATTCGTCGACAAACATCGAAAGAGAACAAAGGTTTTTCACATAGTAATTCGGGTGCCTCCACGAGGGTCTTTTCGTAAGAGTTGAGGTTGTGAAGTCTTTTCGACACGAGTAAATGTATTTTTTCTTCCATATTTTAAGCTTAGGACAATCTTTTGTGGATATGGTATGATACTAAAACGAGAAAACAACTTTTCAGATCGAGTTAACGACCCTGTCTCAATGGGCAAAAAAGTTCCTATGTTAACACCTATGGATTTTGAGTGAAAAATGGCCCGGAAATGAAAGTGAAAAAAATTCGTATTTTAACCATTTATATGTGTAAGACTCTTAAACTTGAGCGTTTCCTTACAAATTCGTCGACAAACATCGAAAGAGAACAAAGGTTTTTCACATAGTAATTCGGGTGCCTCCACGAGGGTCTTTTCGTAAGAGTTGAGGTTGTGAAGTCTTTTCGACACGAGTAAATGTATTTTTTCTTCCATATTTTAAGCTTAGGACAATCTTTTGTGGATATGGTATGATACTAAAACGAGAAAACAACTTTTCAGATCGAGTTAACGACCCTGTCTCAATGGGCAAAAAAGTTCCTATGTTAACACCTATGGATTTTGAGTGAAAAATGGCCCGGAAATGAAAGTGAAAAAAATTCGTATTTTAACCATTTGTATGTGTAAGACTCTTAAACTTGAGCGTTTCCTTACAGATTCGTCGAAAAACATCGAAAGATACAAAGGTTTTTCACATAGTGATTCGGGTGCCTCCACGAGGGTCTTTTCGTAAGGGTTGAGGTTGTGAAGTCTTTTCGACACGAGTAAATGTATTTTTTCTTCCATATTTTAAGCTTAGGACAATCTATAGTGGATATGGTATGATACTAAAACGAGAAAACAACTTTTCAGATCGAGTTAACGACCCTGTCCCAATGGGCAAAAAAGTTCCTATGTTAACACCTATGGATTTTGAGTGAAAAATGGCCCGGAAGCGAAAGTGAAAAAAATTCGTATTTTAACCATTTATATGTGTAAGACTCTTAAACTTGAGCGTTTCCTTACAGATTCGTCGAAAAACATCGAAAGAAACAAAGGTTTTTCACATAGTAATTCGGGTGCCTCCACGAGGGACATTTCGTAAGGGTCGAGGTTGTGAAGTCTTTTCGACACGAGTAAATGTATTTTTTCTTCCATATTTTAAGCTTAGGACAATCTTTTGTGGATATGGTATGATACTAAAACGAGAAAACAACTTTTCAGATCGAGTTAACGACCCTGTCCCAATGGGCAAAAAAGTTCCTATGTTAACACCTATGGATTTTGAGTGAAAAATGGCCCGGAAGCGAAAGTGAAAAAAATTCGTATTTTAACCATTTATATGTGTAAGACTCTTAAACTTGAGCGTTTCCTTACAGATTCGTCGAAAAACATCGAAAGAAACAAAGGTTTTTCACATAGTCATTCGGGTGCCTCCACGAGGGACATTTCGTAAGGGTCGAGGTTGTGAAGTCTTTTCGACACGAGTAAATGTATTTTTTCTTCCATATTTTAAGCTTAGGACAATCTATAGTGGATATGGTATGATACTAAAACGAGAAAACAACTTTTCAGATCGAGTTAACGACCCAGTCTCAATGGGCAAAAAAGTTCCTATGTTAACACCTATGGATTTTGAGTGAAAAATGGCCCGGAAATGAAAGTGAAAAAAATTCGTATTTTAACCATTTATATGTGTAAGACTCTTAAACTTGAGCGTTTCCTTACAAATTCGTCGACAAACATCGAAAGAGAACAAAGGTTTTTCACATAGTAATTCGGGTGCCTCCACGAGGGTCTTTTCGTAAGAGTTGAGGTTGTGAAGTCTTTTCGACACGAGTAAATGTATTTTTTCTTCCATATTTTAAGCTTAGGACAATCTTTTGTGGATATGGTATGATACTAAAACGAGAAAACAACTTTTCAGATCGAGTTAACGACCCTGTCTCAATGGGCAAAAAAGTTCCTATGTTAACACCTATGGATTTTGAGTGAAAAATGGCCCGGAAATGAAAGTGAAAAAAATTCGTATTTTAACCATTTGTATGTGTAAGACTCTTAAACTTGAGCGTTTCCTTACAGATTCGTCGAAAAACATCGAAAGATACAAAGGTTTTTCACATAGTGATTCGGGTGCCTCCACGAGGGTCTTTTCGTAAGGGTTGAGGTTGTGAAGTCTTTTCGACACGAGTAAATGTATTTTTTCTTCCATATTTTAAGCTTAGGACAATCTATAGTGGATATGGTATGATACTAAAACGAGAAAACAACTTTTCAGATCGAGTTAACGACCCTGTCCCAATGGGCAAAAAAGTTCCTATGTTAACACCTATGGATTTTGAGTGAAAAATGGCCCGGAAGCGAAAGTGAAAAAAATTCGTATTTTAACCATTTATATGTGTAAGACTCTTAAACTTGAGCGTTTCCTTACAGATTCGTCGAAAAACATCGAAAGAAACAAAGGTTTTTCACATAGTAATTCGGGTGCCTCCACGAGGGACATTTCGTAAGGGTCGAGGTTGTGAAGTCTTTTCGACACGAGTAAATGTATTTTTTCTTCCATATTTTAAGCTTAGGACAATCTTTTGTGGATATGGTATGATACTAAAACGAGAAAACAACTTTTCAGATCGAGTTAACGACCCTGTCCCAATGGGCAAAAAAGTTCCTATGTTAACACCTATGGATTTTGAGTGAAAAATGGCCCGGAAGCGAAAGTGAAAAAAATTCGTATTTTAACCATTTATATGTGTAAGACTCTTAAACTTGAGCGTTTCCTTACAGATTCGTCGAAAAACATCGAAAGAAACAAAGGTTTTTCACATAGTCATTCGGGTGCCTCCACGAGGGACATTTCGTAAGGGTCGAGGTTGTGAAGTCTTTTCGACACGAGTAAATGTATTTTTTCTTCCATATTTTAAGCTTAGGACAATCTATAGTGGATATGGTATGATACTAAAACGAGAAAACAACTTTTCAGATCGAGTTAACGACCCTGTCTCAATGGGCAAAAAAGTTCCTATGTTAACACCTATGGATTTTGAGTGAAAAATGGCCCGGAAATGAAAGTGAAAAAAATTCGTATTTTAACCATTTATATGTGTAAGACTCTTAAACTTGAGCGTTTCCTTACAAATTCGTCGACAAACATCGAAAGAGAACAAAGGTTTTTCACATAGTAATTCGGGTGCCTCCACGAGGGTCTTTTCGTAAGAGTTGAGGTTGTGAAGTCTTTTCGACACGAGTAAATGTATTTTTTCTTCCATATTTTAAGCTTAGGACAATCTTTTGTGGATATGGTATGATACTAAAACGAGAAAACAACTTTTCAGATCGAGTTAACGACCCTGTCTCAATGGGCAAAAAAGTTCCTATGTTAACACCTATGGATTTTGAGTGAAAAATGGCCCGGAAATGAAAGTGAAAAAAATTCGTATTTTAACCATTTGTATGTGTAAGACTCTTAAACTTGAGCGTTTCCTTACAGATTCGTCGAAAAACATCGAAAGATACAAAGGTTTTTCACATAGTGATTCGGGTGCCTCCACGAGGGTCTTTTCGTAAGGGTTGAGGTTGTGAAGTCTTTTCGACACGAGTAAATGTATTTTTTCTTCCATATTTTAAGCTTAGGACAATCTATAGTGGATATGGTATGATACTAAAACGAGAAAACAACTTTTCAGATCGAGTTAACGACCCTGTCCCAATGGGCAAAAAAGTTCCTATGTTAACACCTATGGATTTTGAGTGAAAAATGGCCCGGAAGCGAAAGTGAAAAAAATTCGTATTTTAACCATTTATATGTGTAAGACTCTTAAACTTGAGCGTTTCCTTACAGATTCGTCGAAAAACATCGAAAGAAACAAAGGTTTTTCACATAGTAATTCGGGTGCCTCCACGAGGGACATTTCGTAAGGGTCGAGGTTGTGAAGTCTTTTCGACACGAGTAAATGTATTTTTTCTTCCATATTTTAAGCTTAGGACAATCTTTTGTGGATATGGTATGATACTAAAACGAGAAAACAACTTTTCAGATCGAGTTAACGACCCTGTCCCAATGGGCAAAAAAGTTCCTATGTTAACACCTATGGATTTTGAGTGAAAAATGGCCCGGAAGCGAAAGTGAAAAAAATTCGTATTTTAACCATTTATATGTGTAAGACTCTTAAACTTGAGCGTTTCCTTACAGATTCGTCGAAAAACATCGAAAGAAACAAAGGTTTTTCACATAGTCATTCGGGTGCCTCCACGAGGGACATTTCGTAAGGGTCGAGGTTGTGAAGTCTTTTCGACATGAGTAAATGTATTTTTTCTTCCATATTTTAAGCTTAGGACAATCTATAGTGGATATGGTATGATACTAAAACGAGAAAACAACTTTTCAGATCGAGTTAACGACCCTGTCTCAATGGGCAAAAAAGTTCCTATGTTAACACCTATGGATTTTGAGTGAAAAATGTCCCGGTAGCGAAAGTGAAAAAAAATCGTATTTTAACCATTTGTATGTGTAAGACTCTTAAACTTGAGCGTTTCCTTACAAATTCGTCGACAAACATCGAAAGAGAACAAAGGTTTTTCACATAGTAATTCGGGTGCCTCCACGAGGGTCTTTTCGTAAGAGTTGAGGTTGTGAAGTCTTTTCGACACGAGTAAATGTATTTTTTCTTCCATATTTTAAGCTTAGGACAATCTTTTGTGGATATGGTATGATACTAAAACGAGAAAACAACTTTTCAGATCGAGTTAACGACCCTGTCTCAATGGGCAAAAAAGTTCCTATGTTAACACCTATGGATTTTGAGTGAAAAATGTCCCGGTAGCGAAAGTGAAAAAAATTCGTATTTTAACCATTTATATGTGTAAGACTCTTAAACTTGAGCGTTTCCTTACAGATTCGTCGAAAAACATCGAAAGAAACAAAGGTTTTTCACATAGTCATTCGGGTGCCTCCACGAGGGACATTTCGTAAGGGTCGAGGTTGTGAAGTCTTTTCGACACGAGTAAATGTATTTTTTCTTCCATATTTTAAGCTTAGGACAATCTATAGTGGATATGGTATGATACTAAAACGAGAAAACAACTTTTCAGATCGAGTTAACGACCCTGTCTCAATGGGCAAAAACGTTCCTATGTTAACACCTATGGATTTTGAGTGAAAAATGGCCCGGAAATGAAAGTGAAAAAAATTCGTATTTTAACCATTTATATGTGTAAGACTCTTAAACTTGAGCGTTTCCTTACAGATTCGTCGAAAAACATCGAAAGAGAACAAAGGTTTTTCACATAGTAATTCGGGTGCCTCCACGAGGGTCTTTTCGTAAGAGTTGAGGTTGTGAAGTCTTTTCGACACGAGTAAATGTATTTTTTCTTCCATATTTTAAGCTTAGGACAATCTTTTGTGGATATGGTATGATACTAAAACGAGAAAACAACTTTTCAGATCGAGTTAACGACCCTGTCTCAATGGGCAAAAAAGTTCCTATGTTAACACCTATGGATTTTGAGTGAAAAATGTCCCGGTAGCGAAAGTGAAAAAAATTCGTATTTTAACCATTTATATGTGTAAGACTCTTAAACTTGAGCGTTTCCTTACAGATTCGTCGAAAAACATCGAAAGATACAAAGGTTTTTCACATAGTGATTCGGGTGCCTCCACGAGGGTCTTTTCGTAAGGGTTGAGGTTGTGAAGTCTTTTCGACACGAGTAAATGTATTTTTTCTTCCATATTTTAAGCTTAGGACAATCAATAGTGGATATGGTATGATACTAAAACGAGAAAACAACTTTTCAGATCGAGTTAACGACCCTGTCCCAATGGGCAAAAAAGTTCCTATGTTAACACCTATGGATTTTGAGTGAAAAATGGCCCGGAAGCGAAAGTGAAAAAAATTCGTATTTTAACCATTTATATGTGTAAGACTCTTAAACTTGAGCGTTTCCTTACAGATTCGTCGAAAAACATCGAAAGAAACAAAGGTTTTTCACATAGTCATTCGGGTGCCTCCACGAGGGACATTTCGTAAGGGTCGAGGTTGTGAAGTCTTTTCGACATGAGTAAATGTATTTTTTCTTCCATATTTTAAGCTTAGGACAATCTATAGTGGATATGGTATGATACTAAAACGAGAAAACAACTTTTCAGATCGAGTTAACGACCCTGTCTCAATGGGCAAAAAAGTTCCTATGTTAACACCTATGGATTTTGAGTGAAAAATGGCCCGGAAATGAAAGTGAAAAAAATTCGTATTTTAACCATTTATATGTGTAAGACTCTTAAACTTGAGCGTTTCCTTACAGATTCGTCGAAAAACATCGAAAGAAACAAAGGTTTTTCACATAGTCATTCGGGTGCCTCCACGAGGGACATTTCGTAAGGGTCGAGGTTGTGAAGTCTTTTCGACACGAGTAAATGTATTTTTTCTTCCATATTTTAAGCTTAGGACAATCTATAGTGGATATGGTATGATACTAAAACGAGAAAACAACTTTTCAGATCGAGTTAACGACCTTGTCTCAATGGGCAAAAAAGTTCCTATGTTAACACCTATGGATTTTGAGTGAAAAATGGCCCGGAAATGAAAGTGAAAAAAATTCGTATTTTAACTATTTATATGTGTAAGACTCTTAAACTTGAGCGTTTCCTTACAGATTCGTCGAAAAACATCGAAAGAAACAAAGGTTTTTCACATAGTAATTCGGGTGCCTCCACGAGGGTCTTTTCGTAAGAGTTGAGGTTGTGAAGACTTTTCAACACGAGTAAATGTATTTTTTCTTCCATATTTTAAGCTTAGGACAATCTTTTGTGGATATGGTATGATACTAAAACGAGAAAACAACTTTTCAGATCGAGTTAACGACCCTGTCTCAATGGGCAAAAAAGTTTCTATGTTAACACCTATGGATTTTGAGTGAAAAATGGCCCGGAAATGAAAGTGAAAAAAATTCGTATTTTAACTATTTATATGTGTAAGACTCTTAAACTTGAGCGTTTCCTTACAGATTCGTCGAAAAACATCGAAAGAAACAAAGGTTTTTCACATAGTCATTCGGGTGCCTCCACGAGGGACTTTTCGTGAGGGTCGAGGTTGTGAAGTCTTTTCGACACGAGTAAATGTATTTTTTCTTCCATATTTTAAGCTTAGGACAATCTATAGTGGATATGGTATGATACTAAAACGAGAAAACAACTTTTCAGATCGAGTTAACGACCCTGTCTCAATGGGCAAAAAAGTTCCTATGTTAACACCTATGGATTTTGAGTGAAAAATGGCCCGGTAGCGAAAGTGAAAAAAATTCGTATTTTAACCATTTATATGTGTAAGACTCTTAAACTTGAGCGTTTCCTTACAGATTCGTCGAAAATCATCGAAAGAGAACAAAGGTTTTTCACATACTAATTCGGGTGCCTCCACGAGGGTCTTTTCGTAAGAGTTGAGGTTGTGAAGTCTTTTCGACACGAGTAAATGTATTTTTTCTTCCATATTTTAAGATTAGGACAATCTTTTGTGGATATGGTATGATACTAAAACGAGAAAACAACTTTTCAGATCGAGTTAACGACCCTGTCTCAATGGGCAAAAAAGTTCCTATGTTAACACCTATGGATTTTGAGTGAAAAATGGCCCGGTAGCGAAAGTGAAAAAAATTCGTATTTTAACCATTTATATGTGTAAGACTCTTAAACTTGAGCGTTTCCTTACAGATTCGTCGAAAAACATCGAAAGAGAACAAAGGTTTTTCACATACTAATTCGGGTGCCTCCACGAGGGTCTTTTCGTAAGAGTTGAGGTTGTGAAGTCTTTTCGACACGAGTAAATGTATTTTTTCTTCCATATTTTAAGATTAGGACAATCTTTTGTGGATATGGTATGATACTAAAACGAGAAAACAACTTTTCAGATCGAGTTAACGACCCTGTCTCAATGGGCAAAAAAGTTCCTATGTTAACACCTATGGATTTTGAGTGAAAAATGGCCCGGAAATGAAAGTGAAAAAAATTCGTATTTTAACCATTTATATGTGTAAGACTCTTAAACTTGAGCGTTTCCTTACAGATTCGTCGAAAAACATCGAAAGAGAACAAAGGTTTTTCACATACTAATTCGGGTGCCTCCACGAGGGTCTTTTCGTAAGAGTTGAGGTTGTGAAGTCTTTTCGACACGAGTAAATGTATTTTTTCTTCCATATTTTAAGCTTAGGACAATCTATAGTGGATATGGTATGATACTAAAACGTGAAAACAACTTTTCAAATCGAGTTAACGACCCTTTCTCAATGGGCAAAAAAGTTCCTATGTTAACACCTATGGATTTTGAGTGAAAAATGGCCCGGAAATGAAAGTGAAAAAAATTCGTATTTTAACCATTTATATGTGTAAGACTCTTAAACTTGAGCGTTTCCTTACAGATTCGTCGAAAAACATCGAAAGAGAACAAAGGTTTTTCACATAGTAATTCGGGTGCCTCCACGAGGGTCTTTTCGTAAGAGTTGAGGTTGTGAAGACTTTTCCACACGAGTAAATGTATTTTTTCTTCCATATTTTAGGCTTAGGACAATCTTTTGTGGATATGGTATGATACTAAAACGAGAAAACAACTTTTCAGATCGAGTTAACGACCCTGTCTCAATGGGCAAAAAAGTTTCTATGTTAACACCTATGGATTTTGAGTGAAAAATGGCCCGGAAATGAAAGTGAAAAAAATTCGTATTTTAACCATTTGTATGTGTAAGACTCTTAAACTTGAGCGTTTCCTTACAGATTCGTCGAAAAACATCGAAAGAAACAAAGGTTTTTCACATAGTAATTCGGGTGCCTCCACGAGGGTCTTTTCGTAAGAGTTGAGGTTGTGAAGACTTTTCAACACGAGTAAATGTATTTTTTCTTCCATATTTTAAGCTTAGGACAATCTTTTGTGGATATGGTATGATACTAAAACGAGAAAACAACTTTTCAGATCGAGTTAACGACCCTGTCTCAATGGGCAAAAAAGTTTCTATGTTAACACCTATGGATTTTGAGTGAAAAATGGCCCGGAAATGAAAGTGAAAAAAATTCGTATTTTAACTATTTATATGTGTAAGACTCTTAAACTTGAGCGTTTCCTTACAGATTCGTCGAAAATCATCGAAAGAGAACAAAGGTTTTTCACATACTAATTCGGGTGCCTCCACGAGGGTCTTTTCGTAAGAGTTGAGGTTGTGAAGTCTTTTCGACACGAGTAAATGTATTTTTTCTTCCATATTTTAAGCTTAGGACAATCTTTTGTGGATATGGTATGATACTAAAACGAGAAAACAACTTTTCAGATCGAGTTAACGACCCTGTCTCAATGGGCAAAAAAGTTCGTATGTTAACACCTATGGATTTTGAGTGAAAAATGGCCCGGAAATGAAAGTGAAAAAAATTCATATTTTAACCATTTATATGTGTAAGACTCTTAAACTTGAGCGTTTCCTTACAGATTCGTCGAAAATCATCGAAAGAGAACAAAGGTTTTTCACATACTAATTCGGGTGCCTCCACGAGGGTCTTTTCGTAAGAGTTGAGGTTGTGAAGTCTTTTCGACACGAGTAAATGTATTTTTTCTTCCATATTTTAAGCTTAGGACAATCTTTTGTGGATATGGTATGATACTAAAACGAGAAAACAACTTTTCAGATCGAGTTAACGACCCTGTCTCAATGGGCAAAAAAGTTCCTATGTTAACACCTATGGATTTTGAGTGAAAAATGGCCCGGAAGCGAAAGTGAAAAAAATTCGTATTTTAACTATTTATATGTGTAAGACTCTTAAACTTGAGCGTTTCCTTACAGATTCGTCGAAAAACATCGAAAGAAACAAAGGTTTTTCACATAGTCATTCGGGTGCCTCCACGAGGGACTTTTCGTGAGGGTCGAGGTTGTGAAGTCTTTTCGACACGAGTAAATGTATTTTTTCATCCATATTTTAAGATTAGGACAATCTTTTGTGGATATGGTATGATACTAAAACGAGAAAACAACTTTTCAGATCGAGTTAACGACCCTGTCTCAATGGGCAAAAAAGTTCCTATGTTAACACCTATGGATTTTGATTGAAAAATGGCCCGGAAATGAAAGTGAAAAAAATTCGTATTTTAACCATTTATATGTGTAAGACTCTTAAACTTGAGCGTTTCCTTACAGATTCGTCGAAAAACATCGAAAGAGAACAAAGGTTTTTCACATAGTAATTCGGGTGCCTCCACGAGGGTCTTTTCGTAAGAGTTGAGGTTGTGAAGTCTTTTCGACACGAGTAAATGTATTTTTTCTTCCATATTTTAAGCTTAGGACAATCTTTTGTGGATATGGTATGATACTAAAACGAGAAAACAACTTTTCAGATCGAGTTAACGACCCTGTCTCAATGGGCAAAAAAGTTCCTATGTTAACACCTATGGATTTTGAGTGAAAAATGGCCCGGAAATGAAAGTGAAAAAAATTCATATTTTAACCATTTATATGTGTAAGACTCTTAAACTTGAGCGTTTCCTTACAGATTCGTCGAAAATCATCGAAAGAGAACAAAGGTTTTTCACATACTAATTCGGGTGCCTCCACGAGGGTCTTTTCGTAAGAGTTGAGGTTGTGAAGTCTTTTCGACACGAGTAAATGTATTTTTTCTTCCATATTTTAAGCTTAGGACAATCTTTTGTGGATATGGTATGATACTAAAACGAGAAAACAACTTTTCAGATCGAGTTAACGACCCTGTCTCAATGGGCAAAAAAGTTCCTATGTTAACACCTATGGATTTTGAGTGAAAAATGGCCCGGAAGCGAAAGTGAAAAAAATTCGTATTTTAACTATTTATATGTGTAAGACTCTTAAACTTGAGCGTTTCCTTACAGATTCGTCGAAAAACATCGAAAGAAACAAAGGTTTTTCACATAGTCATTCGGGTGCCTCCACGAGGGACTTTTCGTGAGGGTCGAGGTTGTGAAGTCTTTTCGACACGAGTAAATGTATTTTTTCATCCATATTTTAAGATTAGGACAATCTTTTGTGGATATGGTATGATACTAAAACGAGAAAACAACTTTTCAGATCGAGTTAACGACCCTGTCTCAATGGGCAAAAAAGTTCCTATGTTAACACCTATGGATTTTGATTGAAAAATGGCCCGGAAATGAAAGTGAAAAAAATTCGTATTTTAACCATTTATATGTGTAAGACTCTTAAACTTGAGCGTTTCCTTACAGATTCGTCGAAAAACATCGAAAGAGAACAAAGGTTTTTCACATAGTAATTCGGGTGCCTCCACGAGGGTCTTTTCGTAAGAGTTGAGGTTGTGAAGTCTTTTCGACACGAGTAAATGTATTTTTTCTTCCATATTTTAAGCTTAGGACAATCTTTTGTGGATATGGTATGATACTAAAACGAGAAAACAACTTTTCAGATCGAGTTAACGACCCTGTCTCAATGGGCAAAAAAGTTCCTATGTTAACACCTATGGATTTTGAGTGAAAAATGGCCCGGAAATGAGAGTGAAAAAAATTCATATTTTAACCATTTATATGTGTAAGACTCTTAAACTTGAGCGTTTCCTTACAGATTCGTCGAAAATCATCGAAAGAGAACAAAGGTTTTTCACATACTAATTCGGGTGCCTCCACGAGGGTCTTTTCGTAAGAGTTGAGGTTGTGAAGTCTTTTCGACACGAGTAAATGTATTTTTTCTTCCATATTTTAAGCTTAGGACAATCTTTTGTGGATATGGTATGATACTAAAACGAGAAAACAACTTTTCAGATCGAGTTAACGACCCTGTCTCAATGGGCAAAAAAGTTCCTATGTTAACACCTATGGATTTTGAGTGAAAAATGGCCCGGAAGCGAAAGTGAAAAAAATTCGTATTTTAACTATTTATATGTGTAAGACTCTTAAACTTGAGCGTTTCCTTACAGATTCGTCGAAAAACATCGAAAGAAACAAAGGTTTTTCACATAGTCATTCGGGTGCCTCCACGAGGGACTTTTCGTGAGGGTCGAGGTTGTGAAGTCTTTTCGACACGAGTAAATGTATTTTTTCATCCATATTTTAAGATTAGGACAATCTTTTGTGGATATGGTATGATACTAAAACGAGAAAACAACTTTTCAGATCGAGTTAACGACCCTGTCTCAATGGGCAAAAAAGTTCCTATGTTAACACCTATGGATTTTGATTGAAAAATGGCCCGGAAATGAAAGTGAAAAAAATTCGTATTTTAACCATTTATATGTGTAAGACTCTTAAACTTGAGCGTTTCCTTACAGATTCGTCGAAAAACATCGAAAGAGAACAAAGGTTTTTCACATAGTAATTCGGGTGCCTCCACGAGGGTCTTTTCGTAAGAGTTGAGGTTGTGAAGTCTTTTCGACACGAGTAAATGTATTTTTTCTTCCATATTTTAAGCTTAGGACAATCTTTTGTGGATATGGTATGATACTAAAACGAGAAAACAACTTTTCAGATCGAGTTAACGACCCTGTCTCAATGGGCAAAAAAGTTCCTATGTTAACACCTATGGATTTTGAGTGAAAAATGGCCCGGAAATGAGAGTGAAAAAAATTCATATTTTAACCATTTATATGTGTAAGACTCTTAAACTTGAGCGTTTCCTTACAGATTCGTCGAAAATCATCGAAAGAGAACAAAGGTTTTTCACATACTAATTCGGGTGCCTCCACGAGGGTCTTTTCGTAAGAGTTGAGGTTGTGAAGTCTTTTCGACACGAGTAAATGTATTTTTTCTTCCATATTTTAAGCTTAGGACAATCTTTTGTGGATATGGTATGATACTAAAACGAGAAAACAACTTTTCAGATCGAGTTAACGACCCTGTCTCAATGGGCAAAAAAGTTCCTATGTTAACACCTATGGATTTTGAGTGAAAAATGGCCCGGAAATGAAAGTGAAAAAAATTCGTATTTTAACCATTTATATGTGTAAGACTCTTAAACTTGAGCGTTTCCTTACAGATTCGTCGAAAAACATCGAAAGAAACAAAGGTTTTTCACATAGTCATTCGGGTGCCTCCACGAGGGACTTTTCGTGAGGGTCGAGGTTGTGAAGTCTTTTCGACACGAGTAAATGTATTTTTTCATCCATATTTTAAGATTAGGACAATCTTTTGTGGATATGGTATGATACTAAAACGAGAAAACAACTTTTCAGATCGAGTTAACGACCCTGTCTCAATGGGCAAAAAAGTTCCTATGTTAACACCTATGGATTTTGAGTGAAAAATGGCCCGGAAATGAAAGTGAAAAAAATTCGTATTTTAACCATTTATATGTGTAAGACTCTTAAACTTGAGCGTTTCCTTACAGATTCGTCGAAAAACATCGAAAGAAACAAAGGTTTTTCACATAGTCATTCGGGTGCCTCCACGAGGGACTTTTCGTGAGGGTCGAGGTTGTGAAGTCTTTTCGACACGAGTAAATGTATTTTTTCATCCATATTTTAAGATTAGGACAATCTTTTGTGGATATGGTATGATACTAAAACGAGAAAACAACTTTTCAGATCGAGTTAACGACCCTGTCTCAATGGGCAAAAAAGTTCCTATGTTAACACCTATGGATTTTGAGTGAAAAATGGCCCGGAAATGAAAGTGAAAAAAATTCGTATTTTAACCATTTATATGTGTAAGACTCTTAAACTTGAGCGTTTCCTTACAGATTCGTCGAAAAACATCGAAAGAAACAAAGGTTTTTCACATAGTCATTCGGGTGCCTCCACGAGGGACTTTTCGTGAGGGTCGAGGTTGTGAAGTCTTTTCGACACGAGTAAATGTATTTTTTCATCCATATTTTAAGATTAGGACAATCTTTTGTGGATATGGTATGATACTAAAACGAGAAAACAACTTTTCAGATCGAGTTAACGACCCTGTCTCAATGGGCAAAAAAGTTCCTATGTTAACACCTATGGATTTTGATTGAAAAATGGCCCGGAAATGAAAGTGAAAAAAATTCGTATTTTAACCATTTATATGTGTAAGACTCTTAAACTTGAGCGTTTCCTTACAGATTCGTCGAAAAACATCGAAAGAGAACAAAGGTTTTTCACATAGTAATTCGGGTGCCTCCACTAGGGTCTTTTCGTAAGAGTTGAGGTTGTGGAGTCTTTTCGACACGAGTAAATGTATTTTTTCTTCCATATTTTAAGCTTAGGACAATCTTTTGTGGATATGGTATGATACTAAAACGAGAAAACAACTTTTCAGATCGAGTTAACGACCCTGTCTCAATGGGCAAAAAAGTTCCTATGTTAACACCTATGGATTTTGAGTGAAAAATGGCCCGAAAATGAAAGTGAAAAAAATTCATATTTTAACCATTTATATGTGTAAGACTCTTAAACTTGAGCGTTTCCTTACAGATTCGTCGAAAATCATCGAAAGAGAACAAAGGTTTTTCACATAGTAATTCGGGTGCCTCCACGAGGGTCTTTTCGTAAGAGTTGAGGTTGTGAAGTCTTTTCGACACGAGTAAATGTATTTTTTCTTCCATATTTTAAGCTTAGGACAATCTTTTGTGGATATGGTATGATACTAAAACGAGAAAACAACTTTTCAGATCGAGTTAACGACCCTGTCTCAATGGGCAAAAAAGTTCCTATGTTAACACCTATGGATTTTGAGTGAAAAATGGCCCGGAAATGAAAGTGAAAAAAATTCGTATTTTAACCATTTATATGTGTAAGACTCTTAAACTTGAGCGTTTCCTTACAGATTCGTCGAAAAACATCGAAAGAAACAAAGGTTTTTCACATAGTCATTCGGGTGCCTCCACGAGGGACTTTTCGTGAGGGTCGAGGTTGTGAAGTCTTTTCGACACGAGTAAATGTATTTTTTCATCCATATTTTAAGATTAGGACAATCTTTTGTGGATATGGTATGATACTAAAACGAGAAAACAACTTTTCAGATCGAGTTAACGACCCTGTCTCAATGGGCAAAAAAGTTCCTATGTTAACACCTATGGATTTTGAGTGAAAAATGGCCCGGAAATGAAAGTGAAAAAAATTCGTATTTTAACCATTTATATGTGTAAGACTCTTAAACTTGAGCGTTTCCTTACAGATTCGTCGAAAAACATCGAAAGAAACAAAGGTTTTTCACATAGTCATTCGGGTGCCTCCACGAGGGACTTTTCGTGAGGGTCGAGGTTGTGAAGTCTTTTCGACACGAGTAAATGTATTTTTTCATCCATATTTTAAGATTAGGACAATCTTTTGTGGATATGGTATGATACTAAAACGAGAAAACAACTTTTCAGATCGAGTTAACGACCCTGTCTCAATGGGCAAAAAAGTTCCTATGTTAACACCTATGGATTTTGAGTGAAAAATGGCCCGGAAATGAAAGTGAAAAAAATTCGTATTTTAACCATTTATATGTGTAAGACTCTTAAACTTGAGCGTTTCCTTACAGATTCGTCGAAAAACATCGAAAGAAACAAAGGTTTTTCACATAGTCATTCGGGTGCCTCCACGAGGGACTTTTCGTGAGGGTCGAGGTTGTGAAGTCTTTTCGACACGAGTAAATGTATTTTTTCATCCATATTTTAAGATTAGGACAATCTTTTGTGGATATGGTATGATACTAAAACGAGAAAACAACTTTTCAGATCGAGTTAACGACCCTGTCTCAATGGGCAAAAAAGTTCCTATGTTAACACCTATGGATTTTGATTGAAAAATGGCCCGGAAATGAAAGTGAAAAAAATTCGTATTTTAACCATTTATATGTGTAAGACTCTTAAACTTGAGCGTTTCCTTACAGATTCGTCGAAAAACATCGAAAGAGAACAAAGGTTTTTCACATAGTAATTGGGGTGCCTCCACTAGGGTCTTTTCGTAAGAGTTGAGGTTGTGGAGTCTTTTCGACACGAGTAAATGTATTTTTTCTTCCATATTTTAAGCTTAGGACAATCTTTTGTGGATATGGTATGATACTAAAACGAGAAAACAACTTTTCAGATCGAGTTAACGACCCTGTCTCAATGGGCAAAAAAGTTCCTATGTTAACACCTATGGATTTTGAGTGAAAAATGGCCCGAAAATGAAAGTGAAAAAAATTCATATTTTAACCATTTATATGTGTAAGACTCTTAAACTTGAGCGTTTCCTTACAGATTCGTCGAAAATCATCGAAAGAGAACAAAGGTTTTTCACATAGTAATTCGGGTGCCTCCACGAGGGTCTTTTCGTAAGAGTTGAGGTTGTGAAGTCTTTTCGACACGAGTAAATGTATTTTTTCTTCCATATTTTAAGCTTAGGACAATCTTTTGTGGATATGGTATGATACTAAAACGAGAAAACAACTTTTCAGATCGAGTTAACGACCCTGTCTCAATGGGCAAAAAAGTTCCTATGTTAACACCTATGGATTTTGAGTGAAAAATGGCCCGGAAATGAAAGTGAAAAAAATTCGTATTTTAACCATTTATATGTGTAAGACTCTTAAACTTGAGCGTTTCCTTACAGATTCGTCGAAAAACATCGAAAGAAACAAAGGTTTTTCACATAGTCATTCGGGTGCCTCCACGAGGGACTTTTCGTGAGGGTCGAGGTTGTGAAGTCTTTTCGACACGAGTAAATGTATTTTTTCATCCATATTTTAAGATTAGGACAATCTTTTGTGGATATGGTATGATACTAAAACGAGAAAACAACTTTTCAGATCGAGTTAACGACCCTGTCTCAATGGGCAAAAAAGTTCCTATGTTAACACCTATGGATTTTGATTGAAAAATGGCCCGGAAATGAAAGTGAAAAAAATTCGTATTTTAACCATTTATATGTGTAAGACTCTTAAACTTGAGCGTTTCCTTACAGATTCGTCGAAAAACATCGAAAGAGAACAAAGGTTTTTCACATAGTAATTGGGGTGCCTCCACTAGGGTCTTTTCGTAAGAGTTGAGGTTGTGGAGTCTTTTCGACACGAGTAAATGTATTTTTTCTTCCATATTTTAAGCTTAGGACAATCTTTTGTGGATATGGTATGATACTAAAACGAGAAAACAACTTTTCAGATCGAGTTAACGACCCTGTCTCAATGGGCAAAAAAGTTCCTATGTTAACACCTATGGATTTTGAGTGAAAAATGGCCCGGAAATGAAAGTGAAAAAAATTCGTATTTTAACCAATTATATGTGTAAGACTCTTAAACTTGAGCGTTTCCTTACAGATTCGTCGAAAAACATCGAAAGAGAACAAAGGTTTTTCACATACTAATTCGGGTGCCTCCACGAGGGTCTTTTCGTAAGAGTTGAGGTTGTGAAGTCTTTTCGACGCGAGTAAATGTATTTTTTCTTCCATATTTTAAGCTTAGGACAATCTTTTGTGGATATGGTATGATACTAAAACGAGAAAACAACTTTTCAGATCGAGTTAACGACCCTGTCTCAATGGGCAAAAAAGTTCCTATGTTAACACCTATGGATTTTGAGTGAAAAATGGCCCGGAAGCGAAAGTGAAAAAAATTCGTATTTTAACTATTTATATGTGTAAGACTCTTAAACTTGAGCGTTTCCTTACAGATTCGTCGAAAAACATCGAAAGAAACAAAGGTTTTTCACATAGTCATTCGGGTGCCTCCACGAGGGACTTTTCGTGAGGGTCGAGGTTGTGAAGTCTTTTCGACACGAGTAAATGTATTTTTTCATCCATATTTTAAGATTAGGACAATCTTTTGTGGATATGGTATGATACTAAAACGAGAAAACAACTTTTCAGATCGAGTTAACGACCCTGTCTCAATGGGCAAAAAAGTTCCTATGTTAACACCTATGGATTTTGATTGAAAAATGGCCCGGAAATGAAAGTGAAAAAAATTCGTATTTTAACCATTTATATGTGTAAGACTCTTAAACTTGAGCGTTTCCTTACAGATTCGTCGAAAAACATCGAAAGAGAACAAAGGTTTTTCACATAGTAATTCGGGTGCCTCCACGAGGGTCTTTTCGTAAGAGTTGAGGTTGTGAAGTCTTTTCGACACGAGTAAATGTATTTTTTCTTCCATATTTTAAGCTTAGGACAATCTTTTGTGGATATGGTATGATACTAAAACGAGAAAACAACTTTTCAGATCGAGTTAACGACCCTGTCTCAATGGGCAAAAAAGTTCCTATGTTAACACCTATGGATTTTGAGTGAAAAATGGCCCGGAAATGAAAGTGAAAAAAATTCATATTTTAACCATTTATATGTGTAAGACTCTTAAACTTGAGCGTTTCCTTACAGATTCGTCGAAAATCATCGAAAGAGAACAAAGGTTTTTCACATACTAATTCGGGTGCCTCCACGAGGGTCTTTTCGTAAGAGTTGAGGTTGTGAAGTCTTTTCGACACGAGTAAATGTATTTTTTCTTCCATATTTTAAGCTTAGGACAATCTTTTGTGGATATGGTATGATACTAAAACGAGAAAACAACTTTTCAGATCGAGTTAACGACCCTGTCTCAATGGGCAAAAAAGTTCCTATGTTAACACCTATGGATTTTGAGTGAAAAATGGCCCGGAAGCGAAAGTGAAAAAAATTCGTATTTTAACTATTTATATGTGTAAGACTCTTAAACTTGAGCGTTTCCTTACAGATTCGTCGAAAAACATCGAAAGAAACAAAGGTTTTTCACATAGTCATTCGGGTGCCTCCACGAGGGACTTTTCGTGAGGGTCGAGGTTGTGAAGTCTTTTCGACACGAGTAAATGTATTTTTTCATCCATATTTTAAGATTAGGACAATCTTTTGTGGATATGGTATGATACTAAAACGAGAAAACAACTTTTCAGATCGAGTTAACGACCCTGTCTCAATGGGCAAAAAAGTTCCTATGTTAACACCTATGGATTTTGAGTGAAAAATGGCCCGGAAATGAAAGTGAAAAAAATTCATATTTTAACCATTTATATGTGTAAGACTCTTAAACTTGAGCGTTTCCTTACAGATTCGTCGAAAATCATCGAAAGAGAACAAAGGTTTTTCACATACTAATTCGGGTGCCTCCACGAGGGTCTTTTCGTAAGAGTTGAGGTTGTGAAGTCTTTTCGACACGAGTAAATGTATTTTTTCTTCCATATTTTAAGCTTAGGACAATCTTTTGTGGATATGGTATGATACTAAAACGAGAAAACAACTTTTCAGATCGAGTTAACGACCCTGTCTCAATGGGCAAAAAAGTTCGTATGTTAACACCTATGGATTTTGAGTGAAAAATGGCCCGGAAATGAAAGTGAAAAAAATTCATATTTTAACCATTTATATGTGTAAGACTCTTAAACTTGAGCGTTTCCTTACAGATTCGTCGAAAATCATCGAAAGAGAACAAAGGTTTTTCACATACTAATTCGGGTGCCTCCACGAGGGTCTTTTCGTAAGAGTTGAGGTTGTGAAGTCTTTTCGACACGAGTAAATGTATTTTTTCTTCCATATTTTAAGCTTAGGACAATCTTTTGTGGATATGGTATGATACTAAAACGAGAAAACAACTTTTCAGATCGAGTTAACGACCCTGTCTCAATGGGCAAAAAAGTTCCTATGTTAACACCTATGGATTTTGAGTGAAAAATGGCCCGGAAGCGAAAGTGAAAAAAATTCGTATTTTAACTATTTATATGTGTAAGACTCTTAAACTTGAGCGTTTCCTTACAGATTCGTCGAAAAACATCGAAAGAAACAAAGGTTTTTGACATAGTCATTCGGGTGCCTCCACGAGGGACTTTTCGTGAGGGTCGAGGTTGTGAAGTCTTTTCGACACGAGTAAATGTATTTTTTCATCCATATTTTAAGATTAGGACAATCTTTTGTGGATATGGTATGATACTAAAACGAGAAAACAACTTTTCAGATCGAGTTAACGACCCTGTCTCAATGGGCAAAAAAGTTCCTATGTTAACACCTATGGATTTTGATTGAAAAATGGCCCGGAAATGAAAGTGAAAAAAATTCGTATTTTAACCATTTATATGTGTAAGACTCTTAAACTTGAGCGTTTCCTTACAGATTCGTCGAAAAACATCGAAAGAGAACAAAGGTTTTTCACATAGTAATTCGGGTGCCTCCACGAGGGTCTTTTCGTAAGAGTTGAGGTTGTGAAGTCTTTTCGACACGAGTAAATGTATTTTTTCTTCCATATTTTAAGCTTAGGACAATCTTTTGTGGATATGGTATGATACTAAAACGAGAAAACAACTTTTCAGATCGAGTTAACGACCCTGTCTCAATGGGCAAAAAAGTTCCTATGTTAACACCTATGGATTTTGAGTGAAAAATGTCCCGGTAGCGAAAGTGAAAAAAATTCGTATTTTAACCATTTATATGTGTAAGACTCTTAAACTTGAGCGTTTCCTTACAGATTCGTCGAAAAACATCGAAAGAGAACAAAGGTTTTTCACATAGTAATTGGGGTGCCTCCACTAGGGTCTTTTCGTAAGAGTTGAGGTTGTGGAGTCTTTTCGACACGAGTAAATGTATTTTTTCTTCCATATTTTAAGCTTAGGACAATCTTTTGTGGATATGGTATGATACTAAAACGAGAAAACAACTTTTCAGATCGAGTTAACGACCCTGTCTCAATGGGCAAAAAAGTTCGTATGTTAACACCTATGGATTTTGAGTGAAAAATGGCCCGGAAATGAAAGTGAAAAAAATTCATATTTTAACCATTTATATGTGTAAGACTCTTAAACTTGAGCGTTTCCTTACAGATTCGTCGAAAATCATCGAAAGAGAACAAAGGTTTTTCACATACTAATTCGGGTGCCTCCACGAGGGTCTTTTCGTAAGAGTTGAGGTTGTGAAGTCTTTTCGACACGAGTAAATGTATTTTTTCTTCCATATTTTAAGCTTAGGACAATCTTTTGTGGATATGGTATGATACTAAAACGAGAAAACAACTTTTCAGATCGAGTTAACGACCCTGTCTCAATGGGCAAAAAAGTTCCTATGTTAACACCTATGGATTTTGAGTGAAAAATGGCCCGGAAGCGAAAGTGAAAAAAATTCGTATTTTAACTATTTATATGTGTAAGACTCTTAAACTTGAGCGTTTCCTTACAGATTCGTCGAAAAACATCGAAAGAAACAAAGGTTTTTCACATAGTCATTCGGGTGCCTCCACGAGGGACTTTTCGTGAGGGTCGAGGTTGTGAAGTCTTTTCGACACGAGTAAATGTATTTTTTCATCCATATTTTAAGATTAGGACAATCTTTTGTGGATATGGTATGATACTAAAACGAGAAAACAACTTTTCAGATCGAGTTAACGACCCTGTCTCAATGGGCAAAAAAGTTCCTATGTTAACACCTATGGATTTTGATTGAAAAATGGCCCGGAAATGAAAGTGAAAAAAATTCGTATTTTAACCATTTATATGTGTAAGACTCTTAAACTTGAGCGTTTCCTTACAGATTCGTCGAAAAACATCGAAAGAGAACAAAGGTTTTTCACATAGTAATTCGGGTGCCTCCACGAGGGTCTTTTCGTAAGAGTTGAGGTTGTGAAGTCTTTTCGACACGAGTAAATGTATTTTTTCTTCCATATTTTAAGCTTAGGACAATCTTTTGTGGATATGGTATGATACTAAAACGAGAAAACAACTTTTCAGATCGAGTTAACGACCCTGTCTCAATGGGCAAAAAAGTTCCTATGTTAACACCTATGGATTTTGAGTGAAAAATGTCCCGGTAGCGAAAGTGAAAAAAATTCGTATTTTAACCATTTATATGTGTAAGACTCTTAAACTTGAGCGTTTCCTTACAGATTCGTCGAAAAACATCGAAAGAGAACAAAGGTTTTTCACATAGTAATTGGGGTGCCTCCACTAGGGTCTTTTCGTAAGAGTTGAGGTTGTGGAGTCTTTTCGACACGAGTAAATGTATTTTTTCTTCCATATTTTAAGCTTAGGACAATCTTTTGTGGATATGGTATGATACTAAAACGAGAAAACAACTTTTCAGATCGAGTTAACGACCCTGTCTCAATGGGCAAAAAAGTTCCTATGTTAACACCTATGGATTTTGAGTGAAAAATGGCCCGAAAATGAAAGTGAAAAAAATTCATATTTTAACCATTTATATGTGTAAGACTCTTAAACTTGAGCGTTTCCTTACAGATTCGTCGAAAATCATCGAAAGAGAACAAAGGTTTTTCACATAGTAATTGGGGTGCCTCCACTAGGGTCTTTTCGTAAGAGTTGAGGTTGTGGAGTCTTTTCGACACGAGTAAATGTATTTTTTCTTCCATATTTTAAGCTTAGGACAATCTTTTGTGGATATGGTATGATACTAAAACGAGAAAACAACTTTTCAGATCGAGTTAACGACCCTGTCTCAATGGGCAAAAAAGTTCCTATGTTAACACCTATGGATTTTGAGTGAAAAATGGCCCGGAAATGAAAGTGAAAAAAATTCATATTTTAACCATTTATATGTGTAAGACTCTTAAACTTGAGCGTTTCCTTACAGATTCGTCGAAAATCATCGAAAGAGAACAAAGGTTTTTCACATACTAATTCGGGTGCCTCCACGAGGGTCTTTTCGTAAGAGTTGAGGTTGTGAAGTCTTTTCGACACGAGTAAATGTATTTTTTCTTCCATATTTTAAGCTTAGGACAATCTTTTGTGGATATGGTATGATACTAAAACGAGAAAACAACTTTTCAGATCGAGTTAACGACCCTGTCTCAATGGGCAAAAAAGTTCCTATGTTAACACCTATGGATTTTGAGTGAAAAATGGCCCGGAAGCGAAAGTGAAAAAAATTCGTATTTTAACTATTTATATGTGTAAGACTCTTAAACTTGAGCGTTTCCTTACAGATTCGTCGAAAAACATCGAAAGAAACAAAGGTTTTTCACATAGTCATTCGGGTGCCTCCACGAGGGACTTTTCGTGAGGGTCGAGGTTGTGAAGTCTTTTCGACACGAGTAAATGTATTTTTTCATCCATATTTTAAGATTAGGACAATCTTTTGTGGATATGGTATGATACTAAAACGAGAAAACAACTTTTCAGATCGAGTTAACGACCCTGTCTCAATGGGCAAAAAAGTTCCTATGTTAACACCTATGGATTTTGATTGAAAAATGGCCCGGAAATGAAAGTGAAAAAAATTCGTATTTTAACCATTTATATGTGTAAGACTCTTAAACTTGAGCGTTTCCTTACAGATTCGTCGAAAAACATCGAAAGAGAACAAAGGTTTTTCACATAGTAATTCGGGTGCCTCCACGAGGGTCTTTTCGTAAGAGTTGAGGTTGTGAAGTCTTTTCGACACGAGTAAATGTATTTTTTCTTCCATATTTTAAGCTTAGGACAATCTTTTGTGGATATGGTATGATACTAAAACGAGAAAACAACTTTTCAGATCGAGTTAACGACCCTGTCTCAATGGGCAAAAAAGTTCCTATGTTAACACCTATGGATTTTGAGTGAAAAATGTCCCGGTAGCGAAAGTGAAAAAAATTCGTATTTTAACCATTTATATGTGTAAGACTCTTAAACTTGAGCGTTTCCTTACAGATTCGTCGAAAAACATCGAAAGAGAACAAAGGTTTTTCACATAGTAATTGGGGTGCCTCCACTAGGGTCTTTTCGTAAGAGTTGAGGTTGTGGAGTCTTTTCGACACGAGTAAATGTATTTTTTCTTCCATATTTTAAGCTTAGGACAATCTTTTGTGGATATGGTATGATACTAAAACGAGAAAACAACTTTTCAGATCGAGTTAACGACCCTGTCTCAATGGGCAAAAAAGTTCCTATGTTAACACCTATGGATTTTGAGTGAAAAATGGCCCGGAAATGAAAGTGAAAAAAATTCATATTTTAACCATTTATATGTGTAAGACTCTTAAACTTGAGCGTTTCCTTACAGATTCGTCGAAAATCATCGAAAGAGAACAAAGGTTTTTCACATACTAATTCGGGTGCCTCCACGAGGGTCTTTTCGTAAGAGTTGAGGTTGTGAAGTCTTTTCGACACGAGTAAATGTATTTTTTCTTCCATATTTTAAGCTTAGGACAATCTTTTGTGGATATGGTATGATACTAAAACGAGAAAACAACTTTTCAGATCGAGTTAACGACCCTGTCTCAATGGGCAAAAAAGTTCCTATGTTAACACCTATGGATTTTGAGTGAAAAATGGCCCGGAAGCGAAAGTGAAAAAAATTCGTATTTTAACTATTTATATGTGTAAGACTCTTAAACTTGAGCGTTTCCTTACAGATTCGTCGAAAAACATCGAAAGAAACAAAGGTTTTTCACATAGTCATTCGGGTGCCTCCACGAGGGACTTTTCGTGAGGGTCGAGGTTGTGAAGTCTTTTCGACACGAGTAAATGTATTTTTTCATCCATATTTTAAGATTAGGACAATCTTTTGTGGATATGGTATGATACTAAAACGAGAAAACAACTTTTCAGATCGAGTTAACGACCCTGTCTCAATGGGCAAAAAAGTTCCTATGTTAACACCTATGGATTTTGAGTGAAAAATGGCCCGGAAATGAAAGTGAAAAAAATTCATATTTTAACCATTTATATGTGTAAGACTCTTAAACTTGAGCGTTTCCTTACAGATTCGTCGAAAATCATCGAAAGAGAACAAAGGTTTTTCACATACTAATTCGGGTGCCTCCACGAGGGTCTTTTCGTAAGAGTTGAGGTTGTGAAGTCTTTTCGACACGAGTAAATGTATTTTTTCTTCCATATTTTAAGCTTAGGACAATCTTTTGTGGATATGGTATGATACTAAAACGAGAAAACAACTTTTCAGATCGAGTTAACGACCCTGTCTCAATGGGCAAAAAAGTTCGTATGTTAACACCTATGGATTTTGAGTGAAAAATGGCCCGGAAATGAAAGTGAAAAAAATTCATATTTTAACCATTTATATGTGTAAGACTCTTAAACTTGAGCGTTTCCTTACAGATTCGTCGAAAATCATCGAAAGAGAACAAAGGTTTTTCACATACTAATTCGGGTGCCTCCACGAGGGTCTTTTCGTAAGAGTTGAGGTTGTGAAGTCTTTTCGACACGAGTAAATGTATTTTTTCTTCCATATTTTAAGCTTAGGACAATCTTTTGTGGATATGGTATGATACTAAAACGAGAAAACAACTTTTCAGATCGAGTTAACGACCCTGTCTCAATGGGCAAAAAAGTTCCTATGTTAACACCTATGGATTTTGAGTGAAAAATGGCCCGGAAGCGAAAGTGAAAAAAATTCGTATTTTAACTATTTATATGTGTAAGACTCTTAAACTTGAGCGTTTCCTTACAGATTCGTCGAAAAACATCGAAAGAAACAAAGGTTTTTCACATAGTCATTCGGGTGCCTCCACGAGGGACTTTTCGTGAGGGTCGAGGTTGTGAAGTCTTTTCGACACGAGTAAATGTATTTTTTCATCCATATTTTAAGATTAGGACAATCTTTTGTGGATATGGTATGATACTAAAACGAGAAAACAACTTTTCAGATCGAGTTAACGACCCTGTCTCAATGGGCAAAAAAGTTCCTATGTTAACACCTATGGATTTTGATTGAAAAATGGCCCGGAAATGAAAGTGAAAAAAATTCGTATTTTAACCATTTATATGTGTAAGACTCTTAAACTTGAGCGTTTCCTTACAGATTCGTCGAAAAACATCGAAAGAGAACAAAGGTTTTTCACATAGTAATTCGGGTGCCTCCACGAGGGTCTTTTCGTAAGAGTTGAGGTTGTGAAGTCTTTTCGACACGAGTAAATGTATTTTTTCTTCCATATTTTAAGCTTAGGACAATCTTTTGTGGATATGGTATGATACTAAAACGAGAAAACAACTTTTCAGATCGAGTTAACGACCCTGTCTCAATGGGCAAAAAAGTTCCTATGTTAACACCTATGGATTTTGAGTGAAAAATGTCCCGGTAGCGAAAGTGAAAAAAATTCGTATTTTAACCATTTATATGTGTAAGACTCTTAAACTTGAGCGTTTCCTTACAGATTCGTCGAAAAACATCGAAAGAGAACAAAGGTTTTTCACATAGTAATTGGGGTGCCTCCACTAGGGTCTTTTCGTAAGAGTTGAGGTTGTGGAGTCTTTTCGACACGAGTAAATGTATTTTTTCTTCCATATTTTAAGCTTAGGACAATCTTTTGTGGATATGGTATGATACTAAAACGAGAAAACAACTTTTCAGATCGAGTTAACGACCCTGTCTCAATGGGCAAAAAAGTTCCTATGTTAACACCTATGGATTTTGAGTGAAAAATGGCCCGGAAGCGAAAGTGAAAAAAATTCGTATTTTAACTATTTATATGTGTAAGACTCTTAAACTTGAGCGTTTCCTTACAGATTCGTCGAAAAACATCGAAAGAAACAAAGGTTTTTCACATAGTCATTCGGGTGCCTCCACGAGGGACTTTTCGTGAGGGTCGAGGTTGTGAAGTCTTTTCGACACGAGTAAATGTATTTTTTCATCCATATTTTAAGATTAGGACAATCTTTTGTGGATATGGTATGATACTAAAACGAGAAAACAACTTTTCAGATCGAGTTAACGACCCTGTCTCAATGGGCAAAAAAGTTCCTATGTTAACACCTATGGATTTTGATTGAAAAATGGCCCGGAAATGAAAGTGAAAAAAATTCGTATTTTAACCATTTATATGTGTAAGACTCTTAAACTTGAGCGTTTCCTTACAGATTCGTCGAAAAACATCGAAAGAGAACAAAGGTTTTTCACATAGTAATTCGGGTGCCTCCACGAGGGTCTTTTCGTAAGAGTTGAGGTTGTGAAGTCTTTTCGACACGAGTAAATGTATTTTTTCTTCCATATTTTAAGCTTAGGACAATCTTTTGTGGATATGGTATGATACTAAAACGAGAAAACAACTTTTCAGATCGAGTTAACGACCCTGTCTCAATGGGCAAAAAAGTTCCTATGTTAACACCTATGGATTTTGAGTGAAAAATGTCCCGGTAGCGAAAGTGAAAAAAATTCGTATTTTAACCATTTATATGTGTAAGACTCTTAAACTTGAGCGTTTCCTTACAGATTCGTCGAAAAACATCGAAAGAGAACAAAGGTTTTTCACATAGTAATTGGGGTGCCTCCACTAGGGTCTTTTCGTAAGAGTTGAGGTTGTGGAGTCTTTTCGACACGAGTAAATGTATTTTTTCTTCCATATTTTAAGCTTAGGACAATCTTTTGTGGATATGGTATGATACTAAAACGAGAAAACAACTTTTCAGATCGAGTTAACGACCCTGTCTCAATGGGCAAAAAAGTTCCTATGTTAACACCTATGGATTTTGAGTGAAAAATGGCCCGAAAATGAAAGTGAAAAAAATTCATATTTTAACCATTTATATGTGTAAGACTCTTAAACTTGAGCGTTTCCTTACAGATTCGTCGAAAATCATCGAAAGAGAACAAAGGTTTTTCACATAGTAATTCGGGTGCCTCCACGAGGGTCTTTTCGTAAGAGTTGAGGTTGTGAAGTCTTTTCGACACGAGTAAATGTATTTTTTCTTCCATATTTTAAGCTTAGGACAATCTTTTGTGGATATGGTATGATACTAAAACGAGAAAACAACTTTTCAGATCGAGTTAACGACCCTGTCTCAATGGGCAAAAAAGTTCCTATGTTAACACCTATGGATTTTGAGTGAAAAATGGCCCGGAAATGAAAGTGAAAAAAATTCGTATTTTAACCATTTATATGTGTAAGACTCTTAAACTTGAGCGTTTCCTTACAGATTCGTCGAAAAACATCGAAAGAAACAAAGGTTTTTCACATAGTCATTCGGGTGCCTCCACGAGGGACTTTTCGTGAGGGTCGAGGTTGTGAAGTCTTTTCGACACGAGTAAATGTATTTTTTCATCCATATTTTAAGATTAGGACAATCTTTTGTGGATATGGTATGATACTAAAACGAGAAAACAACTTTTCAGATCGAGTTAACGACCCTGTCTCAATGGGCAAAAAAGTTCCTATGTTAACACCTATGGATTTTGATTGAAAAATGGCCCGGAAATGAAAGTGAAAAAAATTCGTATTTTAACCATTTATATGTGTAAGACTCTTAAACTTGAGCGTTTCCTTACAGATTCGTCGAAAAACATCGAAAGAGAACAAAGGTTTTTCACATAGTAATTGGGGTGCCTCCACTAGGGTCTTTTCGTAAGAGTTGAGGTTGTGGAGTCTTTTCGACACGAGTAAATGTATTTTTTCTTCCATATTTTAAGCTTAGGACAATCTTTTGTGGATATGGTATGATACTAAAACGAGAAAACAACTTTTCAGATCGAGTTAACGACCCTGTCTCAATGGGCAAAAAAGTTCCTATGTTAACACCTATGGATTTTGAGTGAAAAATGGCCCGGAAATGAAAGTGAAAAAAATTCGTATTTTAACCAATTATATGTGTAAGACTCTTAAACTTGAGCGTTTCCTTACAGATTCGTCGAAAAACATCGAAAGAGAACAAAGGTTTTTCACATACTAATTCGGGTGCCTCCACGAGGGTCTTTTCGTAAGAGTTGAGGTTGTGAAGTCTTTTCGACGCGAGTAAATGTATTTTTTCTTCCATATTTTAAGCTTAGGACAATCTTTGGTTGATATGGTATGATACTAAAACGAGAAAACAACTTTTCAGATCGAGTTAACGACCCTGTCCCAATGGGCAAAAAAGTTCCTATGTTAACACCTATGGATTTTGAGTGAAAAATGGCCCGGAAGCGAAAGTGAAAAAAATTCGTATTTTAACCATTTATATGTGTAAGACTCTTAAACTTGAGCGTTTCCTTAGAGATTCGTCAAAAAAACATCGAAAGAGAACAAAGGTTTTTCACATAGTAATTCGGGTGCCTCCACGAGGGTCTTTTCGTAAGAGTTGAGGTTGTGAAGTCTTTTCAACACGAGTAAATGTATTTTTTCTTCCATATTTTAAGCTTAGGACAATCTTTGGTTGATATGGTATGATACTAAAACGAGAAAACAACTTTTCAGATCGAGTTAACGACCCTGTCTCAATGGGCAAAAAAGTTTCTATGTTAACACCTATGGATTTTGAGTGAAAAATGGCCCGGTAGCGAAAGTGAAAAAAATTCGTATTTTAACCATTTATATGTGTAAGACTCTTAAACTTGAGCGTTTCCTTAGAGATTCGTCAAAAAAACATCGAAAGAGAACAAAGGTTTTTCACATAGTAATTCGGGTGCCTCCACGAGGGTCTTTTCGTAAGAGTTGAGGTTGTGAAGTCTTTTCAACACGAGTAAATGTATTTTTTCTTCCATATTTTAAGCTTAGGACAATCTTTTGTGGATATGGTATGATACTAAAACGAGAAAACAACTTTTCAGATCGAGTTAACGACCCTGTCTCAATGGGCAAAAAAGTTCCTATGTTAACACCTATGGATTTTGAGTGAAAAATGTCCCGGTAGCGAAAGTGAAAAAAATTCGTATTTTAACCATTTATATGTGTAAGACTCTTAAACTTGAGCGTTTCCTTACAGATTCGTCGAAAAACATCGAAAGAGAACAAAGGTTTTTCACATAGTAATTGGGGTGCCTCCACTAGGGTCTTTTCGTAAGAGTTGAGGTTGTGAAGTCTTTTCGACACGAGTAAATGTATTTTTTCTTCCATATTTTAAGCTTAGGACAATCTTTTGTGGATATGGTATGATACTAAAACGAGAAAACAACTTTTCAGATCGAGTTAACGACCCTGTCTCAATGGGCAAAAAAGTTCCTATGTTAACACCTATGGATTTTGAGTGAAAAATGGCCCGGAAGCGAAAGTGAAAAAAATTCGTATTTTAACTATTTATATGTGTAAGACTCTTAAACTTGAGCGTTTCCTTACAGATTCGTCGAAAAACATCGAAAGAAACAAAGGTTTTTCACATAGTCATTCGGGTGCCTCCACGAGGGACTTTTCGTGAGGGTCGAGGTTGTGAAGTCTTTTCGACACGAGTAAATGTATTTTTTCATCCATATTTTAAGATTAGGACAATCTTTTGTGGATATGGTATGATACTAAAACGAGAAAACAACTTTTCAGATCGAGTTAACGACCCTGTCTCAATGGGCAAAAAAGTTCCTATGTTAACACCTATGGATTTTGATTGAAAAATGGCCCGGAAATGAAAGTGAAAAAAATTCGTATTTTAACCATTTATATGTGTAAGACTCTTAAACTTGAGCGTTTCCTTACAGATTCGTCGAAAAACATCGAAAGAGAACAAAGGTTTTTCACATAGTAATTCGGGTGCCTCCACGAGGGTCTTTTCGTAAGAGTTGAGGTTGTGAAGTCTTTTCGACACGAGTAAATGTATTTTTTCTTCCATATTTTAAGCTTAGGACAATCTTTTGTGGATATGGTATGATACTAAAACGAGAAAACAACTTTTCAGATCGAGTTAACGACCCTGTCTCAATGGGCAAAAAAGTTCCTATGTTAACACCTATGGATTTTGAGTGAAAAATGGCCCGGAAATGAAAGTGAAAAAAATTCGTATTTTAACCAATTATATGTGTAAGACTCTTAAACTTGAGCGTTTCCTTACAGATTCGTCGAAAAACATCGAAAGAGAACAAAGGTTTTTCACATACTAATTCGGGTGCCTCCACGAGGGTCTTTTCGTAAGAGTTGAGGTTGTGAAGTCTTTTCGACGCGAGTAAATGTATTTTTTCTTCCATATTTTAAGCTTAGGACAATCTTTTGTGGATATGGTATGATACTAAAACGAGAAAACAACTTTTCAGATCGAGTTAACGACCCTGTCTCAATGGGCAAAAAAGTTCCTATGTTAACACCTATGGATTTTGAGTGAAAAATGTCCCGGTAGCGAAAGTGAAAAAAATTCGTATTTTAACCATTTATATGTGTAAGACTCTTAAACTTGAGCGTTTCCTTACAGATTCGTCGAAAAACATCGAAAGAGAACAAAGGTTTTTCACATAGTAATTGGGGTGCCTCCACTAGGGTCTTTTCGTAAGAGTTGAGGTTGTGAAGTCTTTTCGACACGAGTAAATGTATTTTTTCTTCCATATTTTAAGCTTAGGACAATCTTTTGTGGATATGGTATGATACTAAAACGAGAAAACAACTTTTCAGATCGAGTTAACGACCCTGTCTCAATGGGCAAAAAAGTTCCTATGTTAACACCTATGGATTTTGAGTGAAAAATGGCCCGGAAGCGAAAGTGAAAAAAATTCGTATTTTAACTATTTATATGTGTAAGACTCTTAAACTTGAGCGTTTCCTTACAGATTCGTCGAAAAACATCGAAAGAAACAAAGGTTTTTCACATAGTCATTCGGGTGCCTCCACGAGGGACTTTTCGTGAGGGTCGAGGTTGTGAAGTCTTTTCGACACGAGTAAATGTATTTTTTCATCCATATTTTAAGATTAGGACAATCTTTTGTGGATATGGTATGATACTAAAACGAGAAAACAACTTTTCAGATCGAGTTAACGACCCTGTCTCAATGGGCAAAAAAGTTCCTATGTTAACACCTATGGATTTTGATTGAAAAATGGCCCGGAAATGAAAGTGAAAAAAATTCGTATTTTAACCATTTATATGTGTAAGACTCTTAAACTTGAGCGTTTCCTTACAGATTCGTCGAAAAACATCGAAAGAGAACAAAGGTTTTTCACATAGTAATTCGGGTGCCTCCACGAGGGTCTTTTCGTAAGAGTTGAGGTTGTGAAGTCTTTTCGACACGAGTAAATGTATTTTTTCTTCCATATTTTAAGCTTAGGACAATCTTTTGTGGATATGGTATGATACTAAAACGAGAAAACAACTTTTCAGATCGAGTTAACGACCCTGTCTCAATGGGCAAAAAAGTTCCTATGTTAACACCTATGGATTTTGAGTGAAAAATGGCCCGGAAATGAAAGTGAAAAAAATTCGTATTTTAACCAATTATATGTGTAAGACTCTTAAACTTGAGCGTTTCCTTACAGATTCGTCGAAAAACATCGAAAGAGAACAAAGGTTTTTCACATACTAATTCGGGTGCCTCCACGAGGGTCTTTTCGTAAGAGTTGAGGTTGTGAAGTCTTTTCGACGCGAGTAAATGTATTTTTTCTTCCATATTTTAAGCTTAGGACAATCTTTTGTGGATATGGTATGATACTAAAACGAGAAAACAACTTTTCAGATCGAGTTAACGACCCTGTCTCAATGGGCAAAAAAGTTCCTATGTTAACACCTATGGATTTTGAGTGAAAAATGTCCCGGTAGCGAAAGTGAAAAAAATTCGTATTTTAACCATTTATATGTGTAAGACTCTTAAACTTGAGCGTTTCCTTACAGATTCGTCGAAAAACATCGAAAGAGAACAAAGGTTTTTCACATAGTAATTGGGGTGCCTCCACTAGGGTCTTTTCGTAAGAGTTGAGGTTGTGAAGTCTTTTCGACACGAGTAAATGTATTTTTTCTTCCATATTTTAAGCTTAGGACAATCTTTTGTGGATATGGTATGATACTAAAACGAGAAAACAACTTTTCAGATCGAGTTAACGACCCTGTCTCAATGGGCAAAAAAGTTCCTATGTTAACACCTATGGATTTTGAGTGAAAAATGGCCCGGAAGCGAAAGTGAAAAAAATTCGTATTTTAACCATTTATATGTGTAAGACTCTTAAACTTGAGCGTTTCCTTACAGATTCGTCGAAAAACATCGAAAGAAACAAAGGTTTTTCACATAGTCATTCGGGTGCCTCCACGAGGGACTTTTCGTGAGGGTCGAGGTTGTGAAGTCTTTTCGACACGAGTAAATGTATTTTTTCATCCATATTTTAAGATTAGGACAATCTTTTGTGGATATGGTATGATACTAAAACGAGAAAACAACTTTTCAGATCGAGTTAACGACCCTGTCTCAATGGGCAAAAAAGTTCCTATGTTAACACCTATGGATTTTGATTGAAAAATGGCCCGGAAATGAAAGTGAAAAAAATTCGTATTTTAACCATTTATATGTGTAAGACTCTTAAACTTGAGCGTTTCCTTACAGATTCGTCGAAAAACATCGAAAGAGAACAAAGGTTTTTCACATAGTAATTCGGGTGCCTCCACGAGGGTCTTTTCGTAAGAGTTGAGGTTGTGAAGTCTTTTCGACACGAGTAAATGTATTTTTTCTTCCATATTTTAAGCTTAGGACAATCTTTTGTGGATATGGTATGATACTAAAACGAGAAAACAACTTTTCAGATCGAGTTAACGACCCTGTCTCAATGGGCAAAAAAGTTCCTATGTTAACACCTATGGATTTTGAGTGAAAAATGTCCCGGTAGCGAAAGTGAAAAAAATTCGTATTTTAACCATTTATATGTGTAAGACTCTTAAACTTGAGCGTTTCCTTACAGATTCGTCGAAAAACATCGAAAGAGAACAAAGGTTTTTCACATAGTAATTGGGGTGCCTCCACTAGGGTCTTTTCGTAAGAGTTGAGGTTGTGGAGTCTTTTCGACACGAGTAAATGTATTTTTTCTTCCATATTTTAAGCTTAGGACAATCTTTTGTGGATATGGTATGATACTAAAACGAGAAAACAACTTTTCAGATCGAGTTAACGACCCTGTCTCAATGGGCAAAAAAGTTCCTATGTTAACACCTATGGATTTTGAGTGAAAAATGGCCCGAAAATGAAAGTGAAAAAAATTCATATTTTAACCATTTATATGTGTAAGACTCTTAAACTTGAGCGTTTCCTTACAGATTCGTCGAAAATCATCGAAAGAGAACAAAGGTTTTTCACATAGTAATTCGGGTGCCTCCACGAGGGTCTTTTCGTAAGAGTTGAGGTTGTGAAGTCTTTTCGACACGAGTAAATGTATTTTTTCTTCCATATTTTAAGCTTAGGACAATCTTTTGTGGATATGGTATGATACTAAAACGAGAAAACAACTTTTCAGATCGAGTTAACGACCCTGTCTCAATGGGCAAAAAAGTTCCTATGTTAACACCTATGGATTTTGAGTGAAAAATGGCCCGGAAATGAAAGTGAAAAAAATTCGTATTTTAACCATTTATATGTGTAAGACTCTTAAACTTGAGCGTTTCCTTACAGATTCGTCGAAAAACATCGAAAGAAACAAAGGTTTTTCACATAGTCATTCGGGTGCCTCCACGAGGGACTTTTCGTGAGGGTCGAGGTTGTGAAGTCTTTTCGACACGAGTAAATGTATTTTTTCATCCATATTTTAAGATTAGGACAATCTTTTGTGGATATGGTATGATACTAAAACGAGAAAACAACTTTTCAGATCGAGTTAACGACCCTGTCTCAATGGGCAAAAAAGTTCCTATGTTAACACCTATGGATTTTGATTGAAAAATGGCCCGGAAATGAAAGTGAAAAAAATTCGTATTTTAACCATTTATATGTGTAAGACTCTTAAACTTGAGCGTTTCCTTACAGATTCGTCGAAAAACATCGAAAGAGAACAAAGGTTTTTCACATAGTAATTGGGGTGCCTCCACTAGGGTCTTTTCGTAAGAGTTGAGGTTGTGGAGTCTTTTCGACACGAGTAAATGTATTTTTTCTTCCATATTTTAAGCTTAGGACAATCTTTTGTGGATATGGTATGATACTAAAACGAGAAAACAACTTTTCAGATCGAGTTAACGACCCTGTCTCAATGGGCAAAAAAGTTCCTATGTTAACACCTATGGATTTTGAGTGAAAAATGGCCCGGAAATGAAAGTGAAAAAAATTCGTATTTTAACCAATTATATGTGTAAGACTCTTAAACTTGAGCGTTTCCTTACAGATTCGTCGAAAAACATCGAAAGAGAACAAAGGTTTTTCACATACTAATTCGGGTGCCTCCACGAGGGTCTTTTCGTAAGAGTTGAGGTTGTGAAGTCTTTTCGACGCGAGTAAATGTATTTTTTCTTCCATATTTTAAGCTTAGGACAATCTTTTGTGGATATGGTATGATACTAAAACGAGAAAACAACTTTTCAGATCGAGTTAACGACCCTGTCTCAATGGGCAAAAAAGTTCCTATGTTAACACCTATGGATTTTGAGTGAAAAATGGCCCGGAAGCGAAAGTGAAAAAAATTCGTATTTTAACTATTTATATGTGTAAGACTCTTAAACTTGAGCGTTTCCTTACAGATTCGTCGAAAAACATCGAAAGAAACAAAGGTTTTTCACATAGTCATTCGGGTGCCTCCACGAGGGACTTTTCGTGAGGGTCGAGGTTGTGAAGTCTTTTCGACACGAGTAAATGTATTTTTTCATCCATATTTTAAGATTAGGACAATCTTTTGTGGATATGGTATGATACTAAAACGAGAAAACAACTTTTCAGATCGAGTTAACGACCCTGTCTCAATGGGCAAAAAAGTTCCTATGTTAACACCTATGGATTTTGATTGAAAAATGGCCCGGAAATGAAAGTGAAAAAAATTCGTATTTTAACCATTTATATGTGTAAGACTCTTAAACTTGAGCGTTTCCTTACAGATTCGTCGAAAAACATCGAAAGAGAACAAAGGTTTTTCACATAGTAATTCGGGTGCCTCCACGAGGGTCTTTTCGTAAGAGTTGAGGTTGTGAAGTCTTTTCGACACGAGTAAATGTATTTTTTCTTCCATATTTTAAGCTTAGGACAATCTTTTGTGGATATGGTATGATACTAAAACGAGAAAACAACTTTTCAGATCGAGTTAACGACCCTGTCTCAATGGGCAAAAAAGTTCCTATGTTAACACCTATGGATTTTGAGTGAAAAATGGCCCGGAAATGAAAGTGAAAAAAATTCATATTTTAACCATTTATATGTGTAAGACTCTTAAACTTGAGCGTTTCCTTACAGATTCGTCGAAAATCATCGAAAGAGAACAAAGGTTTTTCACATACTAATTCGGGTGCCTCCACGAGGGTCTTTTCGTAAGAGTTGAGGTTGTGAAGTCTTTTCGACACGAGTAAATGTATTTTTTCTTCCATATTTTAAGCTTAGGACAATCTTTTGTGGATATGGTATGATACTAAAACGAGAAAACAACTTTTCAGATCGAGTTAACGACCCTGTCTCAATGGGCAAAAAAGTTCCTATGTTAACACCTATGGATTTTGAGTGAAAAATGGCCCGGAAGCGAAAGTGAAAAAAATTCGTATTTTAACTATTTATATGTGTAAGACTCTTAAACTTGAGCGTTTCCTTACAGATTCGTCGAAAAACATCGAAAGAAACAAAGGTTTTTCACATAGTCATTCGGGTGCCTCCACGAGGGACTTTTCGTGAGGGTCGAGGTTGTGAAGTCTTTTCGACACGAGTAAATGTATTTTTTCATCCATATTTTAAGATTAGGACAATCTTTTGTGGATATGGTATGATACTAAAACGAGAAAACAACTTTTCAGATCGAGTTAACGACCCTGTCTCAATGGGCAAAAAAGTTCCTATGTTAACACCTATGGATTTTGATTGAAAAATGGCCCGGAAATGAAAGTGAAAAAAATTCGTATTTTAACCATTTATATGTGTAAGACTCTTAAACTTGAGCGTTTCCTTACAGATTCGTCGAAAAACATCGAAAGAGAACAAAGGTTTTTCACATAGTAATTCGGGTGCCTCCACGAGGGTCTTTTCGTAAGAGTTGAGGTTGTGAAGTCTTTTCGACACGAGTAAATGTATTTTTTCTTCCATATTTTAAGCTTAGGACAATCTTTTGTGGATATGGTATGATACTAAAACGAGAAAACAACTTTTCAGATCGAGTTAACGACCCTGTCTCAATGGGCAAAAAAGTTCCTATGTTAACACCTATGGATTTTGAGTGAAAAATGGCCCGGAAATGAAAGTGAAAAAAATTCATATTTTAACCATTTATATGTGTAAGACTCTTAAACTTGAGCGTTTCCTTACAGATTCGTCGAAAAACATCGAAAGAGAACAAAGGTTTTTCACATAGTAATTCGGGTGCCTCCACGAGGGTCTTTTCGTAAGAGTTGAGGTTGTGAAGTCTTTTCGACACGAGTAAATGTATTTTTTCTTCCATATTTTAAGCTTAGGACAATCTTTTGTGGATATGGTATGATACTAAAACGAGAAAACAACTTTTCAGATCGAGTTAACGACCCTGTCTCAATGGGCAAAAAAGTTCCTATGTTAACACCTATGGATTTTGAGTGAAAAATGGCCCGGAAATGAAAGTGAAAAAAATTCATATTTTAACCATTTATATGTGTAAGACTCTTAAACTTGAGCGTTTCCTTACAGATTCGTCGAAAATCATCGAAAGAGAACAAAGGTTTTTCACATACTAATTCGGGTGCCTCCACGAGGGTCTTTTCGTAAGAGTTGAGGTTGTGAAGTCTTTTCGACACGAGTAAATGTATTTTTTCTTCCATATTTTAAGCTTAGGACAATCTTTTGTGGATATGGTATGATACTAAAACGAGAAAACAACTTTTCAGATCGAGTTAACGACCCTGTCTCAATGGGCAAAAAAGTTCCTATGTTAACACCTATGGATTTTGATTGAAAAATGGCCCGGAAATGAAAGTGAAAAAAATTCGTATTTTAACCATTTATATGTGTAAGACTCTTAAACTTGAGCGTTTCCTTACAGATTCGTCGAAAAACATCGAAAGAGAACAAAGGTTTTTCACATAGTAATTCGGGTGCCTCCACGAGGGTCTTTTCGTAAGAGTTGAGGTTGTGAAGTCTTTTCGACACGAGTAAATGTATTTTTTCTTCCATATTTTAAGCTTAGGACAATCTTTTGTGGATATGGTATGATACTAAAACGAGAAAACAACTTTTCAGATCGAGTTAACGACCCTGTCCCAATGGGCAAAAAAGTTCCTATGTTAACACCTATGGATTTTGAGTGAAAAATGGCCCGGAAGCGAAAGTGAAAAAAATTCGTATTTTAACCATTTATATGTGTAAGACTCTTAAACTTGAGCGTTTCCTTACAGATTCGTCGAAAAACATCGAAAGAAACAAAGGTTTTTCACATAGTCATTCGGGTGCCTCCACGAGGGACATTTCGTAAGGGTCGAGGTTGTGAAGTCTTTTCGACACGAGTAAATGTATTTTTTCTTCCATATTTTAAGCTTAGGAGAATCTATAGTGGATATGGTATGATACTAAAACGAGAAAACAACTTTTCAGATCGAGTTAACTACCCTGTCTCAATGGGCAAAAAAGTTCCTATGTTAACACCTATGGATTTTGAGTGAAAAATGGCCCAGAAGCGAAAGTGAAAAAAATTCGTATTTTAACTATTTATATGTGTAAGACTCTTAAACTTGAGCGTTTCCTTACAGATTCGTCGAAAAACATCGAAAGAAACAAAGGTTTTTCACATAGTCATTCGGGTGCCTCCACGAGGGACTTTTCGTGAGGGTCGAGGTTGTGAAGTCTTTTCGACACGAGTAAATGTATTTTTTCATCCATATTTTAAGATTAGGACAATCTTTTGTGGATATGGTATGATACTAAAATGAGAAAACAACTTTTCAGATCGAGTTAACGACCCTGTCTCAATGGGCAAAAAAGTTCCTATGTTAACACCTATGGATTTTGAGTGAAAAATGGCCCGGAAGCGAAAGTGAAAAAAATTCGTATTTTAACTATTTATATGTGTAAGACTCTTAAACTTGAGCGTTTCCTTACAGATTCGTCGAAAAACATCGAAAGAAACAAAGGTTTTTCACATAGTCATTCGGGTGCCTCCACGAGGGACTTTTCGTGAGGGTCGAGGTTGTGAAGTCTTTTCGACACGAGTAAATGTATTTTTTCTTCCATATTTTAAGCTTAGAACAATCTTTTGTGGATATGGTATGATACTAAAACGAGAAAACAACTTTTCAGATCGAGTTAACGACCCTGTTTCAATGGGCAAAAAAGTTCCTATGTTAACACCTATGGATTTTGAGTGAAAAATGGCCCGGAAGCGAAAGTGAAAAAAATTCGTATTTTAACCATTTATATGTGTAAGACTCTTAAACTTGAGCGTTTCCTTACAGATTCGTCGAAAAACATCGAAAGAAACAAAGGTTTTTCACATAGTCATTCGGGTGCCTCCACGAGGGACATTTCGTAAGGGTCGAGGTTGTGAAGTCTTTTCGACACGAGTAAATGTATTTTTTCTTCCATATTTTAAGCTTAGGAGAATCTATAGTGGATATGGTATGATACTAAAACGAGAAAACAACTTTTCAGATCGAGTTAACTACCCTGTCTCAATGGGCAAAAAAGTTCCTATGTTAACACCTATGGATTTTGAGTGAAAAATGGCCCAGAAGCGAAAGTGAAAAAAATTCGTATTTTAACTATTTATATGTGTAAGACTCTTAAACTTGAGCGTTTCCTTACAGATTCGTCGAAAAACATCGAAAGAAACAAAGGTTTTTCACATAGTCATTCGGGTGCCTCCACGAGGGACTTTTCGTGAGGGTCGAGGTTGTGAAGTCTTTTCGACACGAGTAAATGTATTTTTTCATCCATATTTTAAGATTAGGACAATCTTTTGTGGATATGGTATGATACTAAAATGAGAAAACAACTTTTCAGATCGAGTTAACGACCCTGTCTCAATGGGCAAAAAAGTTCCTATGTTAACACCTATGGATTTTGAGTGAAAAATGGCCCGGAAGCGAAAGTGAAAAAAATTCGTATTTTAACTATTTATATGTGTAAGACTCTTAAACTTGAGCGTTTCCTTACAGATTCGTCGAAAAACATCGAAAGAAACAAAGGTTTTTCACATAGTCATTCGGGTGCCTCCACGAGGGACTTTTCGTGAGGGTCGAGGTTGTGAAGTCTTTTCGACACGAGTAAATGTATTTTTTCTTCCATATTTTAAGCTTAGAACAATCTTTTGTGGATATGGTATGATACTAAAACGAGAAAACAACTTTTCAGATCGAGTTAACGACCCTGTTTCAATGGGCAAAAAAGTTCCTATGTTAACACCTATGGATTTTGAGTGAAAAATGGCCCGGAAGCGAAAGTGAAAAAAATTCGTATTTTAACCATTTATATGTGTAAGACTCTTAAACTTGAGCGTTTCCTTACAGATTCGTCGAAAAACATCGAAAGAGAACAAAGGTTTTTCACATAGTAATTCGGGTGCCTCCACGAGGGTCTTTTCGTAAGAGTTGAGGTTGTGAAGTCTTTTCGACACGAGTAAATGTATTTTTTCTTCCATATTTTAAGCTTAGGACAATCTATAGTGGATATGGTATGATACTAAAACGTGAAAACAACTTTTCAGATCGAGTTAACGACCCTGTCTCAATGGGCAAAAAAGTTCCTATGTTAACACCTATGGATTTTGAGTGAAAAATGGCCTGGAAATGAAAGTGAAAAAAATTCGTATTTTAACCATTTATATGTGTAAGACTCTTAAACTTGAGCGTTTCCTTACAGATTCGTCGAAAAACATCGAAAGAGAACAAAGGTTTTTCACATAGTAATTCGGGTGCCTCCACGAGGGTCTTTTCGTAAGAGTTGAGGTTGTGAAGACTTTTCAACACGAGTAAATGTATTTTTTCTTCCATATTTTAAGCTTAGGACAATCTTTTGTGGATATGGTATGATACTAAAACGAGAAAACAACTTTTCAGATCGAGTTAACGACCCTGTCTCAATGGGCAAAAAAGTTTCTATGTTAACACCTATGGATTTTGAGTGAAAAATGGCCCGGAAATGAAAGTGAAAAAAATTCGTATTTTAACCATTTGTATGTGTAAGACTCTTAAACTTGAGCGTTTCCTTACAGATTCGTCGAAAAACATCGAAAGAAACAAAGGTTTTTCACATAGTAATTCGGGTGCCTCCACGAGGGTCTTTTCGTAAGAGTTGAGGTTGTGAAGTCTTTTCGACACGAGTAAATGTATTTTTTCTTCCATATTTTAAGCTTAGGACAATCTATAGTGGATATGGTATGATACTAAAACGTGAAAACAACTTTTCAGATCGAGTTAACGACCCTGTCTCAATGGGCAAAAAAGTTCCTATGTAAACACCTATGGATTTTGAGTGAAAAATGGCCCGGAAATGAAAGTGAAAAAAATTCGTATTTTAACCATTTATATGTGTAAGACTCTTAAACTTGAGCGTTTCCTTACAGATTCGTCGAAAAACATCGAAAGAGAACAAAGGTTTTTCACATAGTAATTCGGGTGCCTCCACGAGGGTCTTTTCGTAAGAGTTGAGGTTGTGAAGACTTTTCAACACGAGTAAATGTATTTTTTCTTCCATATTTTAAGCTTAGGACAATCTTTTGTGGATATGGTATGATACTAAAACGAGAAAACAACTTTTCAGATCGAGTTAACGACCCTGTCTCAATGGGCAAAAAAGTTCCTATGTTAACACCTATGGATTTTGAGTGAAAAATGGCCCGGAAGCGAAAGTGAAAAAAATTCGTATTTTAACCATTTATATGTGTAAGACTCTTAAACTTGAGCGTTTCCTTACAGATTCGTCGAAAAACATCGAAAGAAACAAAGGTTTTTCACATAGTCATTCGGGTGCCTCCACGAGGGACATTTCGTAAGGGTCGAGGTTGTGAAGTCTTTTCGACACGAGTAAATGTATTTTTTCTTCCATATTTTAAGCTTAGGAGAATCTATAGTGGATATGGTATGATACTAAAACGAGAAAACAACTTTTCAGATCGAGTTAACTACCCTGTCTCAATGGGCAAAAAAGTTCCTATGTTAACACCTATGGATTTTGAGTGAAAAATGGCCCAGAAGCGAAAGTGAAAAAAATTCGTATTTTAACTATTTATATGTGTAAGACTCTTAAACTTGAGCGTTTCCTTACAGATTCGTCGAAAAACATCGAAAGAAACAAAGGTTTTTCACATAGTCATTCGGGTGCCTCCACGAGGGACTTTTCGTGAGGGTCGAGGTTGTGAAGTCTTTTCGACACGAGTAAATGTATTTTTTCATCCATATTTTAAGATTAGGACAATCTTTTGTGGATATGGTATGATACTAAAATGAGAAAACAACTTTTCAGATCGAGTTAACGACCCTGTCTCAATGGGCAAAAAAGTTCCTATGTTAACACCTATGGATTTTGAGTGAAAAATGGCCCGGAAGCGAAAGTGAAAAAAATTCGTATTTTAACTATTTATATGTGTAAGACTCTTAAACTTGAGCGTTTCCTTACAGATTCGTCGAAAAACATCGAAAGAAACAAAGGTTTTTCACATAGTCATTCGGGTGCCTCCACGAGGGACTTTTCGTGAGGGTCGAGGTTGTGAAGTCTTTTCGACACGAGTAAATGTATTTTTTCTTCCATATTTTAAGCTTAGAACAATCTTTTGTGGATATGGTATGATACTAAAACGAGAAAACAACTTTTCAGATCGAGTTAACGACCCTGTTTCAATGGGCAAAAAAGTTCCTATGTTAACACCTATGGATTTTGAGTGAAAAATGGCCCGGAAGCGAAAGTGAAAAAAATTCGTATTTTAACCATTTATATGTGTAAGACTCTTAAACTTGAGCGTTTCCTTACAGATTCGTCAAAAAACATCGAAAGAGAACAAAGGTTTTTCACATAGTAATTCGGGTGCCTCCACGAGGGTCTTTTCGTAAGAGTTGAGGTTGTGAAGTCTTTTCGACACGAGTAAATGTATTTTTTCTTCCATATTTTAAGCTTAGGACAATCTATAGTGGATATGGTATGATACTAAAACGTGAAAACAACTTTTCAGATCGAGTTAACGACCCTGTCTCAATGGGCAAAAAAGTTCCTATGTTAACACCTATGGATTTTGAGTGAAAAATGGCCTGGAAATGAAAGTGAAAAAAATTCGTATTTTAACCATTTATATGTGTAAGACTCTTAAACTTGAGCGTTTCCTTACAGATTCGTCGAAAAACATCGAAAGAGAACAAAGGTTTTTCACATAGTAATTCGGGTGCCTCCACGAGGGTCTTTTCGTAAGAGTTGAGGTTGTGAAGACTTTTCAACACGAGTAAATGTATTTTTTCTTCCATATTTTAAGCTTAGGACAATCTTTTGTGGATATGGTATGATACTAAAACGAGAAAACAACTTTTCAGATCGAGTTAACGACCCTGTCTCAATGGGCAAAAAAGTTTCTATGTTAACACCTATGGATTTTGAGTGAAAAATGGCCCGGAAATGAAAGTGAAAAAAATTCGTATTTTAACCATTTGTATGTGTAAGACTCTTAAACTTGAGCGTTTCCTTACAGATTCGTCGAAAAACATCGAAAGAAACAAAGGTTTTTCACATAGTAATTCGGGTGCCTCCACGAGGGTCTTTTCGTAAGAGTTGAGGTTGTGAAGTCTTTTCGACACGAGTAAATGTATTTTTTCTTCCATATTTTAAGCTTAGGACAATCTATAGTGGATATGGTATGATACTAAAACGTGAAAACAACTTTTCAGATCGAGTTAACGACCCTGTCTCAATGGGCAAAAAAGTTCCTATGTTAACACCTATGGATTTTGAGTGAAAAATGGCCCGGAAATGAAAGTGAAAAAAATTCATATTTTAACCATTTATATGTGTAAGACTCTTAAACTTGAGCGTTTCCTTACAGATTCGTCGAAAATCATCGAAAGAGAACAAAGGTTTTTCACATACTAATTCGGGTGCCTCCACGAGGGTCTTTTCGTAAGAGTTGAGGTTGTGAAGTCTTTTCGACACGAGTAAATGTATTTTTTCTTCCATATTTTAAGCTTAGGACAATCTTTTGTGGATATGGTATGATACTAAAACGAGAAAACAACTTTTCAGATCGAGTTAACGACCCTGTCTCAATGGGCAAAAAAGTTCCTATGTAAACACCTATGGATTTTGAGTGAAAAATGGCCCGGAAGCGAAAGTGAAAAAAATTCGTATTTTAACTATTTATATGTGTAAGACTCTTAAACTTGAGCGTTTCCTTACAGATTCGTCGAAAAACATCGAAAGAAACAAAGGTTTTTCACATAGTCATTCGGGTGCCTCCACGAGGGACTTTTCGTGAGGGTCGAGGTTGTGAAGTCTTTTCGACACGAGTAAATGTATTTTTTCTTCCATATTTTAAGCTTAGAACAATCTTTTGTGGATATGGTATGATACTAAAACGAGAAAACAACTTTTCAGATCGAGTTAACGACCCTGTTTCAATGGGCAAAAAAGTTCCTATGTTAACACCTATGGATTTTGAGTGAAAAATGGCCCGGAAGCGAAAGTGAAAAAAATTCGTATTTTAACCATTTATATGTGTAAGACTCTTAAACTTGAGCGTTTCCTTACAGATTCGTCAAAAAACATCGAAAGAGAACAAAGGTTTTTCACATAGTAATTCGGGTGCCTCCACGAGGGTCTTTTCGTAAGAGTTGAGGTTGTGAAGTCTTTTCGACACGAGTAAATGTATTTTTTCTTCCATATTTTAAGCTTAGGACAATCTATAGTGGATATGGTATGATACTAAAACGTGAAAACAACTTTTCAGATCGAGTTAACGACCCTGTCTCAATGGGCAAAAAAGTTCCTATGTTAACACCTATGGATTTTGAGTGAAAAATGGCCTGGAAATGAAAGTGAAAAAAATTCGTATTTTAACCATTTATATGTGTAAGACTCTTAAACTTGAGCGTTTCCTTACAGATTCGTCGAAAAACATCGAAAGAGAACAAAGGTTTTTCACATAGTAATTCGGGTGCCTCCACGAGGGTCTTTTCGTAAGAGTTGAGGTTGTGAAGACTTTTCAACACGAGTAAATGTATTTTTTCTTCCATATTTTAAGCTTAGGACAATCTTTTGTGGATATGGTATGATACTAAAACGAGAAAACAACTTTTCAGATCGAGTTAACGACCCTGTCTCAATGGGCAAAAAAGTTTCTATGTTAACACCTATGGATTTTGAGTGAAAAATGGCCCGGAAATGAAAGTGAAAAAAATTCGTATTTTAACCATTTGTATGTGTAAGACTCTTAAACTTGAGCGTTTCCTTACAGATTCGTCGAAAAACATCGAAAGAAACAAAGGTTTTTCACATAGTAATTCGGGTGCCTCCACGAGGGTCTTTTCGTAAGAGTTGAGGTTGTGAAGTCTTTTCGACACGAGTAAATGTATTTTTTCTTCCATATTTTAAGCTTAGGACAATCTATAGTGGATATGGTATGATACTAAAACGTGAAAACAACTTTTCAGATCGAGTTAACGACCCTGTCTCAATGGGCAAAAAAGTTCCTATGTAAACACCTATGGATTTTGAGTGAAAAATGGCCCGGAAATGAAAGTGAAAAAAATTCGTATTTTAACCATTTATATGTGTAAGACTCTTAAACTTGAGCGTTTCCTTACAGATTCGTCGAAAAACATCGAAAGAGAACAAAGGTTTTTCACATAGTAATTCGGGTGCCTCCACGAGGGTCTTTTCGTAAGAGTTGAGGTTGTGAAGACTTTTCAACACGAGTAAATGTATTTTTTCTTCCATATTTTAAGCTTAGGACAATCTTTTGTGGATATGGTATGATACTAAAACGAGAAAACAACTTTTCAGATCGAGTTAACGACCCTGTCTCAATGGGCAAAAAAGTTCCTATGTTAACACCTATGGATTTTGAGTGAAAAATGGCCCGGAAATGAAAGTGAAAAAAATTCGTATTTTAACCATTTGTATGTGTAAGACTCTTAAACTTGAGCGTTTCCTTACAGATTCGTCGAAAAACATCGAAAGAGAACAAAGGTTTTTCACATAGTAATTCGGGTGCCTCCACGAGGGTCTTTTCGTAAGAGTTGAGGTTGTGAAGTCTTTTCGACACGAGTAAATGTATTTTTTCTTCCATATTTTAAGCTTAGGACAATCTATAGTGGATATGGTATGATACTAAAACGTGAAAACAACTTTTCAGATCGAGTTAACGACCCTGTCTCAATGGGCAAAAAAGTTCCTATGTTAACACCTATGGATTTTGAGTGAAAAATGGCCTGGAAATGAAAGTGAAAAAAATTCGTATTTTAACCATTTATATGTGTAAGACTCTTAAACTTGAGCGTTTCCTTACAGATTCGTCGAAAAACATCGAAAGAGAACAAAGGTTTTTCACATAGTAATTCGGGTGCCTCCACGAGGGTCTTTTCGTAAGAGTTGAGGTTGTGAAGACTTTTCAACACGAGTAAATGTATTTTTTCTTCCATATTTTAAGCTTAGGACAATCTTTTGTGGATATGGTATGATACTAAAACGAGAAAACAACTTTTCAGATCGAGTTAACGACCCTGTCTCAATGGGCAAAAAAGTTTCTATGTTAACACCTATGGATTTTGAGTGAAAAATGGCCCGGAAATGAAAGTGAAAAAAATTCGTATTTTAACCATTTGTATGTGTAAGACTCTTAAACTTGAGCGTTTCCTTACAGATTCGTCGAAAAACATCGAAAGAAACAAAGGTTTTTCACATAGTAATTCGGGTGCCTCCACGAGGGTCTTTTCGTAAGAGTTGAGGTTGTGAAGTCTTTTCGACACGAGTAAATGTATTTTTTCTTCCATATTTTAAGCTTAGGACAATCTATAGTGGATATGGTATGATACTAAAACGTGAAAACAACTTTTCAGATCGAGTTAACGACCCTGTCTCAATGGGCAAAAAAGTTCCTATGTAAACACCTATGGATTTTGAGTGAAAAATGGCCCGGAAATGAAAGTGAAAAAAATTCGTATTTTAACCATTTATATGTGTAAGACTCTTAAACTTGAGCGTTTCCTTACAGATTCGTCGAAAAACATCGAAAGAGAACAAAGGTTTTTCACATAGTAATTCGGGTGCCTCCACGAGGGTCTTTTCGTAAGAGTTGAGGTTGTGAAGACTTTTCAACACGAGTAAATGTATTTTTTCTTCCATATTTTAAGCTTAGGACAATCTTTTGTGGATATGGTATGATACTAAAACGAGAAAACAACTTTTCAGATCGAGTTAACGACCCTGTCTCAATGGGCAAAAAAGTTCCTATGTTAACACCTATGGATTTTGAGTGAAAAATGGCCCGGAAATGAAAGTGAAAAAAATTCGTATTTTAACCATTTGTATGTGTAAGACTCTTAAACTTGAGCGTTTCCTTACAGATTCGTCGAAAAACATCGAAAGAGAACAAAGGTTTTTCACATAGTAATTCGGGTGCCTCCACGAGGGTCTTTTCGTAAGAGTTGAGGTTGTGAAGTCTTTTCGACACGAGTAAATGTATTTTTTCTTCCATATTTTAAGCTTAGGACAATCTATAGTGGATATGGTATGATACTAAAACGTGAAAACAACTTTTCAGATCGAGTTAACGACCCTGTCTCAATGGGCAAAAAAGTTCCTATGTTAACACCTATGGATTTTGAGTGAAAAATGGCCTGGAAATGAAAGTGAAAAAAATTCGTATTTTAACCATTTATATGTGTAAGACTCTTAAACTTGAGCGTTTCCTTACAGATTCGTCGAAAAACATCGAAAGAGAACAAAGGTTTTTCACATAGTAATTCGGGTGCCTCCACGAGGGTCTTTTCGTAAGAGTTGAGGTTGTGAAGTCTTTTCGACACGAGTAAATGTATTTTTTCTTCCATATTTTAAGCTTAGGACAATCTATAGTGGATATGGTATGATACTAAAACGAGAAAACAACTTTTCAGATCGAGTTAACGAGCCTGTCCCAATGGGCAAAAAAGTTCCTATGTTAACACCTATGGATTTTGAGTGAAAAATGGCCCGGAAGCGAAAGTGAAAAAAATTCGTATTTTAACCATTTATATGTGTAAGACTCTTAAACTTGAGCGTTTCCTTACAGATTCGTCGAAAAACATCGAAAGAAGAAAAGGTTTTTCACATAGTGATTCGGGTGCCTCCACGAGGGTCTTTTCGTAAGGGTCGAGGCTGTGAAGTCTTTTCGACACGAGTAAATGTATTTTTTCTTCCATATTTTAAGCTTAGGACAATCTATAGTGGATATGGTATGATACTAAAACGTGAAAACAACTTTTCAGATCGAGTTAACGACCCTGTCTCAATGGGCAAAAAAGTTCCTATGTTAACACCTATGGATTTTGAGTGAAAAATGGCCTGGAAATGAAAGTGAAAAAAATTCGTATTTTAACCATTTATATGTGTAAGACTCTTAAACTTGAGCGTTTCCTTACAGATTCGTCGAAAAACATCGAAAGAGAACAAAGGTTTTTCACATAGTAATTCGGGTGCCTCCACGAGGGTCTTTTCGTAAGAGTTGAGGTTGTGAAGACTTTTCAACACGAGTAAATGTATTTTTTCTTCCATATTTTAAGCTTAGGACAATCTTTTGTGGATATGGTATGATACTAAAACGAGAAAACAACTTTTCAGATCGAGTTAACGACCCTGTCTCAATGGGCAAAAAAGTTTCTATGTTAACACCTATGGATTTTGAGTGAAAAATGGCCCGGAAATGAAAGTGAAAAAAATTCGTATTTTAACCATTTGTATGTGTAAGACTCTTAAACTTGAGCGTTTCCTTACAGATTCGTCGAAAAACATCGAAAGAAACAAAGGTTTTTCACATAGTAATTCGGGTGCCTCCACGAGGGTCTTTTCGTAAGAGTTGAGGTTGTGAAGTCTTTTCGACACGAGTAAATGTATTTTTTCTTCCATATTTTAAGCTTAGGACAATCTATAGTGGATATGGTATGATACTAAAATGTGAAAACAACTTTTCAGATCGAGTTAACGACCCTGTCTCAATGGGCAAAAAAGTTCCTATGTTAACACCTATGGATTTTGAGTGAAAAATGGCCCGGAAATGAAAGTGAAAAAAATTCGTATTTTAACCATTTATATGTGTAAGACTCTTAAACTTGAGCGTTTCCTTACAGATTCGTCGAAAAACATCGAAAGAGAACAAAGGTTTTTCACATAGTAATTCGGGTGCCTCCACGAGGGTCTTTTCGTAAGAGTTGAGGTTGTGAAGACTTTTCAACACGAGTAAATGTATTTTTTCTTCCATATTTTAAGCTTAGGACAATCTTTTGTGGATATGGTATGATACTAAAACGAGAAAACAACTTTTCAGATCGAGTTAACGACCCTGTCTCAATGGGCAAAAAAGTTCCTATGTTAACACCTATGGATTTTGAGTGAAAAATGGCCCGGAAGCGAAAGTGAAAAAAATTCGTATTTTAACCATTTATATGTGTAAGACTCTTAAACTTGAGCGTTTCCTTACAGATTCGTCGAAAAACATCGAAAGAGAACAAAGGTTTTTCACATAGTAATTCGGGTGCCTCCACGAGGGTCTTTTCGTAAGAGTTGAGGTTGTGAAGACTTTTCAACACGAGTAAATGTATTTTTTCTTCCATATTTTAAGCTTAGGACAATCTTTTGTGGATATGGTATGATACTAAAACGAGAAAACAACTTTTCAGATCGAGTTAACGACCCTGTCTCAATGGGCAAAAAAGTTCCTATGTTAACACCTATGGATTTTGAGTGAAAAATGGCCCGGAAGCGAAAGTGAAAAAAATTCGTATTTTAACCATTTATATGTGTAAGACTCTTAAACTTGAGCGTTTCCTTACAGATTCGTCGAAAAACATCGAAAGAGAACAAAGGTTTTTCACATAGTAATTCGGGTGCCTCCACGAGGGTCTTTTCGTAAGAGTTGAGGTTGTGAAGTCTTTTCGACACGAGTAAATGTATTTTTTCTTCCATATTTTAAGCTTAGGACAATCTATAGTGGATATGGTATGATACTAAAACGAGAAAACAACTTTTCAGATCGAGTTAACGAGCCTGTCCCAATGGGCAAAAAAGTTCCTATGTTAACACCTATGGATTTTGAGTGAAAAATGGCCCGGAAGCGAAAGTGAAAAAAATTCGTATTTTAACCATTTATATGTGTAAGACTCTTAAACTTGAGCGTTTCCTTACAGATTCGTCGAAAAACATCGAAAGAAGAAAAGGTTTTTCACATAGTGATTCGGGTGCCTCCACGAGGGTCTTTTCGTAAGGGTCGAGGCTGTGAAGTCTTTTCGACACGAGTAAATGTATTTTTTCTTCCATATTTTAAGCTTAGGACAATCTATAGTGGATATGGTATGATACTAAAACGTGAAAACAACTTTTCAGATCGAGTTAACGACCCTGTCTCAATGGGCAAAAAAGTTCCTATGTTAACACCTATGGATTTTGAGTGAAAAATGGCCCGGAAATGAAAGTGAAAAAAATTCGTATTTTAACCATTTGTATGTGTAAGACTCTTAAACTTGAGCGTTTCCTTACAGATTCGTCGAAAAACATCGAAAGAAACAAAGGTTTTATTACATAGTAATTCGGGTGCCTCCACGAGGGTCTTTTCGTAAGGGTTGAGGTTGTGAAGTCTTTTCGACACGAGTAAATGTATTTTTTCTTCCATATTTTAAGCTTAGGACAATCTATAGTGGATATGGTATGATACTAAAACGAGAAAACAACTTTTCAGATCGAGTTAACGAGCCTGTCCCAATGGGCAAAAAAGTTCCTATGTTAACACCTATGGATTTTGAGTGAAAAATGGCCCGGAAGCGAAAGTGAAAAAAATTCGTATTTTAACCATTTATATGTGTAAGACTCTTAAACTTGAGCGTTTCCTTACAGATTCGTCGAAAAACATCGAAAGAGAACAAAGGTTTTTCACATAGTAATTCGGGTGCCTCCACGAGGGTCTTTTCGTAAGAGTTGAGGTTGTGAAGTCTTTTCGACACGAGTAAATGTATTTTTTCTTCCATATTTTAAGCTTAGGACAATCTATAGTGGATATGGTATGATACTAAAACGTGAAAACAACTTTTCAGATCGAGTTAACGACCCTGTCTCAATGGGCAAAAAAGTTCCTATGTTAACACCTATGGATTTTGAGTGAAAAATGGCCTGGAAATGAAAGTGAAAAAAATTCGTATTTTAACCATTTATATGTGTAAGACTCTTAAACTTGAGCGTTTCCTTACAGATTCGTCGAAAAACATCGAAAGAGAACAAAGGTTTTTCACATAGTAATTCGGGTGCCTCCACGAGGGTCTTTTCGTAAGAGTTGAGGTTGTGAAGACTTTTCAACACGAGTAAATGTATTTTTTCTTCCATATTTTAAGCTTAGGACAATCTTTTGTGGATATGGTATGATACTAAAACGAGAAAACAACTTTTCAGATCGAGTTAACGACCCTGTCTCAATGGGCAAAAAAGTTTCTATGTTAACACCTATGGATTTTGAGTGAAAAATGGCCCGGAAATGAAAGTGAAAAAAATTCGTATTTTAACCATTTGTATGTGTAAGACTCTTAAACTTGAGCGTTTCCTTACAGATTCGTCGAAAAACATCGAAAGAAACAAAGGTTTTTCACATAGTAATTCGGGTGCCTCCACGAGGGTCTTTTCGTAAGAGTTGAGGTTGTGAAGTCTTTTCGACACGAGTAAATGTATTTTTTCTTCCATATTTTAAGCTTAGGACAATCTATAGTGGATATGGTATGATACTAAAACGTGAAAACAACTTTTCAGATCGAGTTAACGACCCTGTCTCAATGGGCAAAAAAGTTCCTATGTTAACACCTATGGATTTTGAGTGAAAAATGGCCCGGAAATGAAAGTGAAAAAAATTCGTATTTTAACCATTTATATGTGTAAGACTCTTAAACTTGAGCGTTTCCTTACAGATTCGTCGAAAAACCTCGAAAGAGAACAAAGGTTTTTCACATAGTAATTCGGGTGCCTCCACGAG